>NC_067476.1:129988499-130316999 GCF_947179515.1 Apodemus sylvaticus | reverse complement strand
AGGTCATCCTGGGCTATTTTGATGATAATTAAACACAGTATTGCAGTATGCTTTGAGCATATACAACATATACTTACCAGTCGTACTAAATTTAAAATATGATTTGCATGAGGTAGCTCCATCAATAAACAGCTGAATTACACAAATCTTTGTAGAAATCTTGCAGAAAATAAAAGGCAATTTTAGAAGGGCTCAGAGCTAGTGAGTGTGTGTACAAGAAAAGCACTGTTTCTGGAGCCATGCATTAATGTACTCCACGGACTAAAACAGCTAACTCAGCAAAGTGTAAACAGATCATAACTGGAAAGGTGAAAAAGGAAGCTTTACTTTTATGAGCCCCCATTTGGTTTTACATTTATTGATGCTGTCAAAACCAGCTGGAACGATACATTACACTCTTAAATAAACGATTCTACAGATGATAATATAATCATTCATAACTGGCAGGCCCATCTGACTTAGAAACACAGAACTTATGAATGACAGAACACATGTCAAACATCCCTTGTTATTAAACCATGTCACATTCTTCCTAGCCCATGGTACTTATTAGACTGCAGATCCCATAATCCTCTTCTGAGTCCCTTCTGCATTTAATTCAGTTCAGTCTTAAGTAGTTAAAGAAACTGTTTTCAGTGGCAACTAATAACTACTGACCTACAGTGACACTGCCCTACAATAGGCCTGTCAGCCCTGAAAAAGTTGTACCAAAGAAGCTGATTAGGACTTGAAGAGGTCTGTAGTAAGAATCAATAGCTGGTCTGTACTAATGCTGTGCTGCTGGCAGACATGATAAAAGTAGAACACCATTAGTTATGCCTCATTAAACTGCACAACCCTGCTAAAGAGAAATTTGTTTAGCTTGACAAAAACCTAATACAATTTTAAGCTCTGTGGTGCATTTTTTAGAGTACCTCAATGCATCAATAAAATAAAGTCCAAGAAAACCAAGAAACACAGGAAACTATATAAACAAGAATATTTAATTCAAAGTATTACTTCTGTATTTCCTAAAAACAAGTACAAGAAAAAATATTTGGGGTGAGAAAAAGCATTATCTCAAACCAGGTAGGTTTTGTTTTGTAAGTTGCCAGCATACCCCAGATGTCAATACAAGAAGCATTCAAAGCTTTATTTACAATTACCTTTCAAATCTGTGCTGCTGGAAAAGAGGAGGAGGACCTCGCCAGGAATCTTGGGGCCTCATATCTGGAAAATAAATGAGAGGAGTTCACAAAATGCTAGCAAAAGCATCCAACATCACCTGCCCACATGGGCTATACTCCAAAGTCACTGAAAAAGGAATGAGATAGCATGTAAACCAAGCAAGCAAGCTAGAATCAGAATTAGCCATTACTGGGAAAATAACCAAGAAAATTAGCACAGACTTTCGATGGTTATATTTTTGTGGCTAGCAAGGCAGTTCTGGTAACAACCTTAGCCATATTTATACTTCTCTCACTTCTTGTAGTGTGTGGCTATGTATCACATACATAGCCTTTTTACATGTGTACTTTAAATGTCATATATATATATATATATATATATATATATATATATATATATATATATATAAAGGATCTCAGCCTTTTTTATGACTGTACACTGAACGAGTAGTATTAATTAATTCCTCGTCATCAACACCCCAACCCCCACCCCATTATTGCAAACAGAACTGGCAATTTTATCTTAGATATAACCAAATGGCTGCTGCTCTTCTACAAAAAGTGAACATTACAAGGAAGGAAAGGTCTATCAACTCCTGGTCAGGTGCAGCATTCACATTTAAAGCACTCAAAGGGGCAGTATCAACCAACCACTGCTCCTGGCTTCTGCAGTGCAGTTATTATCTGCCTCTAGCACGGTCTGCTGAAATCTAACTAAAACAGTACATGTCCTCTGTACATTCACTATGTACAGAAGACAGGGACCATCTCCAGACTGTCAAGAGCAAGAACATGGCTTCCCATAACGTACTCAGGCATATATTTTAATGGAAACACAAACCAAAACCATGCTTTTCAAAACCACTTTCTAAAAGAATGAGGAAACGAAAAGCTTAGACCTAGTTAAGTACCAACATGTACAACTTATTTTACAAAAAAAATTCAAAAGAATTAATGTTTTTAAAGTTTTCATAAACCACAAACGAGCCAAGTAAAGCCTGTAACAACTGACGACTGCAGCATGGCACAGCTGGCCCCTCTGCTCTGGCCTTTCTGTCCATCTCCACGGCACTGAGAGAGCCAGCCTGGGGTTATTCTCTAGATATGGGCATACTACCCAAAGATTGGTACCAACCTGCACAGTTTCCATCACCCAACTAGGGGCTCCTCTTTCAAAAAGGAGAGGAAGTCCTTCACCAGAAAGCCAAGTAGTGTCTCCAGCTGAATAATACCCTGTTTTACTGCTTAAAAATTTTGCTATGAAAAAAAAATTTTTTTGCTATGAGCAGTAAAGCTGAGCCACAATACAGAAAAAGCTTCCAAATGGTCCAAAAGATATAAAACAGGGCTCAAACCTCAGTGGAAATTCTGGAAGCTAATCACAAAGTTCACAGAAAGGGAAGAAGAAAGTTGCCCATTCTGGGACCAGAATGATTCAGACTATAAATTGTCAGAAAAAGCAGTATTTTATCTTATCTTTTGAGACAGGGTCCCATGCATAGGCCTCAAAATCTAAGTAGCCAAGATGACCTTGAACTTCTGATCCTCTTGCCTCTGCTATTTAAGTGTTGGGTATTAGAGTGAGCAGCAGTACCATGCCTGGAAAACATGGTGCTGAGAGATGGAACCCATCGCTTTGTACTAGATAAATACCAAGTAAACTAAACCTTAACCCCAAAGGAAATCTTAAACAGGTAAAGCTTGGAAATTCATCTAAGAATGATAATTATTTCTTTTGTGAGGCTTCTTTAGATGGAAAAATTAGGACATTTACTAAACAATGACCTGTAATCTATGAGAAAATAGTCCACTGAAAATGAAATTATGTATTTGTATTTTTTTCTGATTCTTTGTTAAACTTGAAGACCAATGACCTATTCAGATGGTATACAAAAATTAGTAAGAATCAGTTAAAATGTTTAAAAACTTGTATTTTGTCTTTACATGTACAAAATTAGGTAACAGACCAACAAAAGTAAACTAAACAAACCAACAAAGTAACTGACTCAGACGCTGTTCAGTGCCACTTTGCATGCCTCTGCGCTTCACCCTGGAAACACGGTTATCATCAAGACTTAATTCTCTTAGTTGGGTTCCATGGTGTATCCTAATAACCACAGAATGCATTCTGCTACGGTACTTAGAAAAGCTTTCACATGAAAACCCGATTTATTCAAGATCAACTAAAGACAAAGAAAAAGACACATGCTCATTAAAATAAACTTTCCAGAGCCATTTACCCTAGAGTTTTCTGAAAATGAAGGGAAAAATGTTTATTTTCTCCTAGAAAATGTAATGCCATAACTACCATCTCTTCACAGATATTAAATATAAGCATGATGTACATTAAATTAAGTATAAGATTATTTTTAAGAGCTAATACAATAATACAGAAACATCAAGAATGAGCACTTCCTAACAGGCTTATCTTTAAGTGCTAAAAAATTGGTGACTATTCATTCCCATGTCACTATTTCCAGGTACATTAAGTGCTTCCATATTTAATTTTCACTTTCAGAACAACCCCTTTTCACATAATCTTAGCATTAGCAAATATATGGTGTTTTGCTAAAACTTGAGCTAATAATATAAAATTTAAAAAGTTTTCTGTCACATATTATTATTAAACATACTTTGCTATTAATCCAAAAAGAAAAATTAAAAAAAAAAACAGCCATAAATATTTTCAAAGCAACCTTTAAGTAAATTTTGTCATGAAGCTCTGGGTGATATACAGAGTACTCATAAAGCAGAGATATTTCTTGGCTTTATAAGTAATGAAGCAGACAGTAAAATAAACGTATTACTATTCATTTGTATGACTTTAACAGAAGATCTTTTTGAGTGGGAGGAAAAAACCTACAAGACAATGAATTGCACTTCAGAAGGCACAAGAACAAGGAGGGGGCCGTTAATTTTTTCCTTTGGTCTTTAAAAAGGTATTCCCTTTCTAGAGCTCCAAGGCCACATAAAACGAGCTTCACCAACAGCTTCTCAAGTGACAATTTACTTAATCAGCATGGCAATCAAAGAAAAGACTTCAAGTTTATTGATTGCAGTAATAACAAATCACATTTCAAATGCAGATAAGTGACAAGCTTACTGATCAAAACAAAGTCATGCTACCTTCTCTGAAATGCAAAAACTGATGCTTTATTCATATTGAGTACTCAGGGCTATACTTGACTCCAAAAAGTTATCAAGAAATAAAGAATTATAATGTGACCCAAATTGTCACATTAAAGGTAAACCAAAGACCAACAATAAGAGACACTAATGGCAAACAGCTGATAGAAGAGGAGCACTTTGACCAAATGGTTCATCTCCAGTGTATTTTATTCCACACCATATTAAAGAAAATAATTATGACACTAAAAATGCTTTGGAATATTAAGTGGCTTAGTTTTCAATTTTACTAAAAGTTTTTAACCAAAACTTCAAGTTTCAAATTTATAATAAGTGATGTTCTATAGGTTATTGGCTCCTGTTAAGCAAAGTACCACTAACTTAGGCTAACACTTCCCAAAGAGGGATGTTTTAGATTTTGTTGTTTTGTGGGTTTAGATTTTGTTGAAGCAAGGTCTCCCTCTGTGGCCCTGTCTGGCCTCAAATCTGTGGAATCCTCCTCCCACCTTTGTTCCACGGATTCTGCTAGGATTATAGATGTGTGTTAGTAAACCCAGAGCAAGTGACTTTTGGTAGTCACTGAACAATCTTATTTTCACAATTACGCGTTTTCTCACATATGTGTGTGTGTGTGTGTGTGTGTGTGTGTGTTTGATTTATTTGTTATGGATGTTTTACAAAGTGCATGCTATGCTGTCAAAGTCCAGAAGAAAGTAGCAGATGACCTAAAACTGGAGTTATTGATGGCTGTGAGCTACCACATAGGTGCTGGGAATTGAACCAGGTCCTCTGAGAGTGAGTAATGACATTGTAATCAATTTTAGAGAGTCATGTAAACCAGCAAAGTCACTCAATCAGACACCATACCTGATAACAAGTGGGCCCTGAGAGAAATGAGACCTTCAGAACCTATTTCTTCTCATGTACTATATCCAAAAAGTCTGTGCTTCAAGTTAGAAAATGGTTTATAAATCAACTAACATTAAAACCATAATAGGCACAGAACAGACACACTTCTAACAATTACCCTCTTTACCTGGCACTTTAATAGCTACTCAACATACCTAAAAGTAATGCCTGGCTCTGTGGCATATATTACTGAGACATTATTTGGATTAAGGAAGAATGGCTTAAATCTGGTGAGTGGCTTAAGACCACTGTCCTAGCACCAGAGGACTAAAACAGAAGAATTTCTGTAACTCTGAGGCCAACCAGGGTAACAAAACCTTACTTCAAACAAACAAACAAACAACAGTAACAACAACAATTAAGTTGGAAAGGAGGGAGATCAGAGAAGTAAAAGAAAGAAGGGAAAGAGATTTAAAGATTTCTGTGAGTTTTCTGCGTTAAAGCAGCACTCTTTATTCCAGGTAGTAGCAGAGATCAAACACAGGACCCTGACAAGCAAGACAAGGGATCTACTGTTGAGCCACATTCCTAGCTCCCACCCTTCTTTTGAAATTTAATTTATAAAATATTACAAATATCAAAAACATAGATTTTTAAGTATCAATGCCCTGAAGACTCACAAATGCTTTTCTCCCCCATGCTTCCCCTGTCTGGGTAGCTATATGAAGATAGTTTAGAGAACCTGGCACGTGATCTGTATCTTCCTGATGAACAAGCACAGCCATGGATCTCAAAAGTAACATTAAGTAGGAAAAAAATTAAAATCAATGGCACACTTAGCATATGTAACACTCAACTATTTTCTATCATTACTCTGGCAAGTAAAAACTTACTTGACATAAGTTTTGGGATCTGAGCTTGACCTCTCAGCAGTGGCCTGTATGTGTTCCCCTGGTAATTGGCAGGTGGTGGTGGAGTGTTGCTGTAAGCACCGGTCCCCGAGCCTCTTGGTATAACATGGCTGTAAAAGAGACCCTTACGTAAGAAAAAAATAGAGAGCTATATACAGAGATTATATTTATACGTTAAGTTGACAAATCAAACACTTGTAGTTTCCTCTTTATTGCTAGACCTGATTAATGTAAAAATAAGGTTTATAATTAAACTAAGGTTCCAAACTGGAATCTTAGTTTAATTATAATGGTAACAGGAAATGTTCATTTACCATATTAAGATGTTCATAGTCCTCTAAGCATCTAATTCCTTTGTAAAAAGCCAACAAATCTTTTTTTTTTAAATATGGTTGACTTTTTTCCTCAAGGATCTGTTCAGTTGCTGTCACTACTGATCACTATTCTATATTTTGCTATTTTAATTTAGCATCCCAAATACTGTCCTGTGGCTCTCTTTACTCCTAACAGCAATAGCATAAAATCTTTAGATTATTTCACTATATTAATGTCTCATATTTTACTAAACTTTCTCTCTCATTTACAGCTAGTATTACATACTTTGATAAACAAGACATTAGGTGTACAGCTATGCTACTTTAAACTATTTTCTCAAGATAAGTTCCAAGTAGTAAGAATTTAGATAAAATATTATCTTTGAAACTCAGAACTCTTAGAAGCACTTCAATGTTGCTTTCTAAAAGACTAAGAATGTTGAAATAAGAAAGTTCTGAATTTTTTTTTTTATCAAGAATCGAGAAGTTTCCAAACAGTAACAGTATCAATTGACATGGTGCTGAAGCTACCACCTAGTTGTCACAAGACAGGTGCAATTATTAACCACTTTACATATTAGGAAACTGACATGTAGAGTGGTATAGGAACTTCTATAAATATAGGAAGCTTAGAAAATGGAGACTGAATTCTACTCTTAACCTCTAACCACCATTTTCTATTATTTAATATATAAATTACATGCTGCCAGAGACTTTCTGCCTGAATTATCTTTTCATTCTTCAGATCTCATATTAATATCAAAATACCTATAAATGGGTTATCATTTTAATTCCTGAATTATGAGTTATTAACATTTCCTCCATCAATTGCTTTGAGACAGGGTCTTGCTTTGTAACCTGAGCTGACTCCCCCCTGTGGTCTTCCAGAGCTTTCCAGGTTCTATAGGCGTTTGCCACCACACCCATCCCAGGCCATCCTTTTTTATCCCAGCCTGAACTTTCATTGTTTTAAAGTCCTCTAAAGACAGTTTCTTCTATAGCTAGGAAAAAGACAATTCAACAGGTAATAAGGGTAAAAGATAAAACCCACAAATTTATATAGGAAATACAGACGATCAAATAAACATTATCTTAACTGGCAGAAAACTGCCAATGCAAACAATGACATATTACCTTTCATGCATAGGTAAAGAAAAATTTAAGAGCCTGGTATCTTTGTTTTAATTATTTATTTTATTAATGTATTGATTAACATTTTATAAGGATACTCTTGTAACAATACATGACAAATCCAAACCTTCTTGACAGTTAAGAAAATATTTCATCCCTTTATTAGAAACTAGAAAAAAGCCTGTTGAGAGAATAGACTCTTCATGCAACATATAATCAATACATAAAGAAATATAGAAGTGATTAACTTCTTCTAAAATGAAGAAGTTAATCAGCACTCTGAAGGCAGAGCCAAATGGGTCTCCGGATGTTAAAAGTCACTTTGGTCTATAGTGAATTCCAGGCCAGCTAGGGCTACGAAGAGATACTTGTCTGAGTAGCGAAAGAGACAGAGAGAGATAGACAGGAGAAGGGAAAAGATGATTATTAAAACCACTAATATAGAAACCAAGTGGTTGTACTGTGTAGTCTCTTAAATATCTGTAGCAGAAATACTGACTTGTTTATGGAATAACTCAAGAAAATGACAACAAAAACCCCATAATATACAAACAGGAATGACACAACTCACCCTAAAGTTCTAAAGGCTGCCTGGTCCAGGTGAACAGGCCGCCGGTCCCGGTTAAAACCAAGTTGAGGTTTCCATTGCCGCCCATTGCTGGATTTTTCCCAGTCACCAGGTTTCAGAACTGCTGCTGGTTTTCTGGCCATTTAAAAATACACTATTTAGGATACAGGGATGAACACTGCCATAAAGCACATGTCTTAGGTAGGTAGTTTACTGTTGTTACCTTGCTCCTGGAAGCATTACAGCTTTAAAAACATAATCTTCAGCAAACTGTGGATCTTTAAAATTAATACTGAAAGAGAATTATGAAAAATTTAATGATTTGATGGTGTCACTGGTTTTAATTTTCAAGGAAACAAAGACACTAAACAAAGATGTCTAAACAGAATAACTAAAATTGAAAACTGTCCAAATTGTTATCTTAGACAATGATTTTGTTAAATGGTTAAATATCTTCCTTACCAAACTACCTCTGATCTCTATTGCATTGTCTTCAGGTAACTTTCTCTATAGAAAGAGCCAGGTTCTAGATAACTTACTGTAAATGATCACAGAAAAATAATAATAAGACATTTTCCCAATTCTTAAGAATTTCCAGTATAATACTGGAAAAAGCTGAGAAATTTTATAACAAAATATAAAATGTATATACAAATTAACAACTGTGCTAGATAGTTTTATGGCAACCTGACACAAGCAACAGTCATCTGAGAGGAGAGAACCTCAGTTAAAAAAAATGCCTCCATAAGATCAGGCTACAGCAAGCCTGTGGGGCATTTTCATAATTAGTGACTGATGGGAAAAGACCCAGCCTACCAAGGTTGGTGCCAATACTGAGCTGGTAGTCCTGGGTTCTATAAGAAAGTAGGCTGAGTAAGCCAGAAAGCAGCACTCCTCCATGCCTCTCCATCAGCTCCTGCTCCCAAGTTCCTGTCCTTTTTGAATTCCTGTCCTAACTCCTTCGGATGCTGAACAGAGACATGAAGTATAAATGAAATAGCCCCTTTCTCCCCACGATGCTTTGATCATGGTGTTTCATCACAGCAATACAAACCCAAGACAGCAACTTGTGGGGGGAAACAAACTTGAGAACTTCACTAAACGTCACTACTAGAACCACACACCCTGATCTTGGTTAACACTTAATGCTATACTGAATAGTTCAATTAAATTCCCTTTCTGGTGGTGGTAGGTGTATATACCTAGCCCCCTAAATTGTTAGGTATATGTCCAAGTCTTCCTTCTGACTCAGCAATGGCCATTCTAGAAGTTTACTTATATATTAGGTTTATACTAAAGAATGCCATTCAGCATATTGTAATTTATAATCTAAATGTGCGAGTTACAACTTGTTGAAGAAACAAAGTTCATCCTCAGAACACGTAAAAAAAAGTAACAAAATATGACATGGGTAAAATATATACACAATAGAGCAAACATGTTTCATTTATTATTTTTCTCTGTGTAATCATCTTCTTGTCAATCCTCTTTTTTTTCTTTTTCTTTCTTTTTTTTTTTGGGGGGGGGGTGGAGACAGGGTTTCTCTGTGTAGCCCTGGCTGTCCTGGAACTGATTCTGTAGACCAGGCTGGTCTCGAACTCAGAAATCCGCCTGCCTCTGTCTCTGCCTTCCAAGTGCTGGGATTAAAAGCATGTGCCACCACCGCCCAGCGCAATTTAATATTTTTTCCAAATTACTCTTATGATTGCAGCTGTTATAGTCAGTAATTTTTATTTTTTTTTTACTGAATCATTTAGTTGACATTTTCAGTCAGCTAATTCTTTTCTTTCTTATTCAGTAACACCATTTTTACAACTAGGGTCCATGTGTTACAGAAAAAATTACCTATAGTGAGACTTCAATTGAGACTTCAATTTCAATTTTAAATACACAAATCACTCAAAATAAAAATGGCCACAAGCACAAGAACCCACCGAACAATCCTTCATTAGTCAGTTGGTTCATCTTCTATCCTGCCGTTTACTCACACTATCTTTATCCCTGGTGTGTCTTACTGGGCAAGGTACAAGGACAAAACAGGAACAGCAATAAAATGGCTCAGACTATTGTGCTGAATGCAGACATTATGTATTTGTTTTCACCAAGGCATTGCAAACACAAGGAGGGAAAAGCTGCTATCTATACCCTCTGGTACTCAGTCTCACGGCAGCTATCTTGTTTCAGTAGGTTTCCACTCTGTCACGTTGCCAATTATACCCACACTGGGGTGTCAGTGTGAACACAGACTGATGAGGCATCAAGGCTATCTCCCCTCAACTGAGAAATAATGTTTCAAAGTTGTTTTATAAATAAGGAGAGTAGACATGCAATAAAAGACACAGAACAAATGACAAGTTAAGGCTGTGTGTGCACCTGCCTCCTATAAACAAAGGTATGCATGAACGAGGGAGGGGAAGGGGACATGGGAATTCTATTATCAAGGGACCAAGGAAAACACACAAGGAGCTGCAATTTAAGGTACAATAAATAAGACTAATTATGGAATGGTAGAAAAAGATATTGCAGAAATCTACAAAACACCTGAAATTAAAGCCAATCTTACTCAAACCATTCCAAAGGACTGAAAAAGGAGACTATGTCAAAATTTATTCTATGAAGCTAGGATTAATCAGACATCAAATTACACAAAGACATTGACAACACAAAACTAACATACAAACCAGTATTTCTAATGAACACATATATAAAAATTATCAACAAAATCGTGTCAGCACATCAAAAATATCAAACATCATGACCGTAGGATTTACTCAGAGATGCAAGAGCATTCTTACAAGTCAATGAAGGTAGTGTCTTTGGGATGGTTTGAATATGTAATATCCTTCATATATTCATGATTTGAATGTTGATCACTAGATGGTAACACCATTTGTGAAGGTTGTAGAAACCAGGAGGCGCCCTGCCCTGGAGGAAGCATGTCACTGGGGGAGCAGGTCCTTGTGAATATGCATTTACGGCTACTTCCCTGCAACAGTCTGTTTCCTGGTTAGTCATGAAGTAAAACAACTCTCCTCTGCTACACAGTTGATTATCATAATGCTTTGCCCAAGTTACTGAGACCAAACAATGGTGGCCCAAACTGTTTAAACTGTAAGTTCAAATAGTCTATCCTCTTGTTTCAGGGACTCTATCATAACAATAACAAAGTAATTAATGCAGCAGTACTCTAACAAAGTGAAAAGCAAAACAGTATGATCCTCTTAATAAAAGCATCCAATAAAATCCAACATTCTTTCATGATAAAAACTCTCAGTACGTTAGGCATACCAGAAAAATATGTCAGCATAACAAAGGCTATATATGAAAAAGCACAAACAACTTTAAGCTTTAAAGGGAAAAGTTTGAATGTTTCCTCTGATAGAAAAATACAAGGATCACCATTCCTATCTAACATAATTTTGGTATGGTAATGAAGTAAAATGAAGTGATAAAGGACATCCAAAGTGGAAAAAATCATAAGGCAGTTTAATTTACTGTTGTCAGATTATATGCTCTTATATAAAGAATTCCCTGAAGACTACCAAAAAACCAATGGAATTGATTAAATTTAGTAAAGATACAGGATACAAAAATCAACACACACACATATACACACACACACACACACACACACACACACACATCCCTCTCCTCCCAATTAGTAACAAATTCTTGCTGTAAAAGAAATCTTAAAAAGCAGTCTCATATGGCTAAAGAAATGGCTCAGCAGTTAAAGGCTCACACTTGCTCTGTGCTCACACCAGGCAGCTCACAACCACTGTATGGTTACAGAAGATCCAACACCCCCTTCTAACATCCTCAGGTACTTGCACAAACATTCAAGCACACACACACAAAAAGCATTTTTTAGAGGCTGTACCATCCACAATATTCAACATTTTAACAGGGAAGAGGTGCCGGGCAGTGGTGGCACATGCCTTTAATTACAGCACTTGGGAGGCAGAAGCAGGTGGATTTCTGAGTTTGAGGCCAGCCTGGTCTACAGAGAGAGTTCTAGGACAGCTAGGGCTACACAGAGAAACCCTATTGGGGGGGGGGGGCGGGGGCAAGGAGGGGAGGGACTAGGAATAAATTAAACTAAAAAGTGAAATACATATCTGCTATCAAAATTATGACAGTAAGAAAAAGTTCATATGATATACAAAAAGCTAGAAATATATCCCAAGCTCAAGAAATTGAGCCATTAATAGTTACAATGTTCATATTACCAAAATCAGTTTAAAAGTATAAAGCAATAACCATGAAACTACAAATACCATTCTTCATAATATTATGAAGAATAATCACATAATCAACATGGGACCCACAGCAAATAAAGCACCTCGAACAAAAACAAACAAAGCTGACATACCACAGATTTTGACTTCAAAATACAAATGCAGAAACCAGCAGACCATGACAGAAATTCCAGAAATTAATTTGTGTTTTCACAGCCAACTGAGTTTGACAAAGGCATCAAGAATATACAATGCTCAACAAAGAATGTTGGGGAAATGTATATACACATGCAGAAAAATAAAAGTTAGACACCATGTTTCACCTTAAACAACTCAAAAGATACAAATATATGGCCAGTGATTATAAAACTATGAGAATGAGAACAGGAAAAATACTTCAGGATTTAGAGTAGGCAAGGATTATTTATAGAAGTATATGCAGATTAGGAATCAGACAGAAGCTACCCAGAATAAGTAATGAAATGTCAAAATTTAAAGGCTATTAGACATCTCTCAAAAGACAAGACAAATGGTCAGCAATTATATGAGGGAAACTGAATTACAAGTCAGCAAGGAATTCAAATCAACCAGAAGTCGTTCCAATCCAGTATAACAGCTTAACTATTAAAAAGACAAAAAAATAACAAGTGTTCATGAGGCTATAGAAAGGGGATTTTTAAAATTGGTTAATTTTGAAAATGGTAGGCTCACTTCACAGCTGCTGCATTGTTCTGTGGTCTGTGAATTTAGGATCTCATTTTTTAAAAGTAATCTTTACCTATTTCAATTCCTCACATATTTTCCCTTTTCTAGTAGGTTTAATTACTGGTCACTACATACACAACCCAACTGGCAATAAACTTTTGTTCTTCCTGCCTGAGCTTCCAAAGTACTCTGGGTGGAAAAGGAACTCTCACATACTGTGGGAATATATCATAACCCCATTATAGAAAAAGTTTTACAATTCTAAAAAAAAAAAAAAACTCTAAAAGACACAATGCCTATAAGGCAATCCCACTGCCACATATATAACTAAAAGAAACAAAAAGACTGCTGCATCTCCACATCTACTTCAGCAATATTCTCAATAAACAAGATACAGTCACTAAGATGGCCTTGTACAAATAATGATAAAGAAATGTGGTACATACAGTGGTATAATTGCATTTATAGGGAATTTTTAAAATTGTGATGTGCACAGCCCCAAAAAAAGTATCACCTGCTGTACACTTACAAGTAAACCCAAGTCAAATGTTTCAATTAAGATGTGTTTTAAAGGGAACAGAGACATTGTCTTCTTCCCAAGACCAAAGAAAAACTTAATTTAATGGAATTAGTCCTTCTCAACAGATCTAAAAGAACTGTATACCCTACAAAAATAATGTGAGTACTTACTGAATTCTCCCAAAGAACACACAACAAATGTCTAAAGTCTCAAGTCTTTATTCTCATATGGAGAAAACCTAGACAGTTTAGGCAAGAGCTTTGACTAGGCATTTGAGATAATATGGAGGCACCTGGAATGTGGAGATGAAACCAAAATGATGTTCAAATTCAAATGATAGGCTGAGATGCAAACGTATCAACAAGTTACCTGTGGAATGACCTGACACTAGAAAAATGAAGAAAACAAGCAAAAGAACAAGCTCCTGAGGAAGAGAAAATAGTTCTGGGTATGAAAGATCATTTCCTCTTACTCTGTAGACCAGGCTGGCCTCAAACTCAAAGAGATCTCCCTGCCTCTACCTCCTAAGTGCTGGGAATAAAGGTGTCTATCACCATGCCCTTATTGAGATAACAATAAGATTTAGTTAAGAGCTCAAACTAACATTTGGGAAAAGAGATTCACTTATTTACCAAAAATATGCAATTTACTTTATGCACCACTCCTGTGTTTAAAATGTCCATCTTCCATATTTATGCTTTGAAGGAAAAAAATTTCGAACCAATAAAAAAAAAATCTCCAAGCTTCTGTCAGAAGCACACCCACACAATAATTCTTATATTTAAGATACTATAAATCATTTATAAAAAGAAAAAGTGCCCGGCGGCGGTGGTGGAGCACACCTGTAATCCCAGCACTCTGGGAGGCAGAGGCAGGCGGATTTCTGAGTTCGAGGCCAGCCTGGTCTACAGAGTGAGTTCCAGGACAGCCAGGACTACACAGAGAAACCAAATCCAAAAAAGCAAAAAAAAAAAAAAAAAAAAAAAAATAATTAAAGTAATTTTTTTCTCTCTAATTCAGAGGGCAAAGATATCTTAAAGACTATATCATTTTTTTTCTTTGAATACCTGAGGCCATAATAAAAATAGTCTTACTCCTAAAGTTAAAGACTTTTACAATTTTAAATAATTCCTAAAACTGTACCAATGTAGTAACATTAGCCACAAACTTATTTCCTAAAGCAAAAACACCTATTAGGCAAGACCCAAAAAAGAAAATAAAATCTATTACAGCTCAAAAGCCTTTTAAAAGAACATTTCATCTATTGATTTACTGATTTATTTATGCAGCAGTACACATGCTGTTGTGGCGCAAGTGAGAAGGGCAGAGACAGCTTGTAGGAGTTATCTGGTTCTCTACTTCTATGTGGGCTTCAGAGACTGAACTCAGTGCACCAGGTTGATAGCAAGCCTGCTGAAATATCTCTGGCTACGGATAATCTTTTCTACATGCCCAAACATTTAAGATTCCTTCACTTCTCTCAGGTTTATTATTTTTTAATTATTCAAGTAGAACACTGAAGAAAAACATACAGATGGCAACCTATAATCTCCACAACCAGAAACAGAAACCAGCTGTGCACAATTTATCTAGAAAGAGAAAGCAGCAACACTAAAAAAAGTAGAGGAGCACCTGGACCCCTCACTTAAGTCCAAGGAAAAGGAGTCAGTATACAAATGGCCTGTGGCAGAAGGGCTATAGATCTATATGGTAGAAGCCCTGCCACGGGCCTTAAACAAAAGCGCTTTTATAAACCAGGCCAGCCTACAGACTCAATAGGCTGCTTAGCCAAGTCAGAGAACTATGTTCAGATTTACACTGTTCCGTGCAATTCTATGCACCTGATGATATTTGCACCAGCTTTTACCAACAACAGATGTAACCACGCTGACTGAACATTGGTTTCTCCCTACCAGCTGTATAACACAGCTGTATAACCAGTGTATAACACACTCCTAACTTGCCAGTTATATTTCTCTCATTTTAACTGTGCCTCACAAATGTGATACAGGTGAAATAAAAGTATAAATCCTAAATATCTTTGAAAAAAAGGCAACTAGCACTTTTATTTGTATACGAGATAAGATACTATAGATGCATGACATCGCTTCTGACTTAGTTCATTTTAAGAATTATTCTGAGGAGCTGTCAAATGGTGCAGAGGGTAAAGGCACTTACTACATAAACCTGACAATCTGAATTTAATCTCTGGAACCCACATAATGGTGGAAGATGCAATTCCACATAGCTGTCTCTGACAAACACATGTGCTTGCACAACCTCCCTCTCCCACCTCTCTCTCTCTGCACTCACCATGTACCTGAATGTCTGATAATAAATTTTAAAACAAAAAGAAATTATTCTGACAAATGCTATTTCAAAATTACTATTTAAGAATGGTAGCACTCTTTTCAAAGCAAGGATAAAACTCCAAATGACAAACTCCATTTTTATTCTTCCTTTCCCTACATACTCTGTGACTGACACTAAACCAGTAGGGCAATGCAAACTATTCCTGCAGGGAAGTTTTGATGATTCACACACTTGACATTTTAAAGCACTTAAAGATTTTGCAGAATTGAGACATTCTATCAGGAGAGGTTATCTAGTTCAGTGTCCTACAAAGGACTGTAGGCAGTGTCAGCTAAACCCTCCCCAGTGTTTTCCACCATCCAATCTGCTGCTGAGTGTGTATTCCACTTCTTTCAGGCTTCTGATTCGCAGGTACCTATCTGCCAGCTGTGTGCCTTATAAATACTGTGGTAATCACTACATTAAAAATTCCATTTACATGCAATCTAATTTAAAAAACAAACAACCCTTCCTGAAGAGATGAACTTGAAGTACCCTAGAAATTTGTCTTTCTCAATACTAAAGATAAGACCAGATATGACATGAACCAATCCAAAGTCAATCTGAGGAAAGAACTTCTCAAGCAGGGAAGGAGACACTGACTAGAAGGTTGTATTTTTTGATCTTTATTTATCAAAGAAATGTAACTGCAACTTGCACATGTACACACACACACACACACACACACACACCATTGCAGAAAACTGGATCATGGTATCAACACCATCTCTCAGATAAAATGCTGAAAATCACATTGAAAGATAAAAATTAGCTCAAGTTTTCCACAAATCTTTACAAAATTAACTCAAGAATTTCCATGGTTGGCGTTAAGCTTTCAATATATAGCTGAATTTGCACCTAGATCTTGGATTTGTAAACTCATTCGTATCAAACAATATAATGCCCTTCAGGTTCAGAAACAATGAACCAGTAGAGAAGTATCTATCACCCCAAAATACTGCAGGACTCATCCACTGATCTGTAACTCTCCTCTGAAAAAGTTCTCTTTCCTAATTAGAAGCTTGAGTAGAATTAACTATTTCTAGAGGGCTAGGTAGTAAGGTCTTTGAAAAATGAAGAAAACCCAGCTAGTATGAACAAAACTGTGACAATTCAAAAAGAAAACTAGTGCAATTAACTGGTCTGAAACACCAATGAGTGACAGAGATACCACAGGTTAATGCAGTGTCTACAATAAATGTGGCCGAGCCAGACTGTTTGTGATGGGCTTATGAGCATGGCTTTAAATCTGTACTTCACCCTTAACAAAAGAACATGAAGACAGAGAGTGAGAACAAAGTGTATAAAGAGGAACAGAAAAAAAGTATGAACACACACACACACACACACACACACACACACACACGACCTTTTAGAATGGCAATTAGCTACTAATTAAATCCATTTAGGCCAGCAATTAAAGTGGTTACATTTTGCAATGAAGATTTTTAATTAAAATCCAAAATACTTCCTGAAAGTATAAGCAATTTTAACAATGGGTCAGGGAAAAAGATTAAGAATTATCATGTATTTACCAAATCCTTAAATGTATTTGTTTTAGTTTTGTCTAAATGATAACAGCATAAATTCTGGCAATAAGATTTGCAATTATACCACAACAAAAAGCAGAGTGTTGACTTTTATTTACAGCAATTAAATGTTATTTTTTACTCAATGGAAAATGCCAAAGTAAAAGATAAATTTCCCAGCTAATCTTAAGTAAAATATACTACATAATATTTTCATTTTGTAATTCTGCAGAACTACAATTATAGTATTGTAATAATTATAATGAGTAAGGCAGTGTAAGCCACTGGGGCACAAAGGTCTGTCGGCTTCTGTATGACATGCTACTCACAAACCCTATTGCTACCTCCCACTTTTCTAATCCTGAAAGAATCAGAGGTTGTCAGGGGAAACCAGAAAACAGATAAGCACGCTTGTTAAATCAGTAACCTTAACAATATACATAATTTAAAGTCAAGAGGCTCTGCTCTGAGGTCTGCAACACAAGGACTCTCAATCTCAAAGAACTGTGAATTAACACTGCCATTTCCTTGTAAATTAAAGATCCGTTAAAATTCACTTGTAAACTCTAGGCTATGCCCTGGATGAATGCTCTAAATTCTAGAAAACTTACCTGACTGCAGTGTTCTGTGTCAGATCCCGTAACATGGGCACAGGGGAACATACTGTTCTAAAGAGAAACAAGAAAAATCACCTGTGTGCACACTCAAACTCTGTGGGCAAGACAGACATCCTGTTTGTCAGGCTTTTGAAAAAAAATAAGTCATTAAAAGGTACTAATCAAAACAAATACCTTTATAAGATGATCCAGTTTATTATAAGTGAAAGCAATTATGGGCCGGGGTTTGTATTAGAATCTGTAAGATAGGACAGCCAAAGACACTTCCCCTTCCCTGATTAATCCAAAGGGGGCAGGAAGAGATTAGCCAATAATAATAATAAAATAATAAAAAAATGTGAATGGGAGCTGGAGAAAGGGCTCAGCAGTTAAGAGCAAACACTGATCTTCTGAAAGACCCACATTTAGTTGTCAGCACCCATGTTGAGAGGCTCAGAACCTCCTATAATTCCAGGTTAGGATATTCTGATGCCTTCTTCAGGCCTGCACAACTATGTGCACTCACACGTACTTAGCCACACACAGATAAAAATTCACATGAGTAAAAAGGATTTAAAAAAAAAAAGAGTTTAGGAAAAAAAGGCCAATCTCACTAGTAACTGGAGAAATACAACTGTAAACCATAAGAAATCAGTAAAAAGATTAACAAAAAGTTATGATGTCTCAGTATCAATATCTCTTACAAACTACCATTTACTATTATTATGATACTATAATATATAAATATGATACTACATTGTAGACACTTGGAAATACTGAACACACTCTATGATTATTAAGTCCCCTCTTGAATATATGCCCTAAGTAACTGTCTAAAAACTCATGTCTCAGAAGTCTTTTACATTCTTGAAAATTATGCAGTGGAGCTGGGGAAATAATTCAGTCAGTAAACTGCTATAGAATATAAAGACCTAAGTTCTAATCCCCAGCACCATGTAAGAACTGAACAAAGCAATCTGCCCTCGTAATACTAGGGCCGAGAAGGTAGAAACAGGAGGGTCTCAGGTACTTGCTGGCCAGCGAGTATAGCCAGTATGACAGCTCCAGGATCAAAGACAGACAATACATCTCAAAAAAAGAAAATGAAATAAAAAGGTAAAGAGTAAATGAGGCAGCCATCCAATATAGCTGTCTAGTTTCTAAATGAATGAATATATGTACACACTTGTATACACACACACACACACACACCCACAGAGGGAAAAATTATGAAGAATTTTGAAGTACTTTTATGCTGACTATAACTATCTGTCTATTAAAAATTTTTTGAAGTACTAAATTAGCATAAATAATATTTCAATGTAAAACAACTTTACAAAGTCAATCTAAAAGAAATAAAAGAAACATTGCTACACTTTTAAAATCTAAAAATCTGGCTTATTTCAGTTGTCTTTTCTGTTTCTTATCCTACATCTTGCCTCTAAACACACTGTATATTCAAGAAAAGAATGGAAAAAGCAAGTGACATTGGAATAGGAGTAGCATTGATACCAGCTCTGACTGTGCAGGTACCTTAGTTTCAGGAACCCAGAAAGCCCCACAGAAGGCAGCAAAGCTGCCAGGTGCTAAAGCAGGCCTTATCTGAAGTTCAGCAGAATTTGTTCTAATTTACTCACTCAAATTCAAGTGGATACTTACTGGTCTGGAAGAATGGCTTCTTCATCCAAAGAAAACATCCCTTGAATCCCATGACACAATTCAGGTGGCACATTAACTGGCTGTGAAAAAACACATTTCTATACTATAACTGAAAGAATGGATCACAAGGACGCAATAGAGATCTGTGTGCCTTCTCTTAGGTTCACATACGTTAGGACTGTAATTCAGAAAAGCCAAACTAAGGGGACGGAGCAAACAAACTGAAGACAGATGTTACCAGCAGGTGAGCTGATAAACAAAGAGTGGCATTTGCTTCTTATTGAAAGTTCATCAGTCATTATAAAAAATGATATTTTGGTCATGCCTACAACATGGATGAACTTTAACATGCTATGTAAAATGAGGTAGTCCAATGAGGATTCATACCATTGGAGTCCTATTACATAAGGTTCCAAAAATAAGCAAACTCACAGAGGAAGATAAATACTTGGCTCTGTGGGATCACAGAATGGGGAGATGCTGTTTAATAGTGTCTAATGGGTAGAATTTCTGTGTGGATAAAAGAAAAAATTCTACAGATAGACACTGGTACTAGCTGTACAATGGCATAAATAGACTCTGTTACAAAATTTTATACTTAGAAAAGTTAAGGGTAAATTATCTCTCTCTCACACACACATACAACCAGTAACTTGTATAACTTGCGTATTCCTAATTATTAAACAAACTAATGCCATACCTCTGTGGAACCTGTCTGATACAGCTCTAAAATGAAGTCGCGTAGTGGATGAAGTTTTCCCACAAACAAAACATCACTTCCAAGACTATTTCTCCTGTCTAAATAAAAAAGCATAAGACCACAGTCAAGCAAGTATATCTAATAACACTTATCTTTATAAAGCTATAGCAAAAGAAAACCTATATCCTAAAACTAATTCAGCATGACAAACAAACTTAAATGTATGATGTGTGGCTCTATGGAGGAAATACTATTCCGAAATGAGTTTTGACAATGAGTAAACCTAAGAAAAAGGTCATTGCTAAGACATACTTGGATGCATTGCCTGAAAAAGGACAAGATTTTCTTAGTTATAAAGTAGTGGCCTTCTTGAGACATAAACATTCTCTAAGGAAATATAAACAGTCACAAAGATGAATCAATAGTTTCTTAAATTTGTTATATTGATATTATATAAATTTTTCAAAACTGAGTTCAGCTTGACAATTTCCACAATCTAAATACTCTGCCATAATTATAAGATGCTACTCTTTATGCAGAATAACATTTCAAGTTAGCCCTCTAGGAGTAAATGCTTGTTTCACTCAACTCTTTCAAGAAGAGTTAATCCCTTGAATGATAATAGGAAGAAAGCAGATGGAGAGAACAAGGAATGCCTTCCTAAGAGGCAGTAGTACATGTATGGATGTCACTAAGGATCAAAAAGTCAAAGGGGATTCTTTTTTTAATTAACCTAGGAATGTTTATTTCCTTCTTAGTTCTTCAAGGACCAGTCATTGTTCTATAGTGTCTTGTTTAATCTCCACAAGTTTATGGAGGCTCTACGGTTTCTCTTACTGTTGATTTATAGCCTTATTCCTGGAAGATCGACAAAATACAAGGAATTATTTCTATCTCCCTTCATTTGTTAAAACCTGGCTTGTATCCTAATATATAACCTATTTTAAAGATAGTTCCATGGTCTACTAAGAAGTAAGTATAATCTGTAGTCTGGATGGGATTAATAGCCTATAAATTATCTGCTCAATCCATTTGATCTAGGATGTCATTTAATTCAGATATTTTTTGTCAGGATTGCTGGGGCTAATCTGTGACCTTATCTTTAGCAGTACTCATTCGATCAAACTAAATGCACTTGTGTTGAGGGTTTAGAATATGAACATCCTCAATGATTGTTCTTTAATCAGTATAAAGTGCAGACTTTCATGTTTCCACTAGTTTTGGCTTAATATGTATATTGTTAGACATAATACCAGTTTGTTCCTAGAATATCTCAAGAGATATTCTTTTTTTTTTTGAGGGTCTCATCTTGTAGCCCAAGCTGAACTTTAACTTTCAGCAATCCTCTTGCCTAAGCCCCCTCAGTGCTGGAATAAAAGGATTATGCCACCCAAGCCCAGATGAACTGTTAATCTTTAATGAATCTAGTAAATCTTTTGAATTAAAAAATGACAATTATTTAGTACTCAATTTACAGATAAGAGATTAAGAAGGAAAGTTAATATCTATTATAAAAAAGTAAATCAACAATTTATACTTCCTATATGAGAAAGTTTCCAAATGGAAAAAAGTCTAATTTTACACAGAAATGAAGTCTATGTTGGACAGACTCTACATTGACCAAGTGGGCAGTCTTACTCTCTTCTGGAGTGAGGTCTGGGTAAACCTCTTCTAGAGCCGCTCGAAGCCTTCGCTCATCCACAAATGGCAACAGAGCAACACCTGTAGAAAACAATGAACCATTTGATCATTACAATCATTTGATTTCAGTTCATTCATGCAAATTTACATTCTAGTAAAGTATCTATTGACATAAAGACATTTGGAACTGAACTCTGTCATGCAGCCAAAACTCAGATATAAATATTTTTATATGTGATGGTAATGAGAAAAATGTCCCCATATTTTTCATACTTACTAATGCCCTCAGGCCAACTACTGACTCATCTTCCTGGAGCCTGAGCTTGTCCTTTGGTCCTTCCTGATGCTTTGTAAAATGATGTGTCATTTACCTAACATACCCAGGAGTTCTATTTCTCAAAAGGTCCCTTTAATTTCCAAGTTTCCATAATACTCTTTATAATTAATCTGATTAATTTGCATGCTAACATTCTTTAGAGCTTTGCCTAAATAACTTACTACTAGTTGGAGCAGAATAGACTGTTCATGTGGGGGCTGGAAATGGCCCCCAGAGTGTGCCAAGTTAAAGGCATTATTTTACTTGAGCCTATAGTTACCGTTTTCAGAGAAGCTTATCACTAATATGGTGTCTATTATAATACTAAAAAAAAAAAGTTACTGAACCACATCTTTGTTCTGCTAGAATACAGAAAAAATAGTATTTGGGGTAAATAAAACTTAAAGATAAGTAACAACAACAAATGTGAAATAGAACTAAACAATTCTTTAAAAAGCACCACTCCAAACTACTGTATTTAAAAAATTTAAGAAATTAAAAGGCTTCCAAAGCAGACCTTACTAACTTAGTTATATTATTTTCTCAGTAAAGAAGATTTTGATTTTACTGCTATGAAAGAATTTAAGTTCTGATATAAATTCTGTGTCTAAAAGAAATGATCTCAAAATTACCAGCACCTATTATCTAGACAAGGCTAATTCAATTATTAGCAAACACAGGGAAAGGAGTTGTTCAAATTTTATTCAGTCATACACTTGGGAGAAATGGACCAACAAATACCTAAATCATTATTTATCTTTTATTTCTACCCATTTGACTTAGGATTTAAAGAAAGCTCTGTAAGGATTTCCTATAACAAAACTTTCCTATAATATTAATTCCAGAAGATGAAACTAATCAGGAAACAGCTTGCAGTGCCACTGACAGTAATAAAATCACCAAGGAACAAGTCACCTTTGTTGCCTAGAGCAAAAAGAAATGGTTAACAGTAGTGAGCTGGTAGTAAACACGAGAAGAACTCATCCTAGACCACTGTGGTCCGGGCACTACCTCATCAA
This sequence comes from Apodemus sylvaticus, assembly GCF_947179515.1. Lineage (NCBI taxonomy): Eukaryota > Metazoa > Chordata > Mammalia > Rodentia > Muridae > Apodemus > Apodemus sylvaticus. The sequence continues at coordinate 130,293,659 of NC_067476.1, read as the reverse complement.
ATCCTCTCTCATTCATCCCAAACCAGGTCAGGCAGTGGTTATTGTCAGATAACAGTCACTTCAGGAAAGCTCTTCTAGAATCAGACTCCCTAGGTTTAGATCTTAGTTTTGTCATAATGAAACTTTGACAAAATACTTAAGTTGTCGGTTCATATATAAAACATAAAGAAATCAAAATTATTACATATGTAAATAGTATAAAATCACAATATTACATATGTAAATTGTATAAAACCACAATACTACTAATAAATTATATATAATATTTTCAAAGTACAAACAATCAAAAATGTTTTTTGTTTTTTTAAAAAAGTGACCAGCTACATTTCTCTTCCTATCATTTTAAGGTATAATCAACCCAGGTAAATGCTTTACCAAGTAATATATTAACATTGCTTCCAGTAAGTTTTAAAGTTGTGTTATAAACTAGATTTCTTTCTTTCTTTTCTTTTGAATTTGGTTTTTTTTTTGTTTGTTTGTTTTTCCCGAGACAGGGTTTCTCTGTATAGCCCTGGCTGTCCTGGAACTCACTCTGTAGACCAGGCTGGCTTAACTCAGAAATCTGCCTGCCTCTGCCTCCCAGAGTGCTGGGATTACAGGTGTGCACCACCACCGTCCGGCATAAACTATATTTCTTAAAAGTACTAAATTTGACAACATTTTTGTACTATGGTTGGAATATAACTGAAACATTAATGTAATTTGATACATTAACTATAAAAAAAATAGTAAGAAACTGACATTTAAGCCATCCTAAAACATAAACTTTCTAAGATACCCTGTGAAGGTTCATCTTCACCATCAACTTGACTGGCTTTGGAGACTCCTGGGAGATACCCCTTTGGGTATATGTGTAAAGGTGTTTCCACTGAGGAGAGAGGAAGACCCCTGAATGTGGGAAGCTCTCTCTTACTAGGAAGCACCCAATAACAAGAAGAGGAACTGGCATTCATCTTCTCCTTTCTGACTTCAGCGATAGTAACCAGACACCTGTTTTACCCCTGCTTTCCCATGCCCTCCCCTGGGCTAGGCTCAGTCCCTGAAGGCACGAGCCACAATACGCCCTTCCTTTCTTAGGCTGCTTTTGTCAAGGATTTTGTCACAGTGATTAAGTAATTAATACAGTCCCAAAATACCCTAGAAAAATCCTTGGATGGAATTGGTCTGATGCTGCTTGTATTCAAACGCTAAATTCCGTACCCCAAAACTTTGTTGCTCCCCCAAAAGGAGATCCTCAAGAATGAGGAGATCTTCACATATACCAGTTTTTGTTGTATAAACTTCCCCTCAAGTCATCCCTGGTTAATAAAGATTTCTACAGCCTGGGCTAGGCAGAAGAGAAGAGGCAGAGCAAAGGTTCCTAGGCATGGGATCTCAGGCAGGGACCATTAGAAAGGAGAGGAAGAAGAAGGCACCATGGGTAGGTAGATTGTTTAAGTGCATGATTATGAAGGTTGGCTTGCTGGATAGGGGTATCCCAGGGAAACATGTTAAATAATATCTCAGTGATTTAGACAGGAAAGTAGACAAAATGCCATAAATGGATGATAGCTGCCCAACTCTAGTGTTTTAAGGCTTATTATATATCTACGGTCATTGTCTTTTATTTTGGAACTATATGGTCTAAAAAAAACAATCACCAAAATAATATTTACCATAACAAATCCTGACTGCCTACTAAGCAAGAATAAAGTTTCCAACTTCATAAAACATGTAACTCATTAATACAGAATGGTACTGGAATAAAGCCTGACACAAAGACTGGATTAATAGCCTCAAAAATAACCACATGATTTGCAACAAAGAGTACCAACAGAAAAAAAAAAACCTTTTTAACAGCTGGTTCATAGAAAAGTAGATATCCACATATGAATGAATGAGTCTGGATCCTTATATGATATACAAATATTAAGTCAAAATAAGACTGAAAATTAAAATGTAAAAGCAAAAATTACAAAAAGTTTTAGAAAATAGGCGAAAGTTCACAATACTAGACTTGGCAAATGATTTCCTGGATACACAAAGACAAGCTAAACAGAAAAAGCAGGGCTCCAAAAGTTACATCATAATAGAGGAAAAAGATAACCCACAGAATTTAAGGAAATATACAAAAATCATTATCAAATGTTTAAAGGCTATAAACTTTAATGCAACTAAAACCCAACAACCTAAAGGATTTAACTAGGATTTCTTTAAAGATATAAATGCCCCAAAGGCACATGAAAACAAGTTCACTATCATTATCACAGGGAAATGTAAATTAAAGAAAGCTATTGTGAGTTACCATTTCATAGTTGTCATAGTAGCTCAAAAAAACCCAAAATCAACAACAAAAAAATCCAGAAAAATATTGGCAAGGATATTAAGAAATTATAGGGCAATACCAGAACAGGGAAGTGGGAAGGGGGGAATGGGGGAACAGGGGGAGGTAAGAGGGCAAAAAGAAATTCAAACCACTGGGCATTATTTTATCTTCTTCCTAAAATTACTATATTGAGAAGATTTATCACTGACACAAATACTATAATAACTATGAAAACTTAAGTTGGCAAGCAATCTGTATGTTTATATATTTAAATATTTACTTGTTTATTTAGTAAACCTAAGCAAGCATTAAATTACGTACTTAATAAACACAAATATATTTACTTATTAATTAATTTATTTTAATTAGTCCTCCATTTTCCTACACTGCTTCTCTTTAATTAAATCATCCTCTACAAAGTTCCTTCAAAAGCCTTTGGAGACAAATCCATTTACATGTGACCAAAGCACATCTTAAATAGCCCCAATATGTTGGAAGCATTTTTCAATATCATTATATTAAAGTAATAAGAAATTATCACTATTATTTGAACCAAAAGGTAACCCCCAATTACAGTATGTTTTTTGTTGTTGTTGGCTTGGGGCAGGGGAGGGGTGCTGTGAGGTTTCTGGGAATCAAATGCACTTGTGCATGCCAGGTAAATAATCTCCCACTGAGCTACTTCTTAGCCCTTCGATCTGTAAACTGATGACACACCCCTCTGTCTCACAATTCCAAGTTTAGTATCCTAAAAAAAGAGTACAGCAGAAAAAGTGTCAGAGGAGAATTTGGTGAGCAAGTTTTTCTTACTGTCTGTTGTTATATTCAATGACCAACTTTGGTTGAGCAGTGACTGACATCTTAAATTTAGTGTAAATGTTTAAATCACCTTTTCCACATTATCTATTCACAGAAGGAAATGTAAAAAACAGGCAAAACAGAAAATGCCAACTGTTAAGTTTCTACTATATTTTTTACAAGTTTCCATAACCCCAAATAGGCATGACTATGTTTTTCTTTCTTAGCAGTTTTGAAAGGTAGCAATGGGTTACTGATTGAAGAAAAAGTCACGAAGAACACTAGACCTGCAACTTTAACCTATTTCAATAAGTTGCTATTTACCATCTTTTACTATTAAAATTACTATTGATCACTGACAATCATTGTACTGGCTGGTTTTGTGTGTCAACTGATACAAACTGGAATTATCACAGAGAAAGGAGCTTCAGTTGAAGAAATGCGTTCATGAGATCCAGCTGTAAGACATTTCTCAATTAGTGATCAAAGGGGGAGGGCCCCTTTTGAGTGGTACCATCCCTGGGCTGGTAGTCTTGGGTTCTATAAGAGAGCAAGCTGAGCAAGCCAGGGGAAGCAAGCCAGTAAGTAACATCCCTCCATGGCCTCTGCATCAGCTCCTGCTTCCTGACCTGCTTGAGTTCCAGTCCTGACATGCTTTGGTGTTGAACAGCAGTATGGAAGTGTAAGCTGAATAAACCTTTTCCACCCCAACTTGCTTCTTGGTCATGATGTTTGTGCAGGAATAGAAACCCTAATATAATCATGGATTGAATATTTAGATCTACTTTTCACATATACTTATGAAAGTATAGTTTCCAGAATTCTTCTATCCTGTAAGTCCTGATTGATCATCTTTATTAAAAACTGTAAACAAACAAGGTGATGGCGATGCACATTTTTAGCCCCAGAACTCAGAAGACAGAGGCAGATCTCTGAGATTGGAGCCAATATGGTCCAAAGAAGGAGTTCTAGGACAGCCAAGGGTACACAGAGAAACACCCCAACCCCCCCCACAAAAAAACAAAACAAAACAAAAAAAGAAATAATATCTAAATTTTACCTTGCCATGCATACTTCTTCCCATTCAAATCAATAGCAAAATCTTCAGGATAGAAGTCAATTATACTGGAATCCTGTTTCAGGAAGAAAGTAAAAGAATCAAAAAGAAAAGCTACATACCTTGTCTCAAAAAATATGAAATAACTTTAAACAAAGAAAAGGAGTTTTAGTTACTCAACATTTCCTACTTCCTGGCTGGGTCTCAATATTTAACTAGCGAAAAAGAACAAGCTTAGAGTTAATTTTAGGTAAGTCAGATAGTCTGTTTGAAGCTGTTATAGGGATGAAACAAATAAAAATCATTATGCAGGATGTGATAACTCACAACTTTAATTCTAGTACTGGGGAGTCAGAGGTGTGAGTTCAAGGCCAGCCTTGAACAGAAAAGTTCCAGGGCTACATAGTAATTTCCTGTCTCAAAATAATAACATGTAGATTGAAAACAAATCGGTTTTGTTTACTGGGTAGGAAACTCAGAGGCAAAGAAAGTACAGAATACCACATTATGCAGTGAAAAGTATATAGAGCACATTCTTTCCGTATTTCAGCTTTTTAAAACCATGACATGCAAAGTCAACTCTGACTAATGTTACTAACACACTTGAAAACACTAACACTTACAGGGTCACTCATGAGCTTCCGCCATGATGGAGGTAGAAAGTTACCACTTGCAGCTGGAAAAACCCCCATTAGTTGTTCCAGTGGTTTAAACTGCAAGAGAGAGAAAGGTTAAAGACTTCCAATTATCAAATTCAAATTCCTACTTTTTCACTGACTTGAAGCTTACCGGTTTTGTGCCTTTTTCAAATTCAGAAGACATGTCTGCAATTCCTTCAAAGTCTGAGGCAAATGGTGCATAATGGAATGGATAATACCACTTCCAGGAAGCACAGCCCTAAAATCATTAATGACAATTAAAAGCAAAATACTCTTAATGATGAACATGGTAAAAAAAAAAAAAAAAAAGACTATGACTATCAGTCTATAATATCTTATTTGTAAAATATGATTTCTGGCATATACTCCATTCAATTAATTTTTCTGAGATCAAAATATTGTTTAACTGTCTGCTTCATAGCAGTGGTTCCTTTATTTAAAAAATATCGTAAACTTTCTTGAATAATTAGTAGTCAATATCAAACTTTACATTTACAAATACAAATTCATTAAGATATTTATCCTTAAAATATATTTGATGACATTTCTTTCCAATTTCAGAGCTTCTGTCACTGAATAAAACAAAACACAGTTTTCACCTGATATTTTATTGAACAGGTAGTAGTAGTTAAGAACATCAACAGTAGTTGAGACTCAACCAACCAAAATTTACTATTATACTTCCATGTCGCAACTTTCTCTTGACTATAAATACACTAAAATCAAAACAAAAGTAAGTACTGATCATGGAAAAAGAGAAACCTTTCTAGTGTGCTGTAAAACAAAAAGGAAGATCTTTCCACCACTACCCAGTGCACTGGACACACTGACCCAATTCACCTATCCTCAGGTGATACCAAACTTAAGTTTATTCTCTTCTTTAAGATGAAACCAGATACTGTCCCTCAGTGTTACAATCTTCTATGTGTCTACCTAATCTTTCACCAATCTGGCATCTTGATAAAACAAAAGGTTCAAGTCAGATACAGACCAGTTCAATTAATATTCATCTCATGTAAAATCATAGTAATATAAGAGAATTGTTACAATCAAATTCCTTTCAAATTTTTATTGGTACGCAACACACTGCATCCTTTCTTTAGTTAGTGACTGTCAAATGCCCAATTAGTTTTAAACTCCCTTTTTTTTAATGCTTGTTTTTCAAGACAGGGTTTCTCTGTGTAGCCCTGGCTGTCCTCAAACTTAGAAATCCACCTGCTTCTGCCTCCCAAATCCTGGGATTAAAGGCATGCACCACCACTGCCCAGTTATTTTTAAATTCTTTAAACATACAAACCAAAACCCAGTTAAACTTTAGTAATATTAAAGACCAACTCAAATACTGTGATCCTTAAACGCAACAGACCCAAGTTTTATTGACTAATTCCTAAGAAACTTCCAAGTCTTTACAAATATTACTCATGGTAATAATTTTTAGTAGAAAGTTTAAAACTACAAGTGTAGGTTTTATCTAAGGATATTCAATTATAGGTACAATTATATAAATGACTGGTTTTTAAAATGATTAGCCAAAAACTTAGGAGGAAAACTACTTTTGATACCTGGTAATAATATCGAAGAACCCAGCACAGTCCTTCAACATAGGACTGAACAACCTTACGTCGGAATTTCTCATCAGCTGCATCTACATCAAATTTGTTCTTGTAGTATCGTTGTTTCCAACCAGCTTCCCACAACCTAAACCAGGTAAAGTAATTTTACATTTAATTAATACATCTCTGACCATAGACTGTCTACTGATTCCCAAACTAAATCAATTTATGTTTAATATCTAAGGGAAATTGAAGAAACTGAACAAAAAAGCTATCAGATTCATTAACTTTCTAATTACTCCATTTTCAGCATTATCAACTTAAAGATAATTAAACAACAGAAACCCAAACACTGACTCTGGTAACTATATTATGAAAATACATTTTAAAAAGAGAGGATAATCATTCATTGAGCAAATACATGATACTTGTCTGTGCCAATTTTAATACTGCTTTCCGTATTTGCTTTAATTGTGCAATGATTCTAAAACTATATTCTAAGATTAAAATATTGAATATATTTTGTATTTCAAAGTTCTTATTAATATATTAAATGGTTTGAGTTAAGTTATTAAGTAATTTTTAAAGTGGTATTTTAATTGTTAATAATGCATAAAACAATCTAGGGAGCGGGCAAAGATTGTGCACATAATTTTTCTCTCTATTCTTGTTTGTCTATTCCTCTTTCAACTAAGAGTTCTGATGCCTTACTAGGAGACAGAGATTTATTTCTACATTGTCTCTATTTCTCCTCACTTATGTTCTGGTATAACCTATAAGCAGTCACTTATTATCGTAAACAATGAAAAAACAGAATCACATTTTATGTTTATGTATCTGAATGTACAACTAAACACCACATGCATGTTTCATGACCACAAGCACTGGATCTCCTGGAATTGGGAGTTACAGAATGGTTGCTAGCTGCCACAAAGTACTGGGATTCAAACCCAGGCCCTCCCTCTGCAGGAGCAGCCCATGCTCTTAATGTCTAATCTTTCTCTCTCAGCCCATAAATTGTTACCCAATGGATTTTTTTTGTATCTTTATTTTCTAAGATGTAGGTACTTTATCCAAAGAACAAGAAAAAAGCTAAAGAACACTTTTTGAAAATCAAAACTGGCCAAGAGCATCAAGTCATTCTCCATTAAGGACTTTTGTGCAAGTCTCAAACTTTAACAAAGTAACAGTCAAGAACACACTAATCTCCCAAACCACCTACCAAAACTAGAGACACAGAAATAGAAGATATGGCCTCTACTCTAACTCTACTGTTTTACATAAAAATATAAATGAAACAAATGCCAAAAGCCTCAATCATTTAATTGAAGAACAGTTCTGCCTTAATTATCCCAAGCACCAGTATTAAACAATAAATTACTGAATAAATCAAATTATCTATTAAATCAGTGTTTGTCATGATGGCTACATAATAAACAAAAAACAATCTAGTTAGGTAAGATATCACACGCCTTTAATCCCAGAATTCAGAAGCAGAAGCAGGCAAATCCCTGGCAGTTCAAGACCAACCTGGTCTACAAAGCAAGTCCCATGCAAACCAAAGTTAGACAGTAAGATCTTGCCTTTAAAAAGAGGGAAGGGTTCCTGAGAGACAGCTCAGAGGTTAGGAGCACTGGCTGCTCTTCTGGAAGACTCAGATTTATATCCCAGCACCCAACAACCACCTGTAACTCCAATTTCAGGGGACCTGACAACCTTTTCTGGCCTCTCCAGGGACCAGGCACACACATGGTACACGTATATACATGTATATACACAGATATACATCCACGTTAAAACACATTAAGGAAAAAAAAAATCAAAGAAAATTGAAATTTTTTAGGATTAAAAACCCAGAGGGACAGAAATGGTAGAAACTATGGCAAGATTAAATAAATGTTTATCTCATGGTTACTCATTAATTGGATATTAAAGGATATTAGAAAAGTAAAGCCCCATATGACCTACACATGAATTTCTTAATCGTAAATAAAAATCCCACATTTTATCTCCTGTAAAAGACGCATGCCTTGCTGAACTTTGAAACATACCATTTTCCTAAATTCTTAGTGAGCTACAATTTTTAAAATTGTTTTCCTTTGTACAGAAAGCTCAAGGTAATCTGGATGTAGGAGAGTCTAATAATCTTTTAAAATAATAATTGAAAGTCAGTTTCCAAGCCAATTACAGAATCAAAGTTTCCCACTACAAAATCTAAATATGCAGTTAAAAGGAAACTCCTCTGCCATGCAACAAAATCGCACATGTGCAATTCTGTAGTTCCTTTTTTAAAAAAAATACATATTTATCTCTTAAAATGATTTCTGCACATTTCATTTTAAGGAGGAACCATTGCAGCTGAGAATACTAAGGCAAACTATATTACTGTCCAAATGTATCTGAACTTTCTAGGTTAAGCAACCTGAAATTTAATCTCTAAACAGTAACATTCAGATCATATCATCGGAGCTAAACATTCATGCCTAGTCTATCTAGTGCTTGGTCTCTGAGGGAAAGTGGCTTGGAAGACAGAAAGCTGCCTGCATACTAATCTAGATACTTGGGATTAACAGCAATAGCTTACACATCTCCCTGGAATTAGTGACTATTCTAACTCTCCACATTAATTACTGCTGGATAAAAAGATCATAGGCAAGAATCTGAAGGCATTGCCGCTGTAAGCTAAATAGCATTCATTAGACCACATCTCTTTCGGCAATTCACTAACAAAGTGCTACCCCAAAAGAAAGGGCTTTACCTGACGTTATCCTCTGGCTCTGGCTCACTGTCACTGTCTTCTGCTTTTCTCTTAATTCCTCCTAGTGGAGATGGGGAGCCATCAGATGCAAAACTTGTATTAGGAGATATTGAAGGACTCTGCAGACAATTATGATATTACAGAAAGATTCATTATTCATTTTATGTAAGAAGGTATAGTCAAACACCTACAACTTACCAAGTTTCATGGTGACAGCTTTTAAAGCTATTAAACAGATAGAGCAAACACATCTAGAAAGAAAAATCTTGTTTTCCTTTGGTAGTTTCCTGGTTATCATGAATTTACAACCATTCTCTACTATCAAACAGTAAAGTTCTTAAAAAACAACAACAAAAACATCTCTGAGGGGGAAAAAAATGACACATGTGGTATGTATTATCTGTAACAGATACAATCGAACACACAAACAAAGTTCATGAGAATGCAATCAAATAGGAAGTGGTCAGCCATACTCAACCACTCTGGAAAGAAGCAATTTAATGAGATTCCATCTGAAAACTGCTAAATCATTTTACATGTATTTTTTTTAATACAGCATATAAAATAGAAAAGTAGAGATATGTATTACTATTATTAAAAACTTGGATACTACTTCAGGTTATTAGTTTTCCTTTGCACCAGATTTGAAGAACACAATAGTATCATAAATATTTTAATACTTAATTTACAAATTTTTAAAAATATTTTCCAATTATAGTTAATATATATGAACAAAACAGTCAGAATAGAAAATACTTTCATATTTAAGTTTTCCTTCTGTTAACACAGCAGATTAGTTATTTTGTGCAAATTAAACAACTTTAAAATTGAGAGCTCACAAGGCTCAAGGCTTTAACGATATTAGAACAAAAAAGAAAACAAAAAACAAAAATCCTTAGCATAAGGACAGCCCATACTACATACCAAGAAAAGTTCAACTATACTTCACATAGAACTTAAAAGCACTTTCAAATATGCATGCTAGTTTTGATCAAAAGAATGTATAGCCAAGCCTTATGTATCTATTTGGGTGACATTTGTATCAATTATCTAAGTCACTGTCCTCTCTAGCCTCAACCTTGAGACATTTGGGTGTCCCAGTAATAGCTCTAGCACCATCCCCCACCCGGTGTTCAGGACAGGGAAGAGCAGCTGTAGACCTTTTGTACTATAGGAACACTACATCAACTGGGCTATTTTGTTTATACTAGAATGTGATGTACTGACTACCCCATATACTTTTTTTCCCACTTCATTTAGTGATTTTCATCTTGAAAAAGATAGATTTAATAAAATTAAAAGATGTTGGGAAAAACCTGTAAAACAAAACCTTAGGAACAATTATAAAATCCACAGACACATAATTATAAAAGGATCCAATGTTCATCACTCAACATTACACAGAAATAGTAAGCCACTTACAGAGTTACTCTGCATCCTCATTTCATAGGCTGCTTGTCTTGGATTACTGGCTACTTGACAACCTGGTGAATTTCTTGAACCCAAGGCATGAGGTGTTAATATTCCACTAGGAGTAAAAGCTGGCTGATCTCTCTAACATAAATGGAAGTAAAATTAAATTATAACACAGATAGTGATAGGAAGCAAAGAATAGTCCTTATTTTATTGAGTTCTTTACTACTAAACTAACTGAAAATTACATGAATTTCTATTAACATCACAGGGTTACTTAAGCCTTCTAAGCAACAGTCTGTAATACTTAATAACTTTGCCCTAAAGTACACATAAGTATGCTTGGGCTGGCTAGTTTTGTCAACTTGACACACAAGTTAGCATCGTCTGAAAAGAGAAAATCTCAATTGAGATGTTCCTACATAGGACCCAGCTGTAGACAGGCCTGTAAAGCATTTTCTTAGTGTTTGATAGTGGAGGGCCCAATACATTGTGGGTGATGTCATCCCTGGTCTGGTAGTCTTGGGTTTTGTAAGAAAGAAAGCTGAGCAAGATGAGGAGCAGGCCAGTAAGCAGTATCCCTCCATGGCCTCTGCATCAGCTCTGCCTCCAAATTCCTGCTCTCACTGTTTTTGAAGATGAACTGTTACATGGAACTGTGAGTGAAATAAATCTTTTCCCCCCTGAATCGCTTTTAGTGATGGTGCTTCATCACAGCAATAGTAACCCTAAGACAGTCCTCTTGAAGCCATATGCAATGGTAAGCACCTTAACATTTCTCCCTTTCAGTTTCCAGATACTGCTCAGTTCTTAATAAAATATAATAAAGGTAACAAGTTTGAAACTCCATCTGGTAAGAGGGAGAAGGAAAGAAGGAAGTGACTATATATATAAAGTATTATGCAACTAAGTATAGAATCAATATCACAGACAGACAAGAAGCAGCAAACTAAGAGAAAGAACTGGTCAACACTGGGAGCAAAACCAACAAGGGAGGTCCTATGTGTGACTGGAGAGAGGAAGAGGCAGATATGCAAGTGGATCTATAAATGAAGGAAACACTAAACACACACATAGATGAATTTGGAAGACAGCAGGGGATATAAGCTGGCCAGTTAGACCAAACCCAAGGTAGAACTGAACTAGAGGGATTGAAGAATATGAAGAGATTTCAGGGCTGAGAAATGAAGCTCAGAAGGTCACATTCTAAGAGAATTAATTTGACAAAGATGAAAGAGAAAGTGAGTGTAGTAACTTCAAGGAAGATGCAAAGGGCCAACTGTTCTTATTACAAAAACTACCTAATTTTTACAAATAATTCTAATAGTCAAGTGCCACTTGCTGCCTACTTTCTATCAGGTAGAACCCTGACTCCAAAGCATAGGAAGGGCTTCTTTAGAAATGAAACAGATGTTTAAAGAAAATGATGGCACATACCAGTAGTCTTTGCCCTTGAGAAGCCAAGGCAGGAGGACTGAGAACTCAAGATCAGCTTGGGCTAGACAGAGACACATACTTCCTATCTCAAAATACATACACGCACACGCACACGCACACACACACACACACACGGGGGGGGGGGGGGGGGGGGGGGGGGATTAAGCAGCAGAGAGTTAGAGATTCCAGTATTCTTTTGCCAGCTCCAAGACAGCTGGTTGGATATAGATGTTATTGACTGAATAAGGAATAGTTACTGCACTAAATAACATCCTTCAAAAAAGTTAAGCTATGGCTAATCTCATATGATTAAAATTAAAAACTCACCTTCATCCTCTTTCTTTTTTCTTTCTGTCGTCTTCTAAAACTGTCCTAAAAGTATAAAATCCACATATTCTGTCAAATAATTACACAAAAATGTCAGAGTTAAACATTAGCAGGAGTGATTCGAAAGACCGTTTATCTGGGTACATGACAATACTGGGCCTCTCTCTCTCTCTCTCTCTCTCTCTCTCTCTCTCTCTCTCTCACACACACACACACACACACATACACACACATCTATCCCTGTTTATGAGAAGTCTAGATAAGCAGAAAAACTGAATTTAGGTACAAAAAAACTATTCTTAAAGTTTTACGATGTTAAAAATACATATTCGCTATGACAAAGATCTTAGGTTTACCTTGGATGTAACACATCTTTCAATATGGAGAAAATATAAGTTAAGAAAATAACGAATCCTACATTGTTAAATATAACTACCATTTTTAAGCCTCTACAAGACAGTTGAATAAATACACTCTGCTACGTTACTAAAGGCTAATCACTCCTAATTCTAGCATGAATGGCAAGCAAGAAAGAAGTGTAATTCCACAAAGACTAACCCCTTTCATCCAGAAAGCTATCAAGAGAAGAAAGGGAATTCAGATCTATTGTTTATTCTGGGTCTAGTTCATATATAGGGCAGGGTTCTTTTTCTCTCTTCTCAAAGGAAAGCCATGATTTCGACTGCCCAGGATTTGGGGCTGATATTGCTCCCAGTTAACAATGGTCTATTCCACAGGTTTGGAAACCCATGGCAAGTGCAACAATAGTAAAATGCTCATGGCTGCTGATGTGGCCTAAAACAGAAAAAAGCCAACAGGTACAAGTACTAGTGGCTACCCCAGGCAGATGTACTTGTATTTCTTCTAAGTGCATACTGTCAAGTGCAATACAAAACTTTAATGAGATCTGAAATTGGTGTTTTCTGCCAGGAGATGGGTGTTTTGTTGTGGTTGGTTTTCAAGATAGTTTCCCTGTGTAGCCCAAGCTGTCCTGGAACTCAGAAATCCATTTGCCTGCGCTTGGATTAAAGGTGTGCACAGCACCCAGCTCAGAAGGGTTTAACAAAATGTGCCCCAGGATGAGTCCATGAAACCTCCAATGGTGTGGAAACTGGTAATTTCTTCCTCTTTATTTCTGTGGTTCTGGAAATTCAACCCAGAGAGAGGGGTGTGCATGAGTGTTTGTGTGAGCACTCCAGGCAAGTCAGAGAACAAGTTCCAGGAATCTGTTCTCTCCTACCGCGAGGGGTCCAGAAATCTGAGAGTCGTGAGGTTTGGCAGCAAGTGCCTTTAACCACTGAATTATCTAGCTGGCTCCCTCACTAATTTCTCTAATCAAGCATTTCTCTTCCCTCTCTTCAAAGTTTCTAAGACTTGCTGTTTAGTGTACACACAAGGCAGTACTGAAATCTTAGTGCTTTTCAGAACTTCCTTGAATCACACTCTACCTGGCTTTCCTCTACTCTCACTTCCTGCCTTTGCTCAATGTTATTGTTCCCTTGGGCTCAGTACTTGGACCTCTTCCAGTGGGAATGAGCAGAGCACCTGCTGTCTTGGCTTTAAACACTATCCATATGCTAATAACCAGATCTCTCCCCCTTCAAAATCTTCATCTGGGTACTTTGAACTAAACCTGTCCAAAGTGGAACTGTCATCTTCACTTCTAAGACCTTCCTCACCTTTCTTAGAGGAGGTGATCCACTTTCTAACTGCTTGGAAATACTCTGTGGTCATTCTTAACACCTCATTTCTCTCTTATAACCTACATTTGGCCCACTGGCCAGCCCCAATGGCACTGCTTTCAAAACATGTGCTGGCCTCATTGCATAAAATATGATTTCCATAGTTAATCAAAGCAAGGTAGGAGAAAAATCAGATCTGGTCAGTTTTTACCTAGAACCCCCCCCCCCTTTGATGCATAATAAAGCTAAGCACTTAAAACAGCCTGCAGGGTACCTAGCTTTGGCCCTCTACTGCTCTTTAGAACTTCACACCAGTCCTGCCTTGCCTCCTCTCCCGCTGCCACAGACTGCTTACCCCTTGCTGTTTAGTGTACACACAAGGCAGTACTTGTCCTCAGCTATTCTCTGGGTTTTAAGTGCATCCTTTAAACATCGTCAAGTCTGTATTCATGCATCTGTTGGTAAGGCCTCTTGCTGTGTTTTCTAGAACTACAATCTTGCCATTACCTGTTTGTCAGATACTGCCTCAACTAGTTTTTATCTTAATGGCATTTAAAAGTCTACCACATTACAAGGCTGATCTGGCTACTTTGTTTGTTGTCGACCTTCCCCTAAAAAAATGAAAGCTCTCAGAGGGCAGAAATGTTTGTCTAGTTTTTGTCTGCTGTTGTATCACTGGCAATCAAAACACTGGCACAAAGCTAAGCTGCTAATAGTAAGGATTATCAAAGCTCATAAACTACATAGCACCACAAGTTAGGCTTAACTGCTCAATTTTAATAAGTACCTACACATCATTTTCTGAAGCCTTCCATTCTGCTGCCCAATGAATATATGGCTCTAAAGGTTGGTGGTCACACGTAAACAAACACACTGCCGGTATGAACTGTATTGGTCTTTAATTTTAATGTGCTATGAACACCTTCATGAATTTACATACTTTGTATTAGTTTCATACTATAATTCTGATGTTTCTCCTGTTGTGCAGCCACAAGAAAAGACAATATGACTTCAGAGACACCAAAGCTTAAAATAACATCTCAACTAGGTCAGCAAGAAATCCTTTTTACGTTTGAAACACTAAAGTAGAAATCAAATCCCTTGCCCTTTAATGCTGACTTAGCAATAAAAACTGCTTTTCCATGGGGTTTTTATACCAAGTTATTTTTTGTTAAGTATAACAATAAAGTAAAAATACTTTAAGTGTTAAAGATATAGTCAAACACACACACACACACACATACACACACACTCACACACCAAGCAACCAACTCCAAAACAGCTGTTCCAGTAGATACTAAAAGAAAACTTGACTAAATACTGAAGGCAAAAGGAAAAAATGCTTTCTTAGTCAGCTTATAGATGATATAAGAAAGGTCCAAAGTCCTAAAACTAAGAGAGCATTAATTGTGGTATACAAAGTTGAAAAACACAGGAACAATATAATTTTTACTTGCTATTTGTTCAATATAGTCATTTGCCTTATAAAATCAGCTCTGTAAGAAGCTACTATAGCCCACTGCCCCCACTGGTATCCTTTGCTGCCCCTAAAAATCAATCTTCGGTCACTCTGCTTCTATGTTGCTGCCCTTCCAGCCTACCAGCTTCCTGAGGTTTTGCACTCCTAGTCAACAGTTAGGTGGCATGACTAACTCTACACTTCACTCTAAACTGTAGCTTCTTTTCTATTAGGAATCTCCTTCTGCCTCTCTATAACTGATTGGTTCCTTACTCTTATTAATTGTCAATGTTCCCGTGCTTCTGTGGGGCACTTTCATTCCACACAACCCACAGAATTTCACATTCCCTCTCATGTCTTCAAGTACTTCCTTCCATCGACCAAAGTTCTAAAATTGTTTCCAAGATTTGCCCTGTCAGACATCCTGTAGTCCACTCATACTCATCTCCAAAATGAACTTCATTTTGCATCTGCCCCTAGCCCCAATTTCCTGTACACATAGTTTGCTGTCTCAGTGAATGGAATCAGCAAACTCTCAATTACCCAAATAGAAAGTTGGACTCCTCCACAAGCACTGTGGATCCTCCATAAGCAACTTTCAAGTGCTTTGTTACTTTAGTTTCTTCCTTTATGTTTTCATTTTCCTAAGAGTCATCACCCTCCACAGAGCCTCCATTTTTCCACCATTCAGCCCTAGCTCATGCCATCCAACTCAGGCCCTACACACCTGGTCTCCTAGAATACAAACTCCTAAGACTTAACCCTGCTTCAAGAGTATAAGTAGTTTTTAAAAAAATATGATAGCCACTATTTCAATGCCAACTTAGGCTTCAAGTTTTTGGATGTATACCCTAAATAAGATTAGAAAAAAGAAAACCTGCAACACAACTCAAATAATGTACAATATACAGTTCTACCCAGCAAGCATCACAGTCTTTATAAAATAACCAAGTACAAGGCTTGAGATTACATCAGTGACAACATACTACAGTGGTATTACACACACTCAGACAGGTAAAAAATACATCATGGCCTACGAAAGACAGAAGCAATTTCAGCTACTACAATGTATTTACCTCATCATCTTTTCTCTTTTTAAAAATGCTATCCTCAACTTCACCAACTGCTAACATGATCATCTGTACTCTTTGCAGATTGACATAACCATTTTCTGTAAGGTAACCCTGTAAGTGATAAAATACATGTAAAATCATCTTCTTAGAAAGCCAAATACTTCTCTTTTTAAATTATTCAAGAATAAACTTACCCCAGTTTTGTGTACCACGTTTTTGTATATGTTAACCAAACGATCAATTGCACCTTCCCTGCCACCAGGAGACAAACATTATTCATTAAAACCAATGGGCTCTGTAAAGTCAAGAAGGCTGACAATCACTGGCACATCCCACAATACACATACCTAATCTCTAGTGACGGCAAGTGAGGAAGGAAATCATTCCCCACAAAGAAACACATGAACACCCAGTCATCAATGCTCCTCTCCACATCAAATGGGAATGGTAAGCTGGCCATGGTGAGTTCTCTTTCCAGATACTACAAGAAAGAAGGCTAATGTTAAAGCAATGGAAAGAACATGTTTTATGAATGCCAGTTCTAATAACCATCAAAACATACCTCTCGAAGGACATTCAGCCGAAGGAAGATAAACTCCCCTTCTGCACAAGGAAGACTATCTGCAAGCTCATCATGCTGTAAGAAAGACAGTGGAGATTGTGTCCAACCTAATCCTATAATTTTCCAGCCACCCAAATCTTAAGTTTTTCTAATTTAAGGCCCATTTAATATTTAAGTACTAAAAAAAATTCTTTAAAGAATTATTTATTTTATGTGTATGAGTACACTGTAGCTGTCTTCAGACACGCCAGAAGAAGGTATCGGATCCCATTACAGATGGTTGTGAGCCACCATGTGGTTGCTGGGAATTGAACTCAGGACTTCTAGAAGAGCAGTCAGTACTCTTAACATTGGAGCCATCTCTCTGGCCCCCTAAGTACTAAAATTTTAAAAGTTCACCAAACCATTTTAAAATAATCACATCTAGAACAGAAGTGAGCAATTATTTAGTATGAAGGGCTGGCAGTGAATATTTTATGTTTGGAGAGACACATACAGATGAATATTCTTTCATGTTCTAAAATACTTTTAAATTCCTTTTAGAAAACATAAAAGGAGCTGGAAAGATGGCTCAATGGTTAAGAGCAGTTGATGTTCTTTCAATGAACCCAAGCTCAGTTTCCACCACCCACGTCAGGAAGCTCAAACATGTCTTTCTCTGTCTCTGCTCTATCTTTGTCTTCTGTCTGTCTGTCTCTCTCTCTCTCTCTTTCCCTCCCTCCCTTTCTCCCTTCCTCTTTCAAATTAAAACCTTTTTTTAAAAAAAGTAAAAAAACATTCTAGCTCATAGGTCACCATGAAAGGCCTGTTTGCCAATCCCTCCCCTCCGTCCCTCCAGTATCAGTATTCTGATGTGTATTCCATGCCCCTTCTGTGAGTGTTTACGCAGATCCATGTATACTTTGCTTATTCTGCTGTCTAGCCAAAAATCACATAGTATGCTCTATTTAACTGTTTTTCAGTTTTCCCCAAGCACCAAATTTTTAAAGTAGAAACACATGTAGAAGGGTCTTCAACTAAGTAAGCCTAGATAAACAGAAAAACAGTAAAGTATCATGATGTTTAATATATTTGTAGTTACTTCAAAGGAAATAGTAATCATTCTAAATATCTTCCATAAATAATTCACATTCAATAGACATCATTATCTATGGGAACTTACCTTCATGGAAACATAAATTACATTAGAAAAATAATGTAATAGGAATTGAGTGTAAGTTTGTGAATACAGACTTACTTCACATTATTTCAAAAGCTACATTTCTGTGAGGTTCTCTTTATGAGGTAGTTTGAAAAAACTTGGTGGTTAATGGCACATTTTAAAATAGATGAAATAGTATACTTTGTGACAATGTATATTTTCCCATGATAATAGACTTTTCAAATAGGGTAATGTCTATCTTAAAGCTCTTACCTTTCCCTTCTTTTCTCTTGGTAAACCTTCACAATCCTTGACCTCGTGTCCGAACTGATTACAAAGAGCACATGGTTTAGGTTTATTTGGTTTGAATTCTTCTCTGATTATGGTGAAGTTAGGTTCATGTGTAGCAAGACCAAGCATAATGAGATCAGCTATCAATAAGAAAATAACAGATGAATGGTACTTTGGATGGATCCTGTACTGTAATCAAAGTACTACAAAACGATGATACAAGAATAAGTCCTACTATACACAGAGCATAGCAGCAAAATCAAGTCATCCAACAGTGGTTTTCAGTCTATAAAGTCATTCAGAGACATGGACCTACAATAATAAACCACTAGGGATTATGTGGGAAACTGCACTGTAAAGTCGATGGCAAAACATCTAAAGTTTGAAAACAAACAAAAAAACAAACATAAAATTCCTCACAGGTTAACTGAGCACAGTATTACAAATCAACAGTGGTTCCTTCTAAACATAAACAAGACATCTGAAAATTGTCAACCAACCCTGAAATACCCACCACACAACAACCTACTAACATTCTGTGGTTTAAACCAAGAACAATAAATCTTCAAGAAGAAACTTACCATCAGCTCCACACAAACAATGATGAGTATTTGGGTCATGGTTAGGCTGGGCTAAAAAAAGAAACATGTATTTATAGAAACATACAACACACAACAGAAGTACCACAACATGCCAAGCATTTTCTAGCTAATGGCCTTTTTGTTTGTTTTCTATCAGTGTTGGGATAAAACCCAAGGTCCTGCATGTACTAGGTAAATCTTCTAACATTAAGCTATACTCCCGACCTGGGTTATATTCATTATAATCAAACACTTTTGAATTTTACCTCTTTGTCTTCTAATGTAATCCATGATTTTGTGCTCTCCTTCACCAGGTGCACTAGCATCAGATAGTATAACCTATTAAGAAAGGTTTTATGTTTAGTTCATCTTCCCAGTTTCTATCAGAACAAAGAAGAAAAAACAATTTCCTCAGTGTGTATTAGTAGGTGGAACAATCACTAAAGAAGGTATGTGCTCATCAACACTAAGGCTACAGCACTGCTGACTAACTTACCACAAAGGATGGAAAAGAACAGTGACTACTCACCAGTTCACAAGGTCTAACTACTCACTACCAAGGATACAGCACCAAATCATCAATGAAAGAGTTATCAAGTCCAATTACCAAGTCTAATTAAAGAGAAACACTACTTAAGCTACAATAACAGAAAAGTTCACTTAAGTTTTACTTAAATATTCATGAGAAATATCCATTTATAAATAGTCCTACAACTTTATTTTGTTACATTTTGATATCTAATGACAAATCTACTTTCTAGTTAAAAACTACATTCTTATCTGTATTTTTAAAAATTATGAATCCCATTTTACAGCTTCACAGTGAAGTAAGAGAACAAAATTGGCCTTAAGAGAAAATTCAGTTATATAAAACCTGACCATGCAAGGCAACCAACCCATTTCCAATAACCTAGAAAGCTTCTCTTTTCTCTGGCCGTCAACTAGCATTTTTATCAGGGGAAAGGGATAAATAATATCAGTCATATCAAAGTACAGCCTCAAATGATTACTCTAATCTTTCTGAAGTACCAAAGTGTGAAACTTACTGTCAAATTTTTCCACCCAGGGTCATTATTTAAACGATCAGCTATGTAATAGCGAAGGCATTTAGCAAGATTGTCCATGAACTCAGTTCCCTAAAATGATAGAAAGAAAAAAATTAACCTATCATTTAAGAGTTAGCAGTAGCTAGCAAAGCCTGAGACTACTTACGGGTGTAATACAGTTGCTGTCAAATCTTTCTTTTATTTCTTCTGGAGGAAGAAAGCCACCTAGACAAAAGAGGCAATGTTTTGTTTTCCCCCATAAAAAAACTGAAGTAAATTAATCAATATCAAGGCAGAATAGTAAAAAAATTTAAATATCAAAAAAAGATGTTATAACCTAAGAAAAAGATGATCCACTCTCTAAGAAGAAAACAGCATTTCTCCCCATCAATTTAAACTAAGCTTTAACTTAGTGGTTTGCAACCTTCTTTGGTACAACCTCATGTTGTATTGACCCTACATAAAATTATTTTCATTGTTACTTTATAACTGTAATTTTGCTAGTTATGAAGCATAATGGAAAACTCTGATATGCAGGGTATCTGATATACAGACCCCTGTGAAAGGGTCTTTCAACCCCCAAAGGGGCCACACTCCACACACTGAGACCCACTGCTTTAACAAGACTGTCAAGAAATACATACACACAAAAGATACTACAACACAAAACATAAAAATCATGAGATCCTTCCTTTGTAAGAGAACATAAGCATTAACTAATGGTTTTAATTTTGACAATAGTTCTCAATAAATCATTAAAATATTCTATCATAAACAAGCTATAAGAGTCTTAACTACAGGCGGGTGGTGGTAGTGCATGCATTTAATCCTAGCACTCAGGAGGCAGAGGCAGACAGACTTCAAGGCCAGCATGGACTACACAGTGAGTTCAGGGACAGCCAGGGCTACAGAGAAACCCTATCTTGGGGAGGAGGCAAACGGAATCTAAAGAACAAGCCATGGCTAAAATAACTATATATACTTACATACTTTCAAGCAAATTAAAATAGCATAGTAAAATTTATAAATGTAGGCCCATGACATCTTTTTCTCCAGATGTAAAATGCAATTTAGTGACAAAAAAAAAAAAAGTGTGTGTGTGTGTGTGTGTGTGTGTGTGTGTGTGTGTGTGTGGCCTTTTCTGCCTACTATACTGCTATGGATAATATACATACACCAAATAAACCTGATAAAACCAACCAAAATGTCCCACCACACACACTGGGTTGAGGGAGAACCAGTTCCAGTTGGCCTCAGTTTCCCTCTCCAACTTTCTTCTCTGAGACTTAGCTCTAAATAGGTACCCAACAGGAAATTTAAAGCAGTGTAAAAAAAAAGGGGGAACGTTCAACTTAAAGACATATTCTCCTTACCTTTTGCAAGTATTTCCTCTCTGACTCGCTGCTTCTCAACTGCTGCTTCCATTCCTTCCTTTGATGCTCTGAACCTCCTTGACCGCTGTTGGTTCATTTTTGCACGTGGTGCCTAAATATATATATATATATATATCATGTTTACATAATGCTATTCTAAATATTCCCAAGCAAATCATTTCTAACCTTTACTTTTTAACCCATAGTAAATCCAAACTGCTGCTTCTCTCAACACCTTTGCATATGTCACTTAGTAAGTACTAAATTCACTCGGTCTATGTCACTTTAAAGGGGCAGTCATCAATCAATAATCCACAGCATTGCATAGTAAATGACAAAAGAATGTGTCAATGAATTACTGAAGTATGAGACTTTTCTTCCTGAAATTAACCACAATCAACAGTTTTTACTATTCTGCTGACTTTCACTGAGATATTCAGAAAATAGCAAAACACAAATAAAGGCTTCAAAATGATTAATTTTAACACTTACCACTCCATCTATTGCCATGTAGAGAAGTTTTCTAGGTCTCACAATATTGAAAAGTCTGTCAATGTACTCAAAAATTGCAACCATCATTTCATCTTCATTTTTTGGTGCTGGTCTATAATGATAAGCAGACAATATAACAGAACATAGTATTTCTGTGACTTTGTACATCAATGGCAAAATGGATTACATACTTGTCTTCAGGATGAGTACAAGGATGGATGATTCCATTCATATCCAAATACAGATTATCAAACTCCACATCATTTGGATTAGGTTTACTGGCATCAACTGGAATCTTTACACCACTGCATTCTTTTGGCTATGAAGAAGTGATAAATAATATTTTAATTGTGCAGATCTAAACATGACAGGTACTAAACACAATATGAACTGATTTAATTTCAGAACTGGAAGTATAAACAAAATCAAATTAAATGTTCCCATTAAAATGTGAACAGCTTCCAATTTGAGTTAATTATGTGAGAGCACTGACATAAGATCAAGGGAGTCATTTTCATCGCGTCTCTCACCATTGTTTTTCCATTCATCTCCTTTCATGCTGTGAGCATGATATCATGCTATCACATCATACCTAGAAAGTAGCAACTGCCTTCACACACTCTCATTTCCAGTCCGGTGTTTAAAGAGTAAGATACAAAAGCATCTGTGCTTTATCCTTGCCTACTTTCCCAGGGCTTCCCACACCAAACAGCTAAACAATAAACCTGATCCACAACAATATTATGGAGGCCCAGTCCATTTCTCAAAAGCTCCTACAAGCCAGGTGTAGTACCTGGCACCTAAGCAGCACTCAGGAAGCTGAGAAAGGAAGTGCCCTGAGTTTAAGGCTATAAAGTAAGTTCCAGAGTTATAGAGTAAGACCCCATCTCAATAGAAAACCTAAAACAGCCGGGTGGCGGCGGCAGCGGCACAAGCCTTTAATCCTAGCACTTGGGAGGCAGAGGCAGGCGGATATCTGAGTTCAAGGCCAGCCTGGTCTACAGAATGAGTTCCAGGACAGCCAGGGCTACACAGAGAAACCCTGTCTCGAAAAACCCAGGGGAAAAAAAAAAAAGAAAGAAGGAAAACCTAAAAACAAAACAAAACAGAAAAACAAAAGTTCCAAGAAAATGTTGTCCTCTCACTCTGTTGCACCTCTTGATAGAAAGCCTTCTTCCTCTCAACCAATACTCACTTCCTGAAATCTTAATAACTTCTCAGAACCCAGACTCAAATCAAATGTCACTCACATCACAATATCTGTAACATATTATCCCCCAAGAAATGAACTGTTGCCTTCCTGCATTTCTGAGGATTTTGCTTATACTCTTGTAATATCATCATAGTTTTATGAATAGTTTGTCATTTCTACCCAACTACATTGTAAGTCCTTCAAAATGTAGGGTTGTACTCTCAGAGGATCTCAATTATACTTTTAAAATGACAGCTCTTTTGTCTTTTTCTTCCAGAACATAAACGGAAGATTAACACAAGACCCAATTGTTGTCTTACTAATAGTATGAGTCCTTAATATACAAAGCAATAGGGAGAAAAAGTACATAATTTAAAAGCCCATCCTGTACATGCTAAATCACAGGTAATTTTAAAATATTATGCTAAAAGCAGTCACCTATCCTGTGTGATTATGTGAAAGACCACATCCTGTATGATTATATGAAAAAAGCCTATCATATAGAAATAGAAGGCAGATAGGGTTGTGTCAAGCTGAGGGTGAAGAAAGGGTGAGAGAAATGAAAAGTGACTATTAATGAGTATCGTAATGATCACACAACTCTGCAAATACACTAAAAACTACTAACACCACTAGGCATAATGGTGCATGCCTTTGATCTCAGCATGCTGAAGGCAGAGACAGGTAGATCTCTATTATTTGCCGTCAAACTGGTCTATGTAGTGAGTTTCCAGACAGTCAAGACTGCAGTGAGACTGTTTCAAAAGCAAATAACCCAAAACAAACAAAAGAAAAAAACTGATATTTTAAGCAAGTGAATTTCATGATATAGAATTTATACCTCAAGGAAAATGATTAAAATAATCTTATATGTATGAAAAGTATTATATTATTAGTATGTGTACTTAATATGCAAATAGGTTATATCTCATAAAGCTATTTAAGGAATAAAATTCATAAGCTAACTCATATAGACTGCCTTGTATCCATGTACTGGACTGCCAGGACAAGTAAAATCTAAAAAGCAAAGTGGATAGTTATGAACACACTACTGAACAAAAAATTTAAGAGGCAGAAAATACACATTAATTAGATATTGTTTAGGGCTAAATACATATGCAGCAAAGGCAGAGAGAATAGCAAGGGAATAATGACAAAAACTATTTCAGAAAAGCAGTTACTCAGACAGAGGGATGGGCAGGAAATCAAGCTTCAATGTTTTGTAATTGACAGTGAGGGCTATGGAAAGAGGGACCTTTAGACAGTTTATAAAGTGTGCTGAATCCAAAAATAAGCAATAAATATATGTATATATCTGCAATTTTTGGAAATGGTTCTAAGAATAAACAGTAACTTTACCATAAAAAACATGCAAAAACATAAGGAAAGGAAAGACAAGGAAAGAGAAAAAAAAAAAAATCAAAGAAAGACTGAAATTATTCCAAATAAAAAATATAACAGAAGCTCTGTGAACTCCATATACAGTAAAAATGCTGAAATATACAAAAAAGAAAAAAATGATATGAGAATATACTGGAAGAACGAAGGTGGGAGGAGGCAGTTCAGTTAGGTTAGAGTTGGCTCAGCACATGAGTACTTTTTGCATACTGCACAATACAACACCCAGAGGTATCAGCATCCCTAATTTTAAACTGTACTACAGAAGTATAAAAATAAAAGTGGCATGGTAATGGCGTAAAAACAGGCTGATCAACGGAATCAAATCAAATACCCAGACATAAATCCAAACATCTATAGACATTGATTTTTATAAAGAAGCTACAATTACACAATGGAAAAAGAAAGCATCTTCAACAAATGGTGCTGGTGGATGTCTGCATGTAGAAAACTACTACATCATCTTAACACCAAATTCAAAGTGTAACAAGAAAAAAAGAATAATTAAAACAAAACAAAACAAAAAAATGACTTCTAGGGTCTTCCCAAGGAATACAAAACAGGTTTAAAACATTAAAAAAAAAAAAAACCAAAAAACAATGAACAAAGACTAAAACTTCATTAAGAAAACATGAGAAGAGTTCAAATGACCTGGGCAAAAACTTAACAACAAAAAGCAGAAATTAAAAAAAAAAAAAAAAGAAAGAAAAAAAGAAAAGAAAAACCCTACTAAACCCATCACTAAAATTTAAAAATTTAAGAGGCTGGGAAAATGGCTTAGAGATAACTAGGCTCCCCTAGAGAATCTGGGTTTGACTCCAATCACCCACACAGTGGGTCACAATGGTCCATAACTCCAGTTCCAAGCATTCCAACTCCCTCTTCTGGTGTCTACATGTACTGCACATCCATGATGCAGACATGTGCAGGCAAAAGTCATAAACATAAAAATTAATAACATTAAAATAAAAAAGTCAGTAACATTAAAAATGTTAAAGATATTCTTTAAGAGAGTACTCTGAAGATTAACAGAATATATATGCAAAGTATTTATCAACCTAAATAATTCTACCTAGAATATCTAAATAAAAGTGAAATAATTTCAACTCATTAAAAAAACTGAAATAATTTTAACTCACACAAAAAAAACTGAACAGACCTATAGCCCACGAAGATACATAAAGCATTTGATAAAGTGTTCTATTATCATTTGTCACTAGGAAAATGCAAGCTTAAAACCACAAACCAGATGACACTATGCTAGAATATCTAAACCTACAAACATTAACCATTGGAAATGAAGGGAAGCCACTGAGAAATTCTCATGTACCGGTGAAGTCAAACACAAAATGACCCACCTAATTTGAAATAGACTAGAGGACTGGCCTTTCTTGTTAAATCATGTGCCTACCACACAGTCTCGTCTTCACATAAATGGAAGTATGTGTTTCCATGATAAGAAGATGCCCAGCGGTGGTGGTGGTGCACGCCTATAATCCCAGCACTCTCCTATAATCCCAGCACTCTGGGAGGCAGAGGCAGGCAGATTTCTGAGTTCCAGGCCAGCCTGGTCTACAGAGTGAGTTCCAGGACAGCCAGGACTATACAGAGAAACTCTTGTCTCGGAAAAGACAAATCCAAAAACAAAACAACAACAACAACAAAAAGAAGATGTACACACAAGGGTTCATGGGTTTTCTCTATCAATTCTAAACTAGAAACAATGCACATGTTCCTCACTGAGAGGAATGAAAAGCATATAACACAGTCATAACACAATAAGCTGCCAATCTTGAAAAGATTAGCTAGACTGACTGATCCTATGCTTCCTGCATCAGCATGTACTTAAACTGAAACCAACAGGGATGATTAGCATGGCCCCAGCTTAAGACTGACTGATTTGGATTTTTTTTTTGTTTTGTTCTGGTTTTTTGGTTTGGTTTGGTTTTCGGTTTTTCAAGAAAGGGTTTCTCTGTGTAGCCCTGGCTGTCCTGGAACTCACTCTGTAGACCAGGCTGGCCTCGAACTCAGAAATCCGCCTGCCTCTGCTTCCCAAGGGCTGGGATTAAAGGTGTGTGCCACCACTGCTCCACTGATTTGTTTTTTTAGTTAGTGACTATTAAGTGTTTATCCCTAAGTGGGACACCATTATCAACTTCTACAACACCAAGGCTTGGGAATGGCTGGAAAATACAGACATCTGGATATGATATGACCATTATACCATGAACTCACGTAAGTTTTATATAGCTAGGATTACCTATGCAAAAACCTATACAAGATCAAGTCAGTCAACATTCTGGCATGGCTGAGAGAGGGGCTCACAAAGTCCAGCCCATAGCTAGAGAAGGGAGAGACAGTTTTCTCTGGAGTATAGCCCCCAGTATATTGGTGCTCCAGTGGATAGTCCAACACATATATAAGACCAGCACTAATTGGACTCCATCAGTAACTCATAAGTTAAAAAGACAACAAGACAATTAGCAAACCCATCCCAGCACTAGGAAGGCAGATAGACCTTTTGTGAGTTTGAGGTCAGCCTGGTCTATGGAATGAGACTGTCTCAGATAACAGCAGTTTTTCTATATACAAATAATGAACATGCTGAAAAACTAGGGGAAAAAAAAACACATTCACAACAGTTTCAAAAACAAAGGTAATCAATCAACCATCCACCCACCCACCCAACAAAAACCATTCTACAATTAATATGATCACAGAATTAAAAGAATTAAAAGAACTCTGTAATGAATCTTGGACACTGAGGAGATGTCTCAATAGCTAAGTGTGCTTGCTCTGTGAGCACTGAACACATCTAAGTTTGAATCCCAGAATCTGTGTATAAAAAGGAAGTCACAGCTGTGTGTACCTGTAACCCTAGAGTTGGAAGAGTAAGACAGAGAGATCTTGGAAGTAGCCCCACCTAAAAAGTAAGCTTCCAGTTCAGTGAAAAATTCTCTCTTAAAAGAATGGTGGAAAGTAAACGAGGAAGATACTCAATGTCTTCTTCATGCACAAGCACAAGCAACCACATGGCCCTGTGTATGCACTGTGCATATAATCCCAAAATAAAAGATAATAAAACACTGAAGAAATTGATGCAGGCACTAGAAGATGAGACTTCCCCATGCTTTGGACCAACCCTAAGCAATCTACAAATTCCATGTAATCCATATCAAAATTGCAATGACATTCTCCACAGAAAGAAAAAATTCACTTGGGAGCACAAAAAGCCAAAGCAATCCTGAGTATAAAGAACAACACTAGAGGTGTCACTATCCATCTCAAATGACACAACAGAGCCATGGTAATAAAATCAGCAAAGTTATGAACCACAAAAACGTGTAAAAAAGAAATAAAAGAGAACCCAGAAATAAATAGCAATAGCCATCATGGATTTGGCAATAGTGCTAAAATCATCCCAGTCTTTTCAAGAAAACAGTACTGCAGAACTGAGTATTTACATGCAAAACAACCAAACTAGAGCTCTATCTCTTGTTCGTTTCAACATAAATTCAAAATAGATCAAAGATTTTTAAATATTAGACCTGGAACTCTGCAACTACCAGAAGAAAATATAAGGAAATCATTTTAAGATAAAAGCACAAGCAAGGACTCTAATTGTTCAGGCAATTTCTAGGAAAGGACAAATGAGAGGCTAAAGAGATGGCTCAGGAGTTGAGAGCATTTGTTGCTCTTCTAGAGGACTCAAGTTTGGTTCCCAGCACCAACCATGAGGTGGGTCACATTTGCCCATTAACTCCACCTCTAGGAGGAAATCCAACACCCTCTTGTGGCCTCAGAAGGCACTCTTACATACACATGAACAAAAATAAATTTTAAAAGATTAACAAATGAGATACCATGAAACTAAGTCTCTGCATAAAAAAAAGCAAGCGACTGGTAGTGAGAGCACACAGAATGAAAAACATCCCTGCCAGTTATTCACCCCCCCACACACAATCTAATTAATAAGTAAGTGAAATAACGTTTTAAAAGATAAAGTAGCCAATAATATGAAAAAAAATCCTTAGTTATCAAGAAATGCAAATCAAAACTACAATGAGATTTCACCCCAGTGAAAACGACTATCATAAAGAAATCAAGCATCATATGCTGGCAAAGATAGATACTGGGGAGTGCTGACACACTGCTAGATGGCAGCCACTATGAAAAAAGAAAAGGGTAGAAAGGCAAAATTACCATATGCTATCATCTAGCTAAATAGACTAAATGGAATCCAAGCCAGCATACAACAGAAATATTTGTGCATTCATATTTATTGAGAGACTATAAACTGCCAGTGCCCAGTTAATAAAAACAGCTTAAGAATTTCGTGTACACTGAAGGAAGATGTGTGAATACATACACTGGAATATTATTAAGCCATAGAGGTGAAGGAAATTATGCCATTTGCAGGAAAATAGCTAGAACTGGAAATCATTACGCTAAATAATCAGACTAAGATAAATAATGCATGCATTCTGTGGTGATTTGAATATGGTTGGCCCATGGTAAGTGGCACTATTAGGTGTGGCCTTGTTGGAGGAAGTGTGTCACTGTGTAGGTGGGCTTTGAGGGCTTCTAGTACTCAAGCTCCTCTCAGTGTGGAAGAGACTCTCCTCCTGACTTCCTGAGGAAGATAGTCTTCTAGCTGCCTTTGGATCAAGATGTAGAACTCTCAGCTCCTCCAGCACCATGTCTGCCTGAAAGATGCCATGACGATAATGGGCTGAACCTCTCAAACTGTAAGCTAGCCCCAATTATATGCTTGCCTTTTTAAGAGTTGCCTTGATCATGGTATCTCTTCATAGCAATAAAACTCAAACTAAGACAAATTCTCTCATGAGGATTTTTGACTTCTGCCAAAATAAGGTAATAGGAAGGAGTAAAGAGTAAAGTGCTTAACATATGCACATGAGAATATGATAATGAAATTTATTATATAGTTATATATAGTACAGCAACACTGTATTCAACAAGTAAATGTATTTTAAAACTTTTAAAGCTGCACACAGCGGTACCTGCCTACAATCCTAGTACCCAACAGAAAGGATTATGAGTTCCTGGAAAGCCTGAGCTATGCTTCAAAAATGAAAGAGATGATTAACACATGAAACAATATCAATTAATCTCAAATTTTAACTATGTAACATGAAAGTCAATGAGCCAGGAATAATAAATAGCATAGAAGCCAACCAGAAGTTCAACTGGGTAAAGGTGCTTGCTTAGAAGGAAAGAACTGACTTCAAAGTTGTTCTCTAACCTCCATACATATGCCAAGGCATGTCACTGTCCCTTCACTCCTGTCCTGGGAACAGGTACACTTCTGTCTGTGTACATATATACATACTTAAAAACTTTCACCAGGTAGTAGTGCACACCTTTAATCCTAACACTCAGTAAGCAGAAACTCTGAGTTTGAGGCTATCCTGGTGTACAGAGCAAGTTCCAGGAGAGAAACCCTGTAGAAAAGAAGAGATGGGGAGGGGGAAAGTATGAGCAAGAAAGCTCGCTCTCACCCATGTACTCCTAAACAACTGCCATCTCACCACTGACAAAAAGGTCAATGTAGAAAGGTCGTTAGTAGGAAGAAAGGGATTCATGGAAGGCACAGGGGAAGAATGGAGAGGGACACCTAAGAAGAAGGATGGAAAAGAAGAGTAGATGGGATCTAAATGTATTATGTAAATGTGTACAAAAGGCACAATGAAAACTGTGAATAACTAATACAAGAACAAAGGAAAAAACTGATCAACTCGGAACAATGAAAGGGGAGGGTCAGAGCCAGGTGGTGGTGGCGCATTTAATCCCAGCGCTTGGGAGGCAGAGGCAGGCGCATTTCTGAGTTCGAGGCCAGCCTGGTCTACAGAGTGAGTTCCAGGACAGCCAGGTAGGGAATCCTGTCTCGAGAAAAAAAAAAAAAAAAAGGAGGAAAGGAGGGTCATTAAGTTAGGCACATGGCCTTCCCAGTTTTCACACTGACACTAGCATTAGCTGAGTAAGTTATCAGAAATATTGAAATTTTTCAAAAGCTTAAAAAATAATTTTCTGTTTTGAAATAAGCACCTAATAACCTAGTAATCAACATAGTGCTCAGAACAGTGTCTGATACATGGTAAATGCTACCAAAAACCCAGTTAAATGTCACAAAAACTGCCAGGCCAGTACCTTTAATTCCAGCAGTTGGGAAATAGAGGCAGACAAATTTGAGGCCAACTAGAGCAACACAGTGAGACCTTGTCTTAAAAGAAAATATTTGACTTTTCAGCAACAACAGCTGGAAAGAGTGTTTCCAACATCTTCATGGGAACTGGTTTTCCAACTTGGAGTCATTATCACTCATGGAGAAAATAAATTTTGGGACCAACAGTGACAGAAAACTCAGATCACACAGTGGCATTTCCTAAAAAGTCAATTCAAAAGTAAAAACCAAGGTCAGCTTTAAGCCAAGAAAGATGGGCTATTCAGCAAACAGTAATTCTCAAGAAGCACCTTTCCAGGAAGCATACTGAAAAAAGTACTGTGAAGAAAATAGACATAAAGACAGCTCCAAGCTGGGAGTGGCAGTACACAGGCAATCCCAGCTTGCCTGTGTGTGTGAGGGTCTGGAGTCTGTGGCTAAGTAGGGAGATCCTATGTACAAAGGAAAAAAAAAAAAAAAAAGGACTTGACAGAATGCCTGATGAAGTAATTTGGATGGGGAAAGGTATAAAGTGTACCCAAACTAGGGGTGAAAGGGAAGAGGAAGGAGCTAGCTCTAGTAAAAGATAAGCAGCCTAAGCTACAATCACAATTTAAAACAGACAACACTGTTTCTCTCGAAGCTTGTATGGTCAAAGGTATGACAATCTTGAATGAGAACTAAAAAAGTACAAGGGACCCAAAAAGTTAAGACAACGGGGGGGGGGGGGGGGGGGGGGGAAACTAACATCAATCTTAGAAACTAGAATAGGATACTTTGTATAGGCAATAGAATATTTGTTTGTTTTGGGAGAGCTCTCACTATGTAAGCCTTGGTTTGCTTTGAACTCTGAGTAGAACAGGCTGACCTCCAAAACACAAGCCTATCTCTCTCCCAAGGGCTGGGAATAAAGGTATGTGCCACGCCTTGTCCCGCTAAACGTTTAAATGAGTTATCTGTTAAATTACAAAATTTACGGTCCGAAATACGTATTAGCATTAGAAAAACAGGGGTGGTGGTGAATAAATAGCTAATTTCTCTTCTACCCAAAATTAGATAGATCCCAAATCGGTAAGTCAAACCATATTAAGACAGAACCAAAACAGTTCAAAGTGTCTGTCTTTGTAGAGAAGACCGGGCGGAAAAAGAACAGAACAAGGAACTGTGGCTTTCTCTTTGGAACACACCCCCAACCCCGAAGGGTAACACAACGTTTACAGAGGAAATAATGATTCAGATTAGCAATTTGTCTTTGGAGAACACAAATATATACTAGGAATGTCACCAAAACAAAGCTTTTGGTTCCTTCTAAGACAGGAAGTAAGAAAGTAAATAACCTAAGCAGAAGAATCAGGTTCTTGAAGAGAGGCGGTTCGAAAGCCGAAAGTGGGAGGGGACACGTGCCCGGAACTTTTCCAATCTAGAAATTCTAATTGAGAGTACAAAGTCGAACTCGACAGAATTACGCGACCGACAAAAGCAAAGCTCACGAATCTGAACGACTAAAAAGTCTGACTGTAAACTATCAAACTAACACCACTCCAGAAGACGGGGAGTGGAACAGCGAGCTGCCCGGCATTCATGCAGCGAAGCCCGCCAGGGAGACAGACCGCTCCCCTATCCTAGTTCTTCATAACTAGCCGCTGCCAGCGCACGGTTAACTGCAACAAATGGCCAGGCTCGGGTGGAACACAAGCGATCCGGCCACCGGGTACTCCGGGTTCAACACAGTGGACCAACCAGCGGTCCCTACGCGGCCAACCTTGCTGCCCGCGTTAAGGGGTACCTAGCCAGGGCGCCCCTGCGAGCTCCGTGAGCTGCGCGGGCGCCGAGGGAAACAAAGCCGTGGGCGGAGCCTGGGGTGCCCCGCTAGGCAGGCGTGGGAGGAGCCGCCCAAGCTCCCAAAGACCCTCTACTCGCCCTCGCTCCGCCCAGACCGCCTCCGGAACCGCGAACCCGCGAAGCGGCCAGCGAGGCTGCCTGAGGTGGGCTCCCATCCCCGAGGGCCGCGGCCTAGACGTGCCGCGCCGGGTCCCCACTCTGGCGTACTGGCCGCCTCCTCACCTTCTCCTCCACGCAGTTGACAATGATGGACGGGTACTTGCGGCTGAGCCAGCGGAAGAACGCCGGGACTCCCATGATCAGCGGGCAGCTCGAAACAGCAGCCGGGACAGCGGGAGAGTGTAACCAACGAGACTGGCAGGAGCGGCAGCCGAGGGCACCGGCACTTCCTCCCACGTGCGTTCAGAGACAGGAAGTTGCGTCATCCCACCACCGCTGGGGAAGCCGGGAAAGGAGCTTGGTTAAGTGGGCATTCGTTTAGACTGCACAAGTGGTGGCGGGCCTAGGCGAGCTGTAGAGCTGGGTGGTGAGACCTGGCGCGCCGCGCCCTCCGGAAAAACCTTGGAGAGCCGACTGCAGGACGATGCCTTCGCCCGCAGTAGTCCCCAGAGCGCCAGACACATTAGGCCGGCAGCGGCAGGTCCTTGCTTGAGTGGGTCAGGACTTTGGAAAGGCGTGGCCCGTCTGACTTCCTTTCTCACAATCTGTCATGGACTGAATAGAACCATCCACAATTTAGTTTCCATTTCCTGGTTTCTCTCTCTCTCTTTTTTTTTTTTATGCTACTGTGCCTGGAAGAATCATAAAGTGTTTTACAATTTTTAAAAAATCTGCTTTGTATAAGCAACTTTTCAAAATACGTTTAAGATTTATTTTTAGTTATGTAATGTGTGTATATCTACATGTGGCTATGTGAATGAGTCCTGTGGAGGCCAAAGGTATCAGATCCCCTGGAGCTGGAGTTAACAAACAGCAGTAACCAGCCGGCCATGGCTGCCAGGAGTCAAACTCTACACCTTTGGAAAAGCAGCATGAACCCTTTACTGCTAGCCAATGGTAAACAACCTTGTCACAATGCTCAGCCTATCAACATTTGCTAATATCACATTCTAGCATTTATTGAGTATGTGCTAAGGCAAGGAACTAAAGAATGATCTTATTTAATCACCAGTTGAGCCTTCTGTGCTGGCTGGCTGTGTCATGCTGGTGACTCCAGTGTGAAAGTATTCTCCAAACAGAAAAACAGTTTATTAGATTCAGTGCATGCAGCAGGCAAGAAAGTAAAAGCTGGAAGGGACTGTTTTTGTGGAAGCATGTTTCTATGTGGGCAATAACAGCCTGCTGTACGTGTTTTGTTGTTGTTGTTGTTTGGGGCTTTTGGGGTGGTTTTTTTGTAACACATAACAGATAAAGTCAGGTTGTCAAAGTGTTAAATCGTTTGCTTATTCATACTGCTTGTATTTCACTTCAAGCAATGATCATTTAATCCTCTGTTCTCAAACCAACATGATATTTTTATCCCTTTTCTGGTGGCTTCAAATGTACCCTGTCATATACCCCCACCCCACCTGCAGCATGTGGAAGAAATCTTGAAAGAGGAGATATCTGTTCTGTGCTCCTTTGCTCAAGCTTGAAAGTCTCTCTTCCCTGTAATCCCAGCACTCTGGTAGGCAGAGGCAGGCACATTTCTGAGTTTGAGGCCAGCTTGGTCTACAGAGTGAGTTCCAGGACAGCCAGGGCTACACAGAGAAACCCTGTCTCAAAAAAAACCAAATCCAACAAAACCAAAAAAAAAAAAAAAGTCTCTTCCCTGAATACCCCTTGACCTGACAAATTGCACTCAATCACAAAGATTTAAGGCCTTAAAAGGCCTCTGTAAAGTGTTTCTCTGCTGTCAGGCAGTAAATGTTGCCCCTTCCCTCATGGTTTAATGACTTCATTTTAATGCTAGTGTGGAACTTAGGTAGTTAGCCTATGTTTAAGTATATATATGTGTGTGTGTGTGTGTGTATTATGCATAAGCATATATGTGTGTGTTGTGTTCTGGAATTTTATTTCTATGATGAAATTTCCTGTTTTAATTGAAAAAAGCCCCTTCTTAAGAACTTGGATCCTCTGGGATGTGCTTTATATGAACACAAATTCATATGCAGCTGGGTAGGAGCAGGCAGCTGGCAACATTGAGTCCGTTCCCCTATCCCTTCCCCCCACCCTCCCACTCCCCGAGTCCGTCACAAATGGTTTTGAACTCTGAAATGTAAAAAAAAGGTCAAAGGTGTATAAGATGATAAGAATTGAAACTTCCAGGTCTGGCAAAGAGGCGCACACACAATAATCCTAGCACTAAAGAGGATGAAGAGACAGGAGAGTAGCCTGGGTCAAAAAACAAAGGAAACATACAGAAACATATGCTAGTCTACAGTGTTAGGCTGGAACCCCTGCTTATCCCCAGCACAAGCCGGGAAACCCCATTTGCCCTCCTTCCAAACCTCCTCTAGCCACACAGAAAAAAATTTCCCTACCCACTTGGAAAAAACTCCCGGACAGCAGGTCACCACTCCTTGTCCCCAGGTTTCTGACAGTTTACCCAAGAGTGCCGACCCAGGAACTCAGTTTTTGACCATATGTGCACACAATCCCAGCTCCTAGTTCACACCAGAGCCCAAGACCCCCCCCCCCCCTTGCTTTAGCTTCGATGCTTGACCTCACTGACCTCCACCTACGAGGCCAGTGAACCCACCTGAGCGCTGCCTCCTAGTAAACCTGCCTTTAGCTACTTTGAATGTGGTCTAATCTGGCCCACAGCTGCATCTCTGAGGGAGAGAGAACGCCTATCATCTAACAACAGGTCTAAGTGGTGCAAGTGGGGGGGTTGGACTAAAAACCTCTCTTCGGGTAATGCGATTGATAAGTATGGTTTGTATGAGATGCCCCCCCCCCCAGTAGCCTCAGGCATTTGAATGCTTGGTCCCCAGTTGATGGCCACTTTTGGAAAGGTAAGGTGTGGTGTGAGTGTGTTACAGGAAGTGAGCTTTTTAGAGTTTCAAAAGCCCAGACAACATTCCCAGTTTGCTCACTCTGCTTTTACGTTGTTATTGGTGGTAGTGGTGGTGGTGGTGATGGTGGTGGTTTTTTGAGACAGGGTTTCTCTGTGTAGCCCTGACTGTCCTGAAACTCACTCTGTAGACCATGCTGGCCTTGAACTCAGAAATCCCCCTGCCTCTGTCTCCCTAGAGCTGGGATTAAAGGCCTGTGCCACCACTGCCCAGAGCTCTCTCTGCTACTTGCTTGCAGTTTAAGGCAGAAGCTCTCAGTTTTCTGTGCCAGCTGTCATGCCTGCCCGCTGCCACACCACCCAGCCTAGGTGGTGATGGATTATTCTTCCTCTGGAATTGTAAGCTCAAACAAACCCTTCTATAAGATGCCTTGGTCATGGTATTTTATCACAGCAATAGAGAAGTAACTAAAACAATAAGTTTGTTGATTACATGATCCTCTCCCACCCATCCCCAACACACACACACACACACACACACAGTGCTAAGCTCTTCTGGGCTAAGTTCCTGTATATTGTAAAGACTTGTCCTAATAAGCCAGTTAGAGAATTTAGGGAAGTACTCAGCCCAATCACTTGCATAGTGAAATGGTTTACATAGAAGATATAGAAAAATTTGACATCTGGGTGCTCAGCAGTTAAAAGCACTTAACTGGTCTTGCAGAGGACCTGGGTTCAGTTCCTCGGCAACCCACATATGTGACCCACATGATGGCTCACAGCCATCCATAATTCTAGTTTCAGGGATCCTCTTTGGACTTTCTCAGGTACAAGGTATGTACATGGTGTATAGACATAGACATGGGCAAAACATACATATGCATAAAACAATAAAAACAAATCTCTTTTAAAATTTGGATGTTTGGCATTCAGGGAGGAAAAAAGTAAAGAAAAAAATAGGTGGAACCTAGGCAGTGGCAGGAGGGGATGGACTAAACCTTATAACACTTTCTTCAACCCAGTGTGTCCTATGAAGCCTTTTAACATTCAAACTTGAATTTGTCTTGTATACATTAAAGAAGAGACTGAGTCTGGTGTTGGGTCACTGTGGTTTGGAATAACAAGTGTGGGCAATGAACAGCTCAAGAACAGGAGAGGTGATGAGCATTTGTGTTGGGAATACACAGGAGTATTGAACCAGACTCTCGGCTTCGACAGACTTAGAAGCCAGAGGAAAGCTTTCAGCTGACATCTGAATCACATTCATGTACAGGATGATATGTAAAACAGTGTTCATTTTTCATTCTAACATGTAAATGTAGATTTTTTTTCAGAAACTGTTACTAAACTACCATGAAAATATACTTTTCATAATATGACTCAATAAAGGCAACTCTTTAAAAGCTGTTGATTCTTTTGCTGACGGCCATGGTCTGGGCTGCCACCTGGGCATGGGATGAATTTCGCTTGGTGCATCCCAGTCCCACACATCTCCTTATCTCTCAATATCTGTCCTCCATCCTTTCTGGCAACATCCTCCCCAAAATAAAATACAATTATGATGATGATGATGATAATGATGAACATCTTGTTATGGAAGCAGTTGTATGTCACAATGTGCCCCCACAGAATACTCTTTTGTCCA
Organism: Apodemus sylvaticus; assembly: GCF_947179515.1. NCBI lineage: Eukaryota > Metazoa > Chordata > Mammalia > Rodentia > Muridae > Apodemus > Apodemus sylvaticus. The sequence goes on along the minus strand of NC_067476.1, from coordinate 130,256,396 downwards.
CACATCTTCACTTGCAAATGTTTATTGCAATGACTCATTGGTCTGATTTGAGGCCTCTGGCTTCTGCTACACTATGGATACTGGATCTTTACCTGGAAGCCTCTTGGATATCCTGTCATTGCCCTATATCATGGAGATCCTGCATCTTTGAATCTCCAGGACTGGCTCCTTCACATGCTCCAACAGTTCATAGATGGAGTAAATACTGGGGCGGGCCAACTCAAATTCCTGGATCTGGACCTGGGTGGTATCTGAGTTGGTCAGCCTGACAGCTCTCCCTTACAAACAACATCAGGACGAGCTCTCCAGTACTGTCCTGGCTAGCTGACCCAGGCTTAGAAGAGCAAGGTGGGGAAGGCATCTCCTTCGCTCACACCACCCAGCAGATGAATGGCAGGGCCAATTCTCCTGTGCTCGTGGCCTCAGAGTTGACCCACCACTACCTTACTGCCAACAGGGTCAGCTCTACTGTGCTACCCAGATGTGGTGCAGGGCTGGCTCCCCTGAGTGCTGCAGCTAGTGAGGGGTGGAGCCAGCTCTACTCAGGTCATGGACATCATCAACATGGTCCCAGACAGCAGCCCAGACCAGGGATGTCAACATGGCCTTTGGTGGTAATATGAGTCACAGCCATCAACACAGACCCCTGCTGCTACATGGCCATAAATTCAGACGTGGATCTCAGTGGCAGCATGGGCCAGGACTTGATTGTGTTTCCTGCTACTGGTGGGACTTCACATCAAAGGAAACTCTTATTATACTGGTTTATTTATTTGAGGCAGGGTACATGGCATAATGAATATGTGGGGTCAAAGGATAAGTTATCCTACCATATGGGTCCCTGGATTCAAACTTGGGTCTTCAGTCTTGGCACCAAGCACTTCTAACTGGATGAGTCATCTCATTGGCCTAGTAAGGGCAGCTTTTAAAAACAGTTATACTAGATGAAAAACCACAACAGTATGTGTTTTTTTTTTAATTTTTTTATTCGATATAATTTATTTACATTTCAAATGATTTCCCCTTTTCTAGCCCTCCACTCCCTGAAAGTCCCGTAAGCCCCCTTCTCTTCCCCTGTCCTATGTATGTGTTAGAACAACATGAACGCTCCTGCTTTTCAGGGAATTTTGTCAGTGAAGCTTGGGCAAAGCCAAATCTGAAAGGATACGTCGATAAGCTCTCTGGACCTAGGGTGGGGTGAGTGAGTGAGAAACAGACCCCCAAAGGTTCATGAACATTTAAAATTTCATTTTAATCCCATTAACGTTGTAATTATCACAGGGAATATTGTGTTTGGTTTTGCCTATTATTGATGTCTAGATTATTGCGTGCTTTCTTTCTTTCTTGATCCTTATCCGTTTTGCCCAGTTTATATTTCCACACTACACTCTTCTTTGTCAGTCTCCTCCAGCCCAGGCTGGCTACAAAATCTCTTTGTTGTCAACGGTGACCTTGAACTTTTGCTCTTCCTCCCTCTACCTCTTAAGAGCTGGGATTGTGGACACAATGCCCAGCTGAGATATATGTGTTTTTCCTTAAGATGTAAAACTGTATTGTAATTGTGTGTATGGGGGAGAGGTGCGTGCACGTGACTATCCGCAGACATCCTGGAGCTGCACTTAGAGGTGGTTGAGAGCTGCCGATGTGAGTGACCGGAACCAAACTTGGGTCTTCTGTGCTCCTTTTAACCCCTCCATCAACTCCCCGAGGCCCTAGCTGAAGTTAATGCAGTCTTTTACTTTTTTTTTTTTTAATTTATGTTTTTTAATTTCACAGTTTCAAACGTCCAAGATCAAGGTGCTAGCTGGTACTTTCTCTGTGGTCTTATCCTGGATCTTCCTATGACTTCACATCATTTTCTTTGTGTGTCTCAGTTCAATTAAAGACATTATTAAAGATAAAAAAATAATATGGCTGTATAACCCAGGCAAACCTCAAACCCAAAATCCTCTTCCGTCAGCCACCTCCAGCTGCTAGAATGACTTGTGTGCTCTGTCTCACCTGGCACCAAACTTCCCCTTCTCTCAGGGAAAACAAGGATAATGACTTAAGACCTAATGTCCTCATGTAATTAGGTCGTTAAAGGTTCTATCTTCAAATATATTCACATTCTGAGATGCTGCTAAAGGCTAATGACCTTGACAAACTGTTTTTCTCTTCTTAGGCTCTTTTTATTTGTTGAGACAGTACCCCCAGGTTGGCTTTGAAATTGAAATCCTGGGTGTTAGGATTAAAGGCCTGTGCCACCGAGTTAGCCTTTGTTTTCCAGATGATATTTCATCTTTAGAACTATATATTTAATAAGAAGGCATCTTTGCCTCCTTGGTCTTAAGGGTAGGAACCAGGACTCTGTTCCTAATGATGCTACGTCTGGTGGAACTGAGCACCTCTGAACAGTGAATCAGTTCAAGGATGAAATGAGCCTTTGTCTGTTAGGTAGCATCATGACTTTGGAATTAGAGACATTCTTGTTGGGTATAAAGTGCTAGTGTCCCCATCACTTTTTACCAATTCAAATATTACTCATTAGTCCCTTTCTCTCAGCCTGGCTTCCACACACTTTTGTCTTCCCATATGAATTCAGTTCATCAACATGTGGCACCGAGTTTTAAATCATTTCCCATTTCATTTGTGAGTATTCATTTTCCACTAATGTATGAGGATAAAGGTGAGATTTGTTACAAGGACAAACAATTCTGAAATTTGCATTTACCACATGTGAGGTCAGGCTCCAGGTCTTCCTATAGTGATACAAATTACAACCAGACAAGAATAAGACCACTGCTACAATTTTTTGAGCCAAATTTGGAGCAATACTTCATTAAATACCGGCCAGGACGATGAACACTGGCCAGGCCCATTCTTGAGATTTCCAGAGCATAGCACCAAATTACATTAGTCAGAGGCTTATAAAGGCCAAACTGTCAAGGCCACATTCCCTACCTTCATCCAATCAGGGACAAGTATACATCCTGATGTACTTCCTGTTTACCTACCTCCACCTACATGTGATCTTGCACATGCTGTGTAAGTGGAGCAATAACAAGCAAAAAACATGTGGCTTGTTATTTTACATGAAAAACAGTCCCCAGCATTCTAAGAACTCATCTGTCCTTGGGGGTACTGGCTGGTTTTGTGTGTCACCTTGAAACAAGCTGGAATTATCACAGAGAAAGGAGCTTCAGTTGAGAAAATGCCTCCATGAGATCCAGCTGTAAGGCATTTTCTCAATTAGTGATTAAGTGGGGAGGGCCCCTTGCAGGTGGTACCATCCCTGGGCTGGTAGTCTTGGGTTCTATAAGAAAGCAAGCTGAGCAAGACAGAGGAAACAAGCCGGTAAGTAACATCCCTCCATGGCCTCTGCATCAACTCCTGCTTCCTGACCTGCTTGAGTCCAGTCCTGACTTCCTTTGGTAATGAACAGCAGTATGGAAGTGTAAGCTGAATAAACCCTTTCCTCCCCAACTTGCTTCTTGCTCACAATGTTTTGTGCAGGAATAGAAACCCTGACTAAGACATTGGGTAAGTGGAACTTACAGGTTAGAGGCATTTTGTTTCATAGATCAAAGCATAGTAATTTAAACTTATAACATTAGTCCTGACTGTGACTTGGGGATCTTGCTGCTTCTGTCCTTGATTCTTGTGGTGGCTTGAATGGGATGGCCCCTATAGACTCAAATGTTTGAATACTTTGGTCCCTTGGTAGGACTAGTTGGGCAGGGTTAGGATGTATGGCCTTGTTGGAGGAGGTGTGTCACTGGGAGCAAACTTTGAGGTTCTTGATTGTTCCTGACATCCATCATAATGGACCCTAACCCTGTAAAATCTAAGCCCAATTAAACATTTTTTTTAGAAGCTGCCTTGATCATGGCATCTTATTGCAGTAATAGAAAGGCAAAATTGGGGAAGAAGGGCTGAGCTGGATGTTTTTAAGAGCCAGGCTTAATGGTAACTCATGATACTTACACTTAGCATCCACTAGGCCCAAACCTGTTGTCTCAGCCCAGGTACAGAGGAATCCTGGACAAGGCAGTCATCTTGAATACTAGGGAAGGGGAAAAGGAAATAAGATTCTCTGAACCCGTGGCGTTATCTCTCTTATGTTTAATTGCAAGTAAAGTTACTAAGCATCTGAGATCCATAATCTTGAGGCTGCAGAGATGGCTCGGCATTAAGAGATTTTATTGCTCTTTTGAAAGAGCTGGGCTGGGTTCCCTGTACCCACATGGTAGCTAAAATGCATTTGTAACTCCACGTCCAAGGGCTCTTGATGCCCTGTTTTGGCCTTCAAGAGCACTGGATGCAACATACAGACATACATGCAAATGCAACACACATAAAAAAGATCCAGTCTTTCCTATATATCCTTCTCCCTATCCTTGGAAAGGGAGAAAATAAGATACTACAATTAAACTCCCTTTAATAACATAAAAGTTAATTTAGAAAGAATGAAATATTACCATCAATATCAAAGACAAGATATAGCCACAAAATATGAAGTATAGTGTAGCAGAACCTAATTAATGCTATCTCGGTGGCAGCCGCATGCCTTCCTCACTACCTGCCCCAATGTTCTGGGTTCCCAAATGAAATGTACACACACAGCCTTTATACTTTCATATGCCTTAAACAGATCAATGGCTGGGCCACTTTCTAACCTCCATGTGGCTGATCGATCTCCCCTCCCCCCATATTCCCAAATTGGTTACTTACTAACCCTATATTCCATCTTTGCTGCCCTAAACCCAAATGTGCAGCTCTCTTAGGCTGTGATCCCAACTCCTTCATGACAGCTAGGTTCTCTGTCTTCGGCAGCTCTCTTCCTACCCCAGCACAGTGGTTCTCCCTCTTCCTGCTCCTTTGTTGTTCTTTAGCCCAGGGAAATCTAAAGTCCCAGCCCAGCCATTGGTTGTCAGCATCTATATTTACCAATCAGAACCAACTGGGGGTAGGACACTGCAAACAGGTTTTTTGGGGGAACCTAATTAGCATAAGAATACAAGCAGTTCCGGCATAGAGATTACATAACAATTTTAAGGAAAATAAATCTCTCAGCACAGCATTTAATTGGATTTCAAATGAATTTTCCAGGTCATAATAACTGCACATATTTAGAAAAAGTAGAGATCTTGATTGACATCTAATAAAATCATCAAAACACAAGGAAATAGAATGAGTCTTGGACTGTTATTAAGCTTTGGGTGAAAACAGGGAATGTGACCAAGAGAACACTGATTTTGGGGCTGGAGAGATGCTTTAGTTGTTAAGAACACAGGCTGCTCTTCCAGAGGACCCAGCACCCACATGATGATTCACAACTATCTGTAGCTCCAATTTCAGGGGAATCTAACCCTTTCTTCTGGTCTCCTAGAACATCAAGTATATGTATGGTATGTAGACAAACATGCGGGCAAACCACACATACATGTGAAATATGTTTTTATTTATACTTAGGTAAATAAGTTATTTGTTGTTATTTATTTTTTGAGCCAGAATCTCACTATATAGTCCTAACTGAACCAGAACGCAATACATAGACCAGCATGTCCTCATACTCACAGAGATCTGCCTGCTTCTTCCTCCTGAGTGCTAGGATTAAAGGCATGAGCCACTATGCCTGACCAAAATAAAAATAATTAAATTTTTAAAAGAAGATAGTTTCTTGGAGACGAGGATAATTCTCGTTTGGCTTTACTATGATACTAAAAGATGTTTTCATGATACTAAAATAGATCTAAACAAAAGTGTTTCTAAAATGTAATATTTTTATTTAAGAGTATAAAGGGGGCCTAAGACCAAAGACATCAAGAAGTTATATTTTAGAATATAAAGCTAGAAAAGGGAACTACAAGTTTCTGTTCCTAGAACCCATTCAAAGCTTATCTTTCAGATTTCTAGGGTTTTGACATATTCAGTCTCCATTTTAGATGTTCTTCACTACCTAAAATAATCTGTAATTATTACTGCTGTGTGAATGACTTTGCCTAGAGCTAAATTCTACTAAGCTCTTTAGGAATTACAGAACTTCGCATCCTCTCTCTGCTCCTTTAATCTTGCTCACTCTCCTTTACTCACGACACTGCACATTTTCTCACATCTTCCTACTCTCAGTGTAAACCTAGCTAGCACAGAGAATGGTAACCAGACCACAGCCTGAATGCTATGCTGTCTTGGGATCTCCTCCATCCGATAACTTAATCTATCACTTGAATTCAGGTTTTGGTCAAGGGCATGAACAAAATGAAGTCAAGTTCTTCTCTAAAACATAACAGAAATGGTGTCTAGATCAGTTCCAGTATTGAATCCTTATTCTGTTCTGAGATGTCATGAACGGTTTTTGCTATCTGCCCTTTTTGTCAACAGTCTAGTCCTCCGCAGATCCACCAGAATGGTCCATTAAGCTCTGCTTACAGTGTTCTGAGGTTTATCCAGCCCACAGATCCAGACTCTTCCTTATCCTTGGAAGGTCCTTCAAGCCTAGGAAGCACATGGCCAAGCTTTTCCTGTGAGGACACCACTTCTCAGTACAAGTGACTGTACTTAGTCTCTTCTTCATTGCTGTGACAAAATCCTGGTAACAACTTAAAGGGAAAGGGTTTATTTGATTTATAGATGGAGATATTATATTTCAGAGCAACATGGAAAGCCTTGTGTTGGGAGTATTTACTCAGATCTAGGCAGAGCAAGAAGCAGAGAGAGATGAATGCTCACATTTATTGGGTTTTCAACTTCCAGGTTAGGCCACCTGCCCTGAGATCATGCTCTCCACAGTTAAGGTGAGTCTTCCTTCCTCAGTTAATCCATTCAGGAATCAGCCTCACAGGCAGTCCAGCAGATAATATTGTCCGTCTCAGCAGTTTTCAACCTGGGGGTTGCGTCCCCCACAGGGGTCAGATATCAGATACCTACATTATGATTCATATGAGAACCACTGGTCTAGATAATTTTAAATGTAGTCAAGGTGACAAAGAAGATTAACCATCATAATCAACAATCGTACTTCAAAGAAAAAGTAAAAATGACCGTGGTAAGTATTCAGAACATAACTGTTTCTATACAATTCTATTCTCATTGACCTTTACAATGTAGGTCAGGGAAACAAGGACAGAAGTGTAACACAGAAATGTATACAATTAAAGGATGCATCTTAAAGCTCCAATAAGTATACACGGATACATATAGTCAGAAAGATTATTTAATTATAAGCTTCCACTGTTTACGGTCACATCTTAAGTCAACTAAAACCACATAGCATCCTCAGCTTTAAAAACATAACAATGAGTAATGTGGTGGTGGTTTGAATATATTTGGTCCAGCGAATGGCAGTGTTAGGAAGTGTGGCTGTGTTGGAGTAGGTGTGGCCTTGTTGGAGGAAGCGTGTCACTCGGGGGGTGGGCTTTGAGACTCTTCTAGCAGCCTGGAAGTAAGTCTTCTCCTGTCTGCCATTGAAACAACGTAGAACTCTCAACTCCTCCAGTACCATGCCTGCGTGGACGCTGCCATGTTCCTGCCATGATGATAATGGACTGAATCTCAGAACCTATAAGCCCCAGGTAAATGTTTCCCTCTATAAGAGTTGCCTTGGTCATGGTGTCTCTTCACAGCAATGGAAACCCCAACTAAGAGAGTAGTCTAAAGTTTGTGAGAAATATTCTTTTGTGAAGTAATCTTGCACTTACAACTAAGCAGACTATATTTCTTGGATCACCTTAAAGCCTTTTCGCTAACCATTCTCTAAATCTCTCTGACAATCAGAATACTCGTTTTGAAAAATATTTACATTCTTTAGCTGCTTTGAGAAATGAGGTTGTATGTATAGGTATAGGTACCTGCTACTACTAATGCATTTAACAAGTTGGGCTACATGTACTGGGTTTTAGAGAGAAAGAAATGATAAAACTCAGAAGCCTAAATCCATACTTGGTATTACATAGATTTAGATGAAAAATCCTTTGCTTGAGTCTAAACTATAACCTAAGTGACCAGAGCCTGCTACAACATGATTTGTTTGTTTGTAAAGCAGGTACAAGATGTCCCACATCCAGTACAATGAAAGAAGCCTACTCTATTTCTTTCTGTAATATGACATTTGAGGAAATTCTGGCAGATTTCCATTTGAGGCCACAGGTTGTATTGTCTCTTAAAAGGAGACAGGAAGTTGACAGAAGTCACATACTCCTAAGAGTGAGCAGTGTAATTCCCTCTGTGGTACAAATGGAAGAGTCTTGATGGAAAAGTCCTCGGTTAAAGGATAATCAGGTGTAAAGCACTCCGAGAAATGTCGAAGGTAAGACCTCAACCCTACAAGCTGATAAGCCAGCCCTGACTTTTATTTAGTGACATGAGTGACATTTATCTGCCTTTCACTAGAACATCTAATCCACTTGTCAAGGTGTGTCTTTAAATGGAGACCTGATTTCTGGTCAGAGTTGGCAGGCTTCAAATACAAATGTGACTGCCCTGGCTGAAATTCCTTATTGGAAAAAAAAAAAAAAAAAAAAAAAAAAAAAGAACATGGAGACATGAAATCCTCACACAAATCCTTACAATAGCAGCACAGCCTTGCCTCTAAAAGACATCCCCTGAAGAAATTCTTGCTGCTGCTGTGCCTGCTGTATGTTCTGCCAATTAAACAGAAGAATTATGAAAGTCTTTACAAATCTCAGTACTCCCTCCTTGGTCCCTAAGTAGAATCATAGAATGATAGATTATTTTCCTTATTTCCAAATTATCTACCCAGCCCAATTTTGGAAACTGAAAATCAAGATGGCTGAAGAACATCTAGACCTGCCTAGTTCTATGTGAAGAATCTATGGGAGATCCAGGGTCCAATGTCAGCTAAGGAGCTTATGTTCCAAGTGTGTAAGTAAACATAATTACATTTGAAGTTAAGTAATACTAAGCAATGAGTGAAGGAGGAGACTGTAAATATTTACAAATAAACAGTATATCAATTCAAAAGAGAGGACAAAAGGCCTGGCGTGAGTGCTGATGAATTGAAACAAAAATCAATAGATTAAGTAGGTCATGAAACAGGTCTTCATAGAGTAGTAGGATAAGTAAGGCCCCCATTAAAATGATGTCTTGCTGGGCGAGGTAGCTCATGCCTTTAATCCTAGCACTCAGGAGGCAGACAGTCTGATCTCTGTGAGGCAGAGGCCAGCCTGGTCTACAAAGTAAGTCCAAGACTGCCAGGACTTGTTACACAGAGAAACCCTGTCTCAAATAAACAAACAAATAAATACAAAAATAAATGAATAAAATGACGTCTCATTAACTATAAGAAATAACATTCCTTCTTTCTGATCTTCCCTTTCTCTCTGATCTTCCTGTTCCCCTTTTCTCTTTCTCTCCTCTGCTTCTTCTCCCGTATGTTTTGTTGACCACTTAATTCATTCTGTCCATGTCATGAGTTTGTCTAGCTTCATCCTAAAGCATAACACCCCACCTCCTCCAAAACATGAAGTCTCCTCGGCTTGATTTGTTTTGAAACAGGGTCTCACTCAATAGCCCAGGCTGGCTTAACACTCACAGTCATCTTTCTACTTCAGCCTTCCAAGTGCTAGGACTACAGACCTGAGCAATCACCTCTGGCTGGACAGATTTCTCTGTTTCCTCTTTTGTTGTTTGTTTAAGTATGTTATTTTAATTGTGTGTGTCTGAGTGGAGGTATGTACACAAATGTTGGTACCTAAGGAAGCCAGAGACACTGGATTCTACTGAAGCTGGATTCACAACTACCTGATGTGAGTACTAGGATCTAAACTTGTGTCCTCTGGAAGACCAGTATATCTGTTAAGTTCTGAACTATCTCTCCAGCTTGTTTTCTTTTGTTGTTAAGATAGAGACTCACTACATATCTCTGGCCTGAAACTTGTTATGTACATCAGGCTGGCCTGAAATTCACAGAGCTCTGCCTGCCTCTGCCTCTGAGTGCTACAATGAAAGGTGTGCACCACTATGTCTGAGCCCTATTTCTTCTTTACCTAGACAATCGTCTGTATCTCCAGCTTCAGGGAATCCAGTACCCTCCTTTAACCTCTATTTGCATGAACATAGTGTACAGACAAACACTCAGGCAAAACACACATACACAAAAATTAAAAATAAATACATCTTTTTAAGAAAGAGGTACATGCATTACTTACATATACCTTATATATAGGTATAGTTGCACACATTAAAATGTGTTTAATGTAGGTCTCAGAAAGTCTGAAACATGGCATACATGTACTCGGAAGACATCACTAATCAAGATGGAAAATAATCCCATCTCCCCACAAATGTGCCTTGAGCTCTCTGCTCACTCCTGGAATGGAGCAATCACTGAGCCGAGTTTTGGGTATGTATTAGACTTTTCCCCTAGATTTTAATCTAAAAGAAATCATCCACTTATAGTCTTTGTCTGGCTTATTTTAATTGTGTGATGTTTTAGAAATCCACCTATAATATGTATGAATCAGTTTTATATTTTAATTGTTGTGTAGCATGCCAGAAGCTGTTTTCATATAGCCTGATGGGGAGCTTCATTTCTGTTTCTGTGATTTAAACAAATAACAAACAATCTGCAACAACAAGAACAACAACAACAACAACAACAAGAATAACAACAAACAACATAACAAACTAAACCATAACAAAAATAACTTAGCAGAGAAGGGACATTATTTCATCTTACAATTCCTGGTTACAGTCTATCATTGTGAGGAACTCAAGGCAGGAACTTTAAAAATCCAGTCACATCACATCTATAGTGAAGAGCACAGAGAATTGAATGTACACTTGCCCACTTTCCTGCTTGTGCACAGTTTTTCTCCCCTCACAGTTCAAGAATCCCTGCCTAGGGAATGGTGCTACCCACAGTAGGCTGGGTCTTCACTGGTCAGCTAATTAAAACAATCCCTTAGAGACATATCCACAGTCTAACCCAATATAGATAATTGTCTTTAGTTGGGGTTTTACTGCTGTGAACAGACACCATGACCAAGGCAACTCTTTTTTTTTTTTTAAAGATTCATTTATTTTATGTAGATGAGTATACCATTGCTCTCTTCAGGCACACCAGAAGAGGACATCTGATCCCATTACAGATGGTTGTGAGCCACCATGTGGTTGCTGGGAATTGAACTCAAGAGTTCTGGAAGAACAATTGGTGCTCTTAACTGCTGAGCCATCTCTCCAAACCAACCAAGGCAACTCTTATGAGGACAACATTTAACTGGGGCTGGCTTACAGGTTCAGAGGTTCAGTCCATTGTCATCAAAGTGGGAGCATGGCAGTGTCCAGGCAGATGTGGGGCTGGATGAGTCAAGAGTTCTATATCTTCATCTGAAGGCTGCTAGGCGAAGACTGGCTTCCAGGCAGCTAGGATGAGGGTCTTAAAGCCGATACCCACAGCGACACACCTACTCCAACAAGGCTACACCTTCTCCAACAGGGCCACGCCTTCTAATAGTACCACTCCCTGGGCCAAGCATATGCAAACCATCACAATAATCCTTCAATGAGGCTCTCTTCCCAGCAGATTTAAGGTTGAGTCAGGTTGACAAATCTAACCATAAAATGGAGGCTTGGGGTATTTCTAGTTTTGTGAATTAAAACTGTTACTGGGGAAACCGAGATCTCTAATTGATTTAAAAAAAAAAAAAAAAAAAAAACCAAAGTTTATAGCTAGCTTAGAAGAAATTTATTAGCCTTCCAGAAAAAAAACAACAGATTATGCACACTCTGATGTGTACTTGGCAGCTTTCTAGAGAAGAGGGTGGTGGAGAGAAAATGAGAAACTCATACCTTTTCCAGTGGAGGTTGACAAGCAGCTGCACAGCACAACAGGAGGGGAGAGGGCTTCAGCTAAAGTGTGAGGAAGTCAAGAGTGCCTGAGAAAGCATACTTGGGCTTTTGGTTGGTATCCCAAAGAAAAAGAGATAAAAGAAAAAGAAAACTTTAAACAGGCAAACTCTGCAGTGCTACATTGATGGAAGCTGTGCCAGCAACTTCCCAGAGAGATAGAGGCTTCTGGAAAGGACCAGCTCCTTACCTCATCAGAGGGATAGTTAGTCCTCCGCCTCCAGCTTGTTTTTAGGGGCTGAGGGGTAGATGTGGTCATGTGATTGTCAAAGTCACCACTATTAACTCTTAAAACCAGGAGACAACGGGATATAATGTTTTGAGTGGCTTAGAATGTCAGGTCTCTACCCAGGGCTGGAGGTAGTATAAGATTCTATTGACCAGGAGGAAGTAGCTTTGCCTTAATAAACCTCTATGAAGCCTAGACAGGTCTATACTTTTATGGTGATGTAAATTTTAAGAAGGAGCAAAGTCGGTATTTACCTTTCTGGAGTTTCCAGGTGGGGAAAGGGAGGTAGAGTTCAAAGATGATGATGTTGAGTGGGGTACAGCCAGAACTATTTTCCTGTTAATACCATAAAGTCATACAAGAACCAGACCACAGGCCAAAGCCCCCACATACTTCTGGCATTTCAGGTCTCCAGTCAGAACACGACTGAGGACATTTCTGGCTTCAGACCAAAGGCATGAATCAAGGCCCATATCCCTAAACTGCCTGCCTTGTTTTTATTTCCTCTTCTCATTGTTCCCCCTCTGAACAGATAACCCTGGCTATCATGAGGGAATTAGATGGCAAAAGGTCTGGATTTCTCTTGCTAGGAAGAGTTGTTGGGTATGCTAGTTGGAATGCCCCTCCACTGAGCCTATCTAAGCAGCCTTGGAAGTGCATAGGCAGTTTAATTTGAATAAAACTCAGCTGAGGTGAGAAAAGGAAGTCCTTAATTGACACTTAGAGATATGGGGGAAGAAAAGTCAAAGCAAGGAGAGTGAGGATTAAATTGAGTAAGTTGGGTGCAGAAGATTTAGGGTTTCCATTCTTATAGACTTTCAAGCCTTGGAGGGAAATCAAGGGGACCCAGATGGTTGGAGTTGGATTGTCACAGGATCATCTGATCCTGTGTGAGTGAGAGACTGACTGTGGAAATAAAGCTAAACAATGTTAAGTGCACATGGTCCAAAGATTGATAGACTTACTATTTAAACAGGTATAACCTATTTTCACAAAAGAGTTTAGGGTGCTGGTTCTAAGTAGTTTGGTGTGGCTTTCACCTGGTTTTGTTGGGAATATTAGCAGAATTACCAGGACTGTTACAAGTATCATTTTGTTTACAGTTAGGAAGGGCAAGAGAGTTATTAGTCTGATTCCATCTGGGGAGGCGGGTAACTCTACCTTTCAAGTCAGCAGCCCATGCTCGGGGTTTGTCCTTTAAGACCTGGATCAGTGGTTGTCTTTTTAAAAGTCTAGTTCAGAGTTTGTTTGTTTTATATTTTTAACCAATAGTTTTAATCTTTGCTTACTTCTGTTTTTAAAACCATGTAGATAGCCAAAACTAACTTTTTTTTTTGTTTGTTTTGGGCATTTAGGGTCTGGTCCTCAGGGGTCATTTGGGAATCATAAGCACCTCTGGCTCCTTTAATTTTTTGTTTGCCAGTTGTGCCATTTGCTGGGATGATCAAGGCCTTCTTGTGGGGAACGTTGCTCTCAGGGTTGTCGCTCTCCTTTGCAGAACGTTCACTGGCTACAGCAGTAGTTCTCAGCCTTCGTAATGCTGCGACCCTTTAATTCAGTTCCTCATGTTGTGGTGACCCCAACCACAAAATTATTTTTGTTGCTACTTCGTAACTGCAATTTTGCTACTGTTATGAATCACAATGTTAATAAGGTATTTTTTGATGGTCTTAGTTGACCCCTGTGAAAGGGTCATTTGACCCCCAAATGGGTCACAACCCACAAGCTGAGAACCAATGGGTTACAGACTCCTATCTGCATCTCAACACCACAGTCTCCTTGATCAAGACGACATAAAATCTTTAAAAGGGAATTATTCAAAGAAAGCTGAAAGCACAGAACTAAGTCTTTTTTTTTTAATCTTTATATTCCAAGAATAGCAGAGAGTAAAAGTATACCCCACAGGTGGGAACAGTTGTCCATGAAGGACAAAGTTATATTCTGAAGCAGAAGTCATCTTGTCCTGAGAGCCAGTCTGTTTTTCCAAGCAATTGAAACGTCTGTTGGCTACTTGTGAATAGTATAGTATATGAGTCTTTGTGAACTGTTACCATGTCTTTGGCTCAGACACCTAGAAATAATGGTTGCATGGAAGAAACACAGTGAACCTTATAAGAACTACTAGACTGGTTTCAATAGGACTTGTGGCATTTTTTTTCTACATGTGATGCTTCGGATTTCTAAGGACATTATTACCACCATTTTCAGGAAACATGGAAGTTGATTTCTTTAGGATTGGATTAATAGTGCTATGCTCAGCTCTTGGCTGTCCTCCATAGAGTTCCCTTTTCAGATTCTATCCTCCACTGTGCTTACACTCTTCATTCATACATTCTTGGCCACTTGCTGGCCCATGGCTGAGCCATACCTCAATTACAGTGCTTCCACTAGCTATACTGCTGCCCGTGTGGTCATGACACACAATTACCAACCACGGGGGTCAGTAGAGTTTGACAGGGCCAGTGCTGGACACCATTGTGGAGGTGCAACTCACCATGTTCTCATGCCAAATTTCACAGATATCATCACCATACCAAACCTGTTTCTTGAATTCTAGGATCTTATTTTCTGGAAAGGTGCAGTGAGTATTTAGTCATTAGAGATTCAGTTGATGAACATTCAGTGAGCATCTACTATATATAAAGCTTTGAGGAGTAGGAGCAGCTTCTCTGCTTGATGAGACTCACTGGAATACTTAAATGGGAGATCCTAGCAGATTGTTGTCAGAGAGCCTTAGGTGACTGTGGTGATTTGAATTTGCTTGGCCCATAGGAAGTGGCACTGTTGGGAGCTGTGGCCTTGTTGGAGTAGATGTGGCTCTGTTGGAAAAAGTGCATCACTGTGGGTGTGGGCTTTGAAGCTCTGCTAAGTGGGGAAAGAGTCTGTTTCTCCTGCCTGCAGTTAGGTCAAGGAGGAGAACTCTCAGCTCCTTCTCTAGCACCATGTCTTCCCAGATGCTACCATGCTTCCTGTCATGATGATAATGGACTGAACCTCTGAAACTGTAAGCCAGCTCCAGTTAAATGGTTGCCTTTATTTTACTTTTTTATTGAAAAGGGAAGTAAAAACACTTTATGATAAAATTAAAGATTTACATGGAAAATATTTCAGATAAACATGTTAAAATTGACAATTTCCAAGGGAAATTAAAGAGTAAAGTGGTAGACATGTAAAACATTGCTAAATTAATTGAAATATGTAATAGAAACATTTTATGATAGAATTGAAGATTTATGTGGAAAATATTTCTCATAAAATTGTAAAAAAGTAGAAAAATGTGTTAGAATTGAAGATTATCATGGAAAATTTTATATAGATATAATAATGGTAGGCATAAAAGTATTTCTAAGTTGATTGAAAGTGGAATTATAAACATTTTCTGATAAACTTGAAGATTTACATAGAAAGTATTTCTGATAAAATTGAAGAAATATATAGAAAAAAATATTAAAATTAAAGATTATCATGGAAATTATACAGATTAAATGATAGGCATAAAGATAATTCTAAGTTGATTGAAGGTGGAATTATAAACATTTTCACATAAAATTGAAGATTTACATGGAAAATATTTCTGGAAAAATTCAAGAAATACATAGACACATTAAAATTGACTATTTCATGGAAAATTTTACATATAAAATGGTAGATATAAAAACTCTAAATTGATTGAAGGTGAATTAGAAACATTTGTGATAAAATCAAAGATTTACATTGAAAACATTTCTGATAATATAGAGGAAATACATACAAAGACATATTAAAATTGAAGATTATCATGAAAAATAATGCAGATAAAATGGTAGACATAAAAATATTACTAAGTTAATTAAAAACATTTTCTGATAAAATTGAAGATTTACATGAGAAATATTTCATTAGTCTATGTCTTTTTATTGGGGAGTTGAGTCCATTGTTGTTAAGAGATATTAAGGAATAGTGATTGTTGCTTCCTATTATTTTTGATGTTTTTTTTATGTTTGTGTGGGTATCTTCATTTGGGTTTGTTAGAAGAAGATTACTTGCTTGCTTTTTCTAGGATGTAGTTTCCCTCCTTATATTGGCATTTTCCATCAATTATCCTTTGTAGGGCTGGATTTGTGGAGAGATGATTGTGTAAATTTGGTTTTATCATGGAATATCTTGGTTTCTCCATCTATGATTATTGAAAGTTTTGCTGGGTGTAGTAGCCTGGGTTGGCATTTGTGTTCTCTTAGGGTCTGTATGAGGTCTGCCCAAGATCTTCTAGCTTTCATCATCTCTGGTGAGAAGCCTGTTGTAATTTTGATTTTATAAGTTACTTGCCCTTTTTCCTTTACTGCTTTTAATATTCTTTCTTTGTTTAGTGAATTTGGTGATTAGATTTTTATGTGCCAGGAGGACTTTCTGTTCTAGTCCAGTCTGTTTGGAGTTCTGAAGGCTTCTTGTATGTTCATGGGCATCTCTTTTTCTAGGTTAGGGAAGTTTTCTTCTACAATTTTGTTGAAGATATTTACTGGGCCTTTAAGATATAAGTCCTCACTCTTGTCTATACCTATAATCCTTAGGTTTGGCCTTCTCATTGTATCCTGGAGTTCCTGGATGTTTTGGGTTACCAGCTTTATGCATTTTGCATTTTCTCTAAGTATTGAGTCAATGTTTTCTATGGTATCTTCAGCACCTGAGGTTCTTTCTTCTATCTCTTGTATTCTCTTGTTGATGCTTACATCTATGACTCCTAAATTCTTTCCAAGGTTTTCTATCTCCAGAGATATCTCACTTTGTAATTTCTTTATTGTTTCTACTTCCACTTTTAGATCCTAGATGGTTTTGCTCAGTTCCTTCACTTGATTGTTTGTGTTTTCCTGTAATTCTTTTTTTTTTTTTTAAGATTTATTTATTTATTATATATAAGTATACTGTAGCTGTCTTCAGACACTCCAGAAGAGGGAGTCAGGTCTCATTAGGAGATGGTTGTGAGCCACCATGTGGCTGCTAGGATTTGAACTCAGGACCTTTGGAAGAGCAGTCAGTGCTCTTAACCACTGAGCCATCTCTCCAGCCCCCAAAGAAACCTCCATTTTTTTTTCTAGATTTACTTGTTTATTATATCTAAGTACACTGTAGCTGTCTTCAGATACCCCAGAAGAGGGCATCTGATTCCATTACAGATGGTTGCTGGGAATTGACCTCCGGACCTCTGCAATAGCAGTCAGTGCTCTTAATCGCTGAGCCATCTCTCCAGCCCCAAATACATTTTTAAGGTTTGTTTTTATTTTTATGTATTTTATGTGTGAGTGTTCTGCTGCATGTACACGCAAATGCCAGAAGAGGGCATCAGATCTTTTTATAGATGGTTGTGAGCCACCATGTGGGTGCTGGGAATTGAACTCAGAACCTCTGGAAGAGCAGCCAGTGCTCTTAACCCTCTGAGCCATCTTTTAGCCTGTTCCTGTAATTCTTTAAGGGATTTTTGTGTTTCTTCTTTAAGGGCTTCTGCCTGTTGACCCATATTCTCCTGTATTTCTTTAAGGGAGTTATTTAAGTCTTTCTTGAAGCCCTCTATCTGCATCATGAGATACGATCTTAAATCCATTTCTGGTGTGTTGGGGTATCTGGGACTTGCTGTGGTGGGAGAACTGAGTCTCCCGGCTCCCTGGTACAAATGGCGGCAGGAAGACTTCCGTCCCAGCTGCTCCACTGATCTTATGCCTTGTGTGCTCCTAGCTGGTCCCCTCCAGAGAGAAGGTGGAGAAGGTGGAGATCTCACCTCTGTGCTCAGAGGTGAAAGCTGCTCCACAGCTTCTGCACTGTGCACAGAATGCTGTGGAGTTTCCTGACTCCCTGGCGCAAATGGCCAATGTTTGCCTTTATAAGAGTTGCCTTTATAAGAGTTTGGTCTTCTCATTGTGTCCATGGTGTCTCTTAACAGAAATGGAAACCCAGCCTAAGACAGTGACTAAGTATACTGATGCAATCTTAGCTGAAATACAAACTAGAAAATTGGACTGTATGGCTCATGATTATTATGGAGTGAAAGGAGACAGATCCTGTAGCCTATCCTGTCATGTTACTCATTTAGCAGCTAATTATAAATCATCTTTTTTGGTGATGCCAAATAGGCATGAAGTCTAGACCTATTACCTCGTCATCACAGGTGATTTAGACTCATAAAATCTGGGCTCAATTTGTTATGTCTTTAAGGTAATACTGAGCAGGAAGTAGAAAAGAATGATGAGTGAGAAAAAAGATGTATATTTAAAAAACTACCAGTAGCCACTTTTGCTTAGTAATATGATGATATCAATTTGAAACCTAAAACTCTAATAATTTAATGCCATTTATCATTTTTGCTGTTTCTCAAAAATGATGTAGACCATCCTACAAATCTCTATACTTTTCTGAAATGAATCTTTCCACATGCACGAGACAGTGTGTTTCCTTGTCCCCAATGTGGGTCTCTTAAATAGAGTCATTCAAGAAACTTGAATAAAAACTAAAACACAGGACTGAACACTGGCGTTATGCAAAAGCAAGTCATTATCTGGCTTGTGCAGCACAATTCAGAAGGCCTCACACTCCAGAGTTTAGAGGAGCACAATAGGAGGATGCCTGAAATTAATTAGTGCTCTCAGCATGCGACAAAGATAAGGATCCTTGCTTTGCTTGCAGTGAGTGGCAGGGACGTGTTTCTATGTTCCTATCATGGGATCAATTGTTAGCGAGAGCTGGCTTAGAAATCTTTTTTTTATTAGATATTTTCTTTATTTACATTTCAAATGTTATCCCCTTTCTGTTTTTCCCCTCTGAAAACACCTTATCCCATCCCCTTCCCCCCGCCCCCTGCTTGCCAACTCAGCCACTCCTGCTTCCCTGACCTGGTATTCCCCTCTACTGGGGCATGAGCCTTCTCAGGGCCAAGGGCATCTCCTCCCTTTGATGTCCAACAAGGCCATCCTCTGCTACATATGCAGCTGGAACCAAGGGTCCCTCCATGTGTACTCTTTGGTTGGTAGTTTAGTCCCTAGGAGCTCTGGAGCTACTGGTTGGTTCATAATTTTGTTCCTGCTATGGGGCTGACAGCTTCTTGGGTTCTTTCTCTAGCTCCTCCACTGGGGACCTTGTGCTCAATCCAGGGGTTGGCTGACAGCACCCACTTCTATATTTGTCAGGTACTGGCAGAGCCTCTCAGATGACAGCTATGTCCGGCTCCTGTCAGCAAACGCTTGTTGGCAGCCACATTAGTGTCTATGTTTGGTGACAGTATATGGGTTAGATCCCCAGGTGGGACAGCCTCTGAATGGCCATTCCTTCAGTCTCTGTTCTATACTTTGTCTCTGTATCTCCTCCCTTGGCTGGTTCCCCCTTCTAAAAAAGACCAAAGTATCTGTACTTTGGTCTTCCTTCTTCTTGAGCTTCATTGGTCTCTGAATTGTATCTTGGGTATTCCAAGCTTCTGGGCTAATATTCACATCTCAGTGAGTGCATACCGTGTGTGTTCTTTAGTGATTGGGCTACCTCAATCAGGATGATATTTTCTAGTTCCATCCATTTGCCTAAGAATTTCATGAATTCATTGTTTTTAATAGCTGAGTAGTCTTCCATTGTATGAATGTACCACAGTTTTGTATCCATTCCTCTCTTGAGGGACATTTGTGTTCTTTCAAGCTTCTGGCTAATATAAATAAGGCTGCTATGAACATAGTGGAGCATGTGTCCTTATTACATGTTGGAGCATCTTCTGGGTATATACCCAGGAGTGGTATAGCTGGGTCCTTAGGCAGTACTATGTCCAATTTTCTGAAGAACTGCCAAACTGATTTCCAGAGTGGTTGTACCAGTTTGCAATCCCACCTGCAAAAGTTTTTGTAAGGTAAATGACACTGTCAATAAGACAAAATGGCAACCAACAAATTAGGAAAAGGTCTTTACCAACCCTACATCCTACAGAGGGCTATTATCCAATATATACAAAGAACTCAAGAAGTTAGATTCCAGAGAACCAAATACCCTTATTAAAAATGGGGTGCAGAGCTAAATAAAGAACTCTCAACTGAGGAATACCAAAATAGCTGAGAAGCACCTAAAGAAATGTTCAATATCCATAGTCATCAGGGAAATGCAAATCAAAACAACCCTGAGATTCCACCTCACACCAGTCAGAATGTCTAGGATCAAAAACTCAGGTGACAGCAGGTGCTGGCAAGGATGTGGAGAAATCTTTATCTTTACAGAGAGCACATTGGTAGAAGGGAGTGGAGGGTAAGGTGACACTGAATGGCCACGAACACTTTTTACATGGCTGATCCTACCACGGAAGTCAAATCAAATCACCCCAAACTAAAAATAATAATATTGAATACATAAACAAACCAAGTCCTTTCCACCCGGTATAAAGTGTGAGCTTTGCATTGATCATGCGATTTGGTCTCACTAATTTTCTGTCCAACAGCAGGAGCAGACTATGATACAACTTCCTGACGCTGCATAGGATGTGGGGAAGTGCCTTTCTCAGGACCCAGATAGCATGGCGTGATTTAAAAACCTACTGTGGTGTTCCAACCTGCCTGGATTAATTCCTTTGTATTTTGGGTGACTTGGGTGAGGCGTTCCACGCGTGGTAGGTGGGCTTGCCTTGAACCATGCTACAGAGATAGGCAGAATTATCCCTTTAGAGGGATTATATCATTTCTCCCTCCCAGAATTCTTGCCCAATAGCCCAATTATACAAATTGCCATCGGTTCTGGGTCTGCCTACCTTTCTTACTAAGACAGAGGCCACTTTTCTCTCTCTCTCTCTCTCTCTCTCTCTCTCTCTCTCTCTCTCTCTCTCTCTCTTTGTTTGTTTTTGTTTTAAATGGTGCCCTGGCACTTTCGGCTTTTCTTACTATTTCTCTAAAGTTCCTTTGCTCACGAAGCAGTTGCCTGTCTACCATGGGGCACCTCCATTCCAGCTTAACTCAGTCTTTCTCTTCTCTAGAGAGCTGCAGAAATGTACAGCTTACCACTCTGTTTCCTCATTTGTTTGTTTTTGTTTTTCCAAGACAGGGTTCCTCTGTATGGACCTGGCTGTCCTAGAACTCACTTTGTAGACCAGGCTGGCTTTAAACTCAGAGATCCATCTGTCTCTGTCTGGGTGGGGTGAGGGGTGTCTTTTAAAATCTAATAAAACTGTCATTTTAATGAACTTTGGTTTGCTTGATTTTCAAACTTTTCCTGATTAGCACTCGCCCATGTCTCCTTTGCTGCTTGGTATTCTCTCTGGAGCGCCAGTCTATGGGATGGCGCCACCCACACACAAAGTGGGTTCTCCTTCTTTGGTTAAAACTATTTAGAGAGATTCTTGCAGACATGACCAGAGGTGTATGTTCTCCATGACACCAAGTCCAATGAAGCTGGCACTGAGGAGAAACCAGCATAGTAGCCCAGGCTGGACTTGAACTGGAGGTGGTGATCTTACTCTACACCTCAGTGCTGATGGGACAGGGGTTCACCTCCGTGCTTGCCGGAACTCATTTTCAGTTGTGTAGATCTCTTCCACTTTCCTTCCTGGAGCCATTCTGTGCGCTCCACAAGTGCTGGATAAGTAGCTATCATGTCTCTGACTCAGGTTTGGGGTAAAAGTGCTTATTGTCCTAGATGTTGTAACCACGTTGGGGTGGTGAGTGGGAAGGTGACAGCGAACAAATGATGGAATCAATACACAATGCTGTGATAGGTTGTGACAAATGCTATGACAGAGCAAGGCAAAAAGACTATATGGTAAGGGAACTCTCATTTTAGAGTTTGGGTCGATCATATTCGTTTCTATTTTTTTTTCCTTTCTTTTTTCTTTTTTCTTTTTTCTTTTTTTCCGAGACAAGGTTTCTCTGTGTAGCCCTGGCTGTCCCAGTACTCACTCTGTAGACCAGGCTGGCCTCAAACTCAGAAATCTGCCTGCTGGGATTAAAGGCGTGCACCACCACCACCCTGCTCTATTTTTTTTTAATGGAAGTATATTCCAGGCAAGTTGGGTCTACATCATGAGACCATATCTTTAAAAAAAAAAATCTATAATTGGCGCACTGCAAGATGCACGTGCTAAGCATTTGTTTTGGGAGCTTTGACAATTCTATCAACCAGTGGGTTGACAGAACAACTTGTTGAAGGGAATGGAGCGGTGCCTTCATTGTTAAAAGCAACTATTGCTCTCCAAGATGGCCTGCATTTGATTCCCTCTGCCCATATGGTGACTCACATCTGTCTGTAACTCAGCTCTAAAGGACCCAGTGTCCTCTTTTGGCCACCATGGGCACCAGACACACACATGGTACACAGGCACACATGCAGGCAAAACCATCCAAACATATAAGTCTAAAAATAAAAATAAAAGTTAAAACAAGCCTGCAAATTAGGTGCCACTCCCTCGATTGTTCCTTTCTCTCTAATTTGAACTGCATCAGTGACTTTCTTCCATGGTTTATGATTTCTAAAACTCAGTTAGACAGCTCAACATGGACTCTACCTCGAAATGTTCTCATTCATGTTCCCTCCCTCTCCCTCCCTCTCTCCCTCCCTTGCCCCCTGTCCTCTCTCCATTATTCCCTCCTTTCCATCTCTCCTTCCCTCTCTCCACCCCCACTTTGCTCCTTAGAATCCATCCACTGTCCTGTAAAGGGAGTCAGGACGTTGCAGGAAGAGCCAGGTACAGATGCTCTTGCTGACAGCTTGCTATACTTTGGTTCCGAAATGCTGAAGAGTTTCATGTGTTAAATGTTTAGCAGCCAGTCCATAGCACTATTGCCAGGTGATATAACTCTTACGAGGTGGGGCCTACATGGAAGAAATCAGGTCTCTGGAGAATGTGCCTTTGAAGAGGATGTTGGAATGCTGCCCCATCCTGTCTCCCCCTTCCTGTCCAGCACACCCTTCTCCACTACATGTTTCTACTATGACATACAGCCATGGGCCTAAAGCAAGAGCACCAAGCACCATATGTTCGGTAACTCTGAAACCATGAGGCAAAATAAAACTCATTTCTTTGTAAGCTGATTGCTTCAGATATTTTGCTACAGTGGTGAGAAGCTGATTAATGTACAAGGGCCAATAGCCAAAGTCATGAGTGAGTCATCACAAAGTCCTAGGGCCCTTAAGATTTTTCAGCTGAGGCCCCAGGCACCACAGACTTCAGTCTCCACTTTATCCTGTCGGAGTTCCTCTTCCACAAGACTCCTGACATATAGGTCAGGAGTTTGAGGGCAGTTTACAGAAATAGGTAACAGAAACAGAACATTGCCAGCATTCTAGAAAGCTCTTCTGGGCTCTTTCAGTCAGGTACCCTGCCAGCTCTTCCTTTTTCTTTTACTAGCACAGTTTAATTCTTAAGATTTCAGAGAAAAGAGATTCTTTGAACCAAAAACATTTCGTTAGGCATCTTTGAAGAGCATGGAGGCCATTGGGTCCATTCAAAGTGCCCTGAGACAAAAGCAGAGACAACATCTAAATATCCACAAGATGGAGGAGAGGCAACATCCAAAGCAGACGCTACAGATGGAGAAGTGACTGGTGAGTGCAAAACAGGCACCAACATCAACCTCTGGCCTCCAGAAGTGCCTGTGTGCACACGCATGTGCATGTGAGCACACACACAAATGGGCACACACACACAGAGACACACACACACAAAGACACACACACACACACACACACACACGTGAAAATGCACGTACCACACAGGCGTGTACACAGAAAGAAAGAGGAGGATGGGGGGAAGAACCACTGAAGAAGACTCAGCCTGAATCACTGGAAATGGACCATGTGACACATTAAACAAACAGCTCAATACAAAGCCTCCCACCAGCATGGGCTGAGGAGAGGGAAGACTGTCCAAGAAAGGTGCAGTGGAGGAATTGACATATTTAGTTAAAGACACTGATAAACATTTCAAACACATGAACAGAACATGTAAGGTCTTTGGGATATCACAAAAAGGGCAAATTCACAATTATGGCCATAGAAGGAGGAGAAGACCTCCATACTAAAAGCATAAAAACTATATTCAATGCAACTGAAGCAGCATTTCCCCAAACGTAGGATAAGGGTGGTCTATCCAGGCCTATGGGCACAAAGAGCTCCAAGTAGACAGGAACAAAAAAGAAACCCTTATGTCATGTGCATGCAAAGCTAGGAAGGAGCACCGAGTCATGTAGAAAGGTGGCACAGTAAGGAAGATGCCCCCAGACAGTCCTACAGTGGGTAAACATTTTTAGCAGAGTGGCAGGATACAAAACTAGCACAAAAACAAACATGTCCAGAAAGAAATCAGGGAAACAATCCCATTCATGATTCACACACACACACACACACACACACATACACACACACACACAATCTACTTTGGAATAAGCTTAAGCAGGGATGTGAAAGAGCTCTGCACTGAAACCTTGTCAACAACACAGGAGGAAAACTGAGGAAGACAAGCATTAGAAGATGAGAAGACTTCCATCTTCATGGGTTCGAAGAATCAATATTGTGAAAATGGCTGTCTTACAGATCCACAACCTATCTGCAGATTCAGAGCAATCCACCTAAGACTTCTAGTACCATCCTTCCCAGAAGTAGACAAAATCATTCTAAAGATTTATTTGGGGAGGGGGCGGAGTACATGCCTCATGTGCGCATGCACCTCTGGAGTCCCTAAGAGGCTGTCAGGTCCCCTGGAACTGTAGTTAAAGACAGCTGTGAGCTGTAGTTACTGAGCAGAGAACCTGGGTCCTCTGCAAGAGCAGTGCATGCTCTTCACCACGAGTCTGCTCTTTAGCTCCAAAATAATTTTAAAAGTCACTTGGAACCAAAATAAACATAGGTGGGCAAAGTAATTCCGAGGGGATGGTGGAAAGCTGCAGGTATCATCATACCTGATTTAAAGGCACATTAGAGAAGCACAGTAACAAAACAAACATGGTAATGGCACGTACACATACTCATGCATACACACTCACACATACACACACATACACACCAACCAACCCCGCCCAATAAAACAGACACATAAATCAATGGAATAGAATGGAAAATCCAGATATAAACTTGTACAACTATAGCCATGGGGTTGTTTTTTTTGTTTTTTTTTTGTTTTTTTTTTTTTTTTTGGCCAAAAATTGCTGGAGAAAAGACAGCCTCTTTAATAAATGCGGTGGGAAAATGGATATTTATATGTAGAGGAATTCATTAGAACGAAACTAGATACTTATCTCTCACTACACAAAAGTCAACTTCATGTGTATTAAAGACTTTAATGGAACATCTGAAACTTAAATTGCTAGAGGAAAGGAAAAGGAAACACTTCAAGATATAGGTATAGGTAAGGACTTTCTGAATGCAATGATAGTCACTCAGGAAATATTGCCATCAATTGACAAACCAGACCCTGTGAAATCAAAAGGCTTTACAGCAAAGGAAAGGGTATAGAGGAAGTCTACAGAATGGGAGAAAATTCTTTTTTGTTTTTTTGTTTTTTTGTTTTTTTGCTTTTGGGATTTGTTTTTTTTTTGTTTTTTGTTTTTTGTTTTTTTTTTTTTTTTTTCAAGACAGGGTTTCTCTGTATAGCCCTGGCTGTCCTGGAACTCACTCTGTAGACCAGGCTGGCCTTGAACTCAGAAATCTACCTGCCTCTGCCTCCCAGAGTGCTGGGCGTGCACCACTACCGCCCAGTGGGAGAAAAATCTTTATCAGATATACACATGACAGAGGATAAGCACCTAGAATATACAAAACAAACCTAAATATCAAGACATTAGGTTATGTAGTCAAGAACAGAATTCGTTAAAGAAGAAATACAAATAGCCAATAAATGGTATTCAACATCCCTAGCCATGAGGGAAATGCAAATTAAATTTGCTTTTAGATTCCAACTCACCCTAAGCAGGATGCTTATCAAGAAAACAAAGGAGAAATGCTGGTAAATAATGTGTGGGAAGGGAAATCCTCATTCACTGCTGGCTGGAGCACACAGTGGTGCAGCCAACACAGAAATTGGTGTGGAGGGTTCTCAAACAACAACAACCAACCAAACAAACAAACAAAACAAAAAAATCCCTTCAACAGAATCATCACATGATCTAGTTATACCACGCCTAGACACACACCCAGTCAACTCTAGATCCTAACCCAGAGATGCTGGCTCATCCACTTTGCTATAGCTCTGTTCACAACAGCTAGAAAGTGGAACTGGCCGAGACGTCCATGAACTGATGAGTGGATAATAGGAATGTGACAATCTACGCATAGGACTCCATTCTGCTGCAATGAGAAATGAAACTGTGGATGTTGTAGAAACGTGCATGGAGCTGGGAAATAGACTAATTACAGATCCGGGCTCAGAGGGACAGTTGCTGCTTTCCTCTCGTATGTGGATCCTAGGTTTGAAATTTCAGATTTGTGTGTTTCAGTCGGAGTGACTGTACAAGGTAAGAGTCTGGACAGGGCGAGTGAGTGGGAGAAGGCACTGAAGATGGGTATAGTAGAACATGATGTGATATGAAATTAGAGGGAAAGTGCACTGGGGTGGACAAGCTTAAACAAGGATGAGGTTGGGAGGAAGAAAGAGAGGAGGTGAGATAGTTAGCCCAAGCTAAGGGTGCCTGAAAGAGTTCTATGGAAACCTACTGCTTTGTGAGCTGTCAAAACTGAATTTAGAAAAAAGTTAGAATGGCAGGATAAAGCACCATAAAGCTTGGGTTGGATAGCACCCCTCCTTCATCCAGTGCTGTAGGGACCCCACTAGCTATTAAGTGGAACCCAAGGGGTTTACCCGCTTCTTCACACACACACACACACACACACACACACACACACACACACACACACAGAGAGAGAGAGAGAGAGAGAGAGAGAGAGAGAGAGAGAGAGAGAGAGAGAGAAACAAAAAACAACATTTTTTCCAGAAACAGAGGAAATGCTTCAGTGAGAGAGAAGACCATAGAACAGCTCACTGGTTCCCTCAGTCTTCATGGCTCGTGGAAAGACCCATTGGTTGAAAGCCACAAGGACAGTATTGTCCTGCTGAGCAGCTTAGGATCCATGAAGAGCCTCTTAGCCGGGTAGGCCTTTCCAACCAAGACCTGGAATGAACTGGAATAATGCAGTCTACATTTTGAGGTGATATTCTGTGTGGTCTTGGGGTCTGTTCTGGCTGTCTTCCTAGCTCCTGGCTTGTCACCTATACTTCAGTTTGCTGGCACTTCTGTCTTTAGGTATTGCTTTCACAAAGAGATGACCCCTCCCTTTTGGTATGAGAACATTCTCATCAGTCACTGGACAGATGATGTGCTAAGGTGGCTATCCGCACCCACAGCGACTCGGCTCCCAGCTGTCCTCTTGCCAAACTGGGGCCTTTTGAGATTCAGCCCAAAGATGATGTCCTTATCTAAGCTTATATTTTCTATTCCCAGGTAATCTGTTAAGTATCTTCAGATGTTAGGCAATGTGCCCAAGTTTTGGGATTCCAGAGTACATTTTTCTGGTCCTGGTCCTGAACCTGAACATTTGATCTACATGGCTCAGCATCTCTGGGGATGTTCCTCTTTTAATACTGAGCACATGGTATAGCAGACGGTCAATTGCCCAGCAAAATTCCTTCCTCTCCTTAGCAGCATATGTTCAAATGAAGATTGTTTCCAGACATATTTTAAGCAAGCTATAGCTACTTGACAGAATGCAAGAAGTAACTCTCCTTTCTATGACACCTACTTTTGCTGCCTATAGCCCAGCTTGGCAACTGTCTTAAGAGTTTCCATTCCTTGTAAACAGGTACCATGGCCAAGGCATCTCTTATAAAGGACAACATTTAATTAGGGCTAGCTTATAGGTTCAGAGGTTCAGAGCATTATTATCAAGGCAGGAAGCATGGTAGCATCCAGGCAGACATGATGCTGGAGAAGGAGCTGAGAGTTCTACATCTTTTCTTTCTTTTTTTTTCTTTTCTATATTCTTTGTTTACATTCCAAATGATTTTCCCTTTCCCAGTTCCCCCCTTCCCATAAGTCCCATAAGCCCTCTTCCCTCTGCCCTTTCCCTAATCAACCCCCTCCCACTTCTCTGTCCTGGCAATCCCCTACAATGCTGCATCAAGCCTTTCCAGGACCAGGGCCCTCTCCTTCCTTCTTCTTGGGAATGATTTGATATGTAAGTTGTGTCTTGGGTATTCAGAGCTTCTGAGCTAATATCCACTTATCAGTGACTGTGTGTTCTTTTGTGAATGAGTTACCTCACTTAGGATGATATTTTCCAGTTCCAACCATTTGCCTAAGAATTTCATGAATTCATTGTTTTTAATTGCTGAGTAGTATTCCATTGTGTAAATATACCACATTTTCTGTATCCATTCCTCCATTGAGGGACATCTGGGTTCTTTCCAGCTTTTGGCTATTATAAATAAAGCTGCTATGAACATAGTGGAGCATGTGTCCTTATTACATGCCAGAGAATCTTCTGGGTATATGCCCAGGAGTGGTATAGCAGGGTCCTCTGGAAGTGTCATGCCCAGTTTTCTGAGGAACCGCCAGACTGATTTCCACAGTGGTTGTACCCTCTTGTAATCCCATCAGCAGTGGAGGAGTGTTCCTCTTTCTCCACATCTTCGCCAACACCTGCTGTCTCCTGAGTTTTTAATCTTATCCATTCTGACTGGTGTGAGGTGAAATCTCAGGGTTGTTTTGATTTGCATTTCCCTAATGACTAGTGATGCTGAACATTTCTTAAGGTGCTTCTCAGCCATTTGAAGTTCTTCAGGCAAAAATTCTTTGTTTAGCTCTGTACCCCATTTTTAATAAGGTTATTTGGTTTTCTGGGGTCTAACTTCTTGAGTTCTTTGTATATATTAGTTGGATATTAGCCCTCTGTCGCATGTAGGGTTGGTGAAGATCTTTTCCCAATTTGTTGGTTGCCATTTTGTCCTTTAGACGGTGTCCTTTGCCTTACAGAAACTTTGTAATTTTATGAGATCCCATTTGTCAATTCTTGATCTTAGAGCATAAGCTATTGGTGTTCTGTTCAGGAACTTTCTCCCTGTGCCCATGTCCTCAAAGGTCTTTCCCACTTTCTTTTCTATTAGTTTAGGTGTGTCTGGTTTTATGAGGAGGTCCTTGATCCACTTGGAATTGAGCTTAGTACAAGGAGATAAGAATGGATCAATTCGCATTCTTCTGCATGCTGACCTCCAGTTGAACCAGCACCATTTGTTGAAGAGGCTATATCTTTTTTCCACTGGATGTTTTTAGCTCCATTGTTGAAGATCAAGTGACCATAGGTGTGTGGGTTCATTTCTGGGTCTTCAATCCTATTCCATTGAAACACCTGCCTGTCACTGTACCAATACCATGCAGCTTTTAACACTATTGCTCTGTAGTACTGCTTGAGGTCCAGGATACTGATTCCCCCAGAAGTTCTTTTACTATTGAGAATAGTTTTAGCTATCCTGGGTTTTTTGTTATTCCAGATGAATTTGCTCTTTCTAACTCTATGAAGAACTGAGTTGGGATTTTGATGGAGATTGCTTTTAATCTGTATATTGCTTTTAGCAAGATGGAACATAAGAAGGTCAAAGGGATACAAATTGGAAAGGAAGAAGTCAAACTATCACTATTTGCAGATGATATGATAGTATACTTAAGTGACCCAAAAAACTCCACCAGAGAACTCCTACAGCTGATAAGCAACTTCAGCAGAGTGACTGGTTATAAAATCAACTCAAGCAAATCAGTAGCCTTCCTATACTCAAAGGATAAGCAGGCTGAGAAAGAAATTAGGGAAACGACACTCTTCACAATAGCCTCAAACAATATAAAGTATCTTGGTCTGACTCTAACCAAACAGGTGAAAGATCTGTATGACAAGAATTTCAAGTCTCTGAAGAAGGAAATGGAAGAAGACCTCAGAAAATGGAAAAATCTTCCATGCTCGTGGATTGGCAGGATTAATATAGAGAGTTCTACTTCTTGATCCAACTGCATCCAGGAGAGACTGGCTTTTCTGCACTGGGCTGAGCTTCAAAGCCCATCCCCACAGCAATGCACTTCCTCTAACAAGGCCACACCTCCTAATAATACCACTCCCTGGGCCAAGCATATTCAAACTACCACAGCAGCATAGACCAGTATGGTACCCTGGTGATGGTAGAAGAACAAAATGGAACGAACTCTGACTTCTGAGTTCTGAAGTCTGCTTAAATCAAGTGAACAGAGCCCCTTGCTAACCCTGGAACTAATTTGTGGCTAGAGAACAAACTTCAGTATTTCCTGAGTCACTGTATTTGGCTGCCCATTTGTCCTAGCAGCTGAAATACCATTCTAAATAATTCACCTTCAGATGATCTATTCTTTTTCCCCCCTGTGAGACACACAAGTCCATGGAGGAGGGGGGTGGCAAAGAGCAAATCCATCTTTCCAAATCTGGCCTGTAGTAGAATCTGGCAAACCACAAGTCCTCCTTGATGAATGCTCCAATGGAATGAGTAGTTAACTAAATGATTACTATACTGCTGCAGAAATGCCAACGAGAAGTGTTTTGCATTGAGACTGGATATAGGCATATCCAGCAGGAGAAAGGCATATGAAACAGGAGAAAGTCTGGTCCTCAGCCAGAGTCCAGACCACATGTGGAACTGGCAGCATGCTTGTGGGGCTGGAGGGAGGAATGCAGTCAGATTTGGGTTGACTTTATATGGTGGTAATGTATGCACTTGCCAGTGCTAGGAAGGCCTGCCAGCAGGCCCCCAGGAGTGCTGTTTTGTGACTACTGTGGTGATTAAATGTAGCATATTACACAGTGGCTCCCCAGTTCCTTTTCCAACATGTTCTCCTAGCTGAGTAGCTTTATTTGGGAAAGCGAGAGATGGCAGAGGTATTGTCCATCAGTATCATCTGTCACCATCTTTGAGCTGCCAGCATGACAGCTGGGGAAGAGTAGGATCAAGTTGACTGGCAGAATGCTTTACATCTAATGAGTCTGTGCACAATGATAATATAATAAATAAGGCTCTAGAGGAACGTGGTTATCACTTGCATTCCAAAAGTGAGATATGGACTTACCAGAGCCATCTGTCATCAAATATTAGTCTTTGGTTCCATAGCTGGCCTGGCCTGAGGAAATGGAAAACATCAGCAGAAGGGGGTACATGATGGCACCATGTCTTTCAAAAAGACTTAAAGGGAGCTACCTCAAAGAGCCAGAGATTTCCAGATGTATTTGAAGCAAATATCTACAACCACTACCTAAAGCAGTTGGACTTGAAATCTTACCTGCCGAATGCCAATGAGCCTTTCCATTGGACAAGTCTGCCTGTCACTCGGGCTAAGTTATTGAGTAATATCATTCTTATCTGCCTGGATTTGGGGCTGGAATTATTGCAATCATTTTTAATGTGTTTTTGCCAGCTTTATCCAACTGATCCAATGAAATCTGACTGTCACCAGAACACTTTGCTAAGGACACAACCATTGGTGCCAGGGATATTGAAAGTGGACAGAAGCTTGAGAATTAAATGGAAGCAGTTAGGATTTGCAGTTGCTTAGTCTTGTCTTTCTTGTTGTTTGAGGAAAAGATGAAGAAGAGAACTGGAGCCTAAATGAATCTTGTCAATCAATAACACAACTAAATGCTGAACATAGCAAACCCTGTGGTACTGGGTAAAATCAGAGAGGAAGGGGTGGCATGCTGATCACTTTAAAGGAATTTGAACGTAGAACAACAATTCACTAAAACGAAACATTCAAGAATAACTAAGATTTAGTGGCCGCAGATACAGGCATCTGTGTGGAGCTTAAAATCTCCAGGTAAGACTTATCTTCATAGGATTTGTGCCTTAGGATAAGGATAGGTGTGGGCAGTTACAGGAATGGATTCCTAGGGACAGGATTCGGTGAACTTAATTTTAGTGTTTTACATAGCTCACCTTGGAATTGGGTTTCTCTATTGAGAACAAGTATTGTATGACACTATGCCCAGGCAGATGACAACATTCTAGATAGAGGTAGCTCACAAAAGCTGGAAATTTGGAGGTCACAGAACAACCTACAGGCAGTATGGATTGAGTTCCAGAGGATTAAGACTCTCAGAGTCCTATTTACTTATATAACCCTCATGGTAGGGGAGTCCTCAGTTTTGGGGACTTTCTGAGGTTTTTGAGTTATTTCCTGAGTATCAAGGAGCTGTGAAGTGGAAATTTCTAGTTTCTTTGGAGACACAGTTATGTCATATGA
This sequence comes from Apodemus sylvaticus, assembly GCF_947179515.1. Lineage (NCBI taxonomy): Eukaryota > Metazoa > Chordata > Mammalia > Rodentia > Muridae > Apodemus > Apodemus sylvaticus. The sequence continues at coordinate 130,224,104 of NC_067476.1, read as the reverse complement.
TGTTTCTCTGGAAACTGTCTTAGGGGAAGATGTTTTTGCTAAAGCAGACACATAGGAAGATGTTTTACTAAGAACAAACACATAGTATTTTTCTGGAGGCAGCCTGGAAAAAGGACATATGATGTTTTGCTAGAGTGGAAGCTTGAGAGAACACATGAGGCTTAAAAAGAATATAAATACAGCCCAATGAACAATAGATGATGCTGGATGGTATTGGCATGTCTTGCCACTCTTTGCTAGTCACCTTTGAGCTTTGCTGACAATGGTCTTTGCTGATGACACTGGATGATATTGGTGTGCCTTACCATTCTTTGTTGGTCATCGTCTGTCATGACTTCATAAAGAAAAAAAAATGCACCAAATAACTTCTGGTGATGTTCTGGTGGCTTCTTGCCACTTCCACAGCCTTGGTCTAACTGGCAGAGTCTTGCAGTTTCTTCTGGTTCGAACTGCCATTGCTGATTTATGAATGATATTTGCGAATGGATCAAGCTGCTGCTGCTGATTCGTGTAATTTAAACTACCAATATCCTGACAACAGCAGATTAGAATGGCTCCAAAGAAATATTTCTAAACAAGTCCACATCCTCCTTTATTCCATTAACCTTTTCTTCCCACTACCTCTGGTGGATGATAGACTAAAAGAGATGTTAAAACATTTAAAAATCCTTATTAAAAACAGGTTTAAAAAAATCTAAATCCACAGAGCTGCCATGTAGGATGGAATGCTTCATCTCCCCTTACCATAGTTACAGTTCTTCCCTCCAAACCTTCCTACATAACCCTTCAGCTTTATGGGCTCTTTGCACAGTATTTTTTGTGCATACAAACACACACACACATTTGCATATATACATCTAAATATAACTAGTTGTGACTTTAGGGCTGACTGCTTGACCCCAGACAGTCCTTGGTATGCTCTTCCCCGGGAAGGATCACCTCTCTCACTTCCACTTTCCCTGCTGCCTACAGTTCTTTGTATAGGCTGAGACCTTATGGATTTACCCTGTTCACTTTGATATGTTCGTCGCTGTCATCCATGTTTTTGCAGCTGTGTTCCTGAGACTTGATGGCTGTAGTTTCTCATGCGAGAAAAATGACTAGTAAAGTTATGTTTAGGAAGGGCGATGAGAAGGAAGAAGCAGTAGGAAGGAAGCGAGGCAGGAACGGTGGGTAATGCACAGAAGCTGCGCATTCATGGTTTGAGCCCTTTTACACGATATGGTTATTTCTTGTATATTTTACTAACTAAGCATATAATGAAAAAGTACTAAACTAATTTCATAAAGACTGTAATCCTACACTGTACATTCTCATCGATTAACAAAATACACAAACTTCAGGGAGTCCCCTGGTAGAAATGAACAGAACCTAGATCTGACATCATCACAGATACTTGAGAAGTAAACATATACTACAATTTTAGATCCTATTCAAGTTTTTACAAAAGAGCAGCAACTCCATTCATGGACATGTCTTCCTTTTGCCTTTTGTTTCAGGTTGATAAACAGCATAAGCAAATATGAAGTTTTCTAAATAATGTCCAAGAACTTATTTTTCTGATTTTAGCTTTAGATTTTTTTCCCCCTTAATTGCATCTACTTGTTAAGAGTGCTGGGGTTCCAACACCTGATTAAGAAATCAGACTTTTATTCCAGTTCCACCTGTACCCATGTCTGCATTCATCACCTTATATAATACACTTTCAAGTCTTTGATACACGATCCTTGATGAATGGTCTTCATCTGAGGCTCTGGGAGCAGTTGGGGTGGACAGGACACCTCGGCCAGGACTCTAAAGCAATGTTAAATCTTTAAAAAATCAAATGGTAAGGGCTGGAGAGATGGCTCAACAGTTAAGAGCACTGGCTGCTTTTCCAGAGGTCCTGAGTTCAATTCCCAGCAACCACATGGTAGTTTACAAACATCTGTAATGGGATCTGATGCACTCTTCTAATGTGTGTCTGAAGAAAGCTACAGTGTACTCATATAAATAAAAGTAAATAAATCTTTAAAAAAAATCAAGTCATAAGCAGATTGTTATATGGTCCAGTAATCCTACTACTTCTGAATGTAATCACCCCTAAAGTGAAAAAAAAAAAAAAGCCCAAACAAACAGGAATATCAAAGAGATATTTGGATATTTATAGTCATGCCAGTATTCTTCACAAGTCAAAAGGTACAAGTAGCTCAGCTGCTTATCCATGGATAAATGGCTACATAAAATGTGGTCTGTATATGGGACAGAACATTGTTCCCCCTCAGAAAGGAAGCAGAAGTTGAGTAGACTTCTGATAGCGTCTGATTTCATGGACTGCCACAGTACCAGGCCTGTAATGATGAGGTTTACTCACCCCTCCAGTAGAGGGCGCACTCTTATGAGCGGCTTTTGTTTCCTGGGTGCTTTACCACCAGTGGATTTGCAGGCAGTCTGCTTTGTATGAGCCATGGTATGGGCACCTCCTTACTTACGCCCCACCCCCCCATCCCCCAACCCTTCGGCTGGAGCTCAGCAAGTGAGGAGGCGGTGCTGGCGGGGCGAAGGCTGCAAACACAATTCCATCCAAAAGTTTAAAGTAGTGATATTTATTGATGCTTTCCCTTCAGGAGTTTCTGCTTTTTCAGCTAATAAATAGTCCTTCAAGTCATAATGATAGTTACCTTTTTTTTTCTTTAAAATTCCAAGTTTTCTTCTTCACATTTAGTACCTTTTCCTACTGCATCTTACAAGCTGAGGTAAAACTCATGCCCTGTTTTGCTATGTGGACCACTAGTCAGCCTAGCACCCAAGAGTATGCTGCAGCTCACTTCAGGACCACATGTGGACTGTGTGATCTCACAGGCTCAGCTCCTAGGCCTGGGAGAACTTCCAGGGCCTCTGCTCACCTGTTCATCACACCTTACCAAAAACAATATATATGTATATATGGATCCACTTTCTTGTTTTCAAAGTTGTATTCATAGGTTTGGTATTTATTCAGTGAGGAAGTAGGAAGCTTTGAGAGTCTCACCAGTCTAAATTTAAATTCTACATAACAAGCTGACTGTGAATAAATGGAAGAGTATTGGTCAGGCTGGGTTAGCCTTTTCTTGTGGTTACAACCTTCCTATTATAGTGGTCTGACTGTCCAGCAGCAAAGGAGACCTGCCCATTGTCACTTGGGGGCTGGGAGTGACTGTCTCCACTTTGTTACACGTGTCTAGGATTACTAACCGAGAACTTGGAGATTCACACATGCTCTTAAATTTCTGTTCACAGCTGTTCAAAGCAAGTCAGACATTTCCCTTCAGCATTTGCCGTCCCCACCTACTTCCTGTTTTCTTCTTGTAGCTGTGCTGTCTTCTCTTGGCTGCTTGCTACAGCGTTTCTAACTAAGTGATAAAAGACCATAGCCAAAGAAAGTCACAAAGAGTTTGTTCTACTCTTCCACATCCCTGTACATCATTAAAGGGAGTCATGACAGGAACTGGAGGCAAAAACTGAAGCAGAGACCATGAAGTAATGCTGCTTACTGGCTTGCTTCCTGAGGCAAGCCCTGTACCAGTCTTTTTTTTTTTTTTTTTTTTTTTTTTAATCAAATACTTTAAAAGTTGTCTCTTTCTTTTTTCTTTTTTTTTATTTTCTATATTCTTTGTTTACATTCCAAAAGCTTTTCCCTTTCCCAGTCCCCCCCCCCCCCATATGTCCCATAAGTCCTCTTCTCTCCATCCATTCTCCTATCTTTCCCCCTACCTTTTCTCTGTCCTGGTACTCCCCTACAATGCTGGATCAAGCCTTTCCAGGATTAGGGCCCTCTTCTTCCTTCTTCATGGGAATCATTTGATATGCTAATTGTATCTACAGTATTCAGAGCTTCAGGGCTAATTAATATCCACTTATCAATGATTACATTCCATGTGTATTCTTTTGTGATTGCGTTACCTCGCTTAGGATATTTTCCAGTTCCAACCATTTGCCTAAAAAATTCATGAATTCATTGTTTTTAATTGCTGAATAGTACTCCATTGTGTATAGATACCACATTTTCTGTATCCATTCCTCCATTGAGGGACATCTGGGTTCTTTCCAGCTTCTGGCTATTATAAATAAGGCTGCTATGAACATAGTGGAGCATGTGTCCTTATTGCATGCTGGGGAATCCTCTGGGTATATGCCCAGGAGAGGTATATAGCAGGGTCCTCTGGAAGTGTCATGTCCAGTTTTCTTAGGAACTGCCAGACTGATTTCCACAGTGGTTGTACCATCTTACAATCCCACCAGCAGTGAAGGAGTGTTCCTCTTTCTCCAGATCCTCGCCAACATCTGCTGTCTCCTGAGTTTTAAACCTTAGCCATTCTGACTTGTGTGAGGTGAAATCTCAGGGTTGTTTTGATTTGCATTTCCCTAATGGCTAATGATGTTGAGCATTTCTTAAGGTGCTTCTCGGCCATCCGAATTTCTTCAGGTGAAAATTCTTTGTTTAGGTCTGTACCCCATTTTTTAATAGGGTTATTTGGTTCCCTGGTGTACTGGCTAGTTTTGTGTGTCAACTTGACACAGGCTGGAGTTATCACAGAGAAAGGAGCTTCAGTTGGGGAAGTGCCTCCATGAGATCCAGCTGTGGGGCATTTTCTCAATTAGTGATCAAGCGGTGAGGGCCCCTTGTGGGTGGTTCCACCTTTGGGCTGGTGCTCTTGGGTTCTATAAGAGAGCAGGCTGAGCAAGCCAGAGGAAGCAAGCCAGTAAGAAACATACCTCCATGTCCTCTGCATCAGCTCCTGCTTCCTGACCTGCTTGAGTTCCAGTCCTGACTTCCTTTAGTGATGAACTGCAACGTGGAAGTGTAAGCTCAATAAATACTTTCCTCCCCAACTTGCTTCTTGGTCATGATGTTTGTGCAGGAATAGAAACCCTGACTAAGACACCTGGGGTCTAACTTCTTGAGTTCTTTGTATATATTGGATATTAGCCCTCTATCGGATGTAGGGTTGGTGAAGACCTTTTCCCAATTTGTTGGTTGCCGGTTTGTCCTTTTGACAGTGTCCTTTGCTTTACAGAAACTTTGTAATTTATACCAAAACCACACAAAGATCCAACAAAGAAAGAGAACTTCAGGCCAATTTCCCTTATGAATATCTATGCAAAAATACTCAATAAAATTCTTGCCAACCGAATCCAAGAACACATCAAAACAATCATCCACCACGATCAAGTAGGCTTCATTCCAGGGATGCAGGGATGGTTCAATATAAGGAAATCCATCAATGCAATCCACTACATAAACAAACTCAAAGAAAAAAACCATATGATCATTTCATTAGATGCTGAAAAAGCATTTGACAAAATTCAGCATCCTTTCATGCTAAAAGTCTTGGAAAGAACAGGAATTCAAGGTCCATACTTAAACATAGTTAAAGCAATATACAGCAAACCGATAGCCATTATCAAACTAAATGGAGAGAAACTTGAAGCAATCCTACTAAAATCAGGGACTAGACAAGGCTGCCCCCTCTCTCCATATCTTTTCAATATAGTACTTGAAGTTCTAGCTACAACAATTAGACAACATAAGGAGGTCAAGGGGATACAAATTGGAAAGGAAGAAGTCAAATTATCACTATTTGCAGATGACATGATAGTCTACTTAAGTGACCTGAAAACCTCCACCAGAGAACTCCTACAGCTGATAAACAACTTCAGCAAAGTGGCTGGTTATAAAATCAACTCAAGCAAATCAGTTGCCTTCCTATACTCAAAGGATAAGCAGGCTGAGAAAGAAGTTAGGAAAATGACACCCTTCACAATAGCCACAAACAATATAAAGTATATTGGTGTGATTTTAACCAAACAAGTGAAAGATCTATACGACAAAAACTTCAGGTCTCTGAAGAAGGAAATCGAAGAAGACCTCAGAAAATGGAAAAATCTTCCGTGCTTGTGGACTGGCAGGATTAATATAGTTAAAATGACCATCTTGCCAAAAGCAATATACAGATTCAATGCAATCCCCATCAAAATCCCAACACAGTTCTTCACAGAGTTAGAAAAAGCAAGTCTCAAATTCATCTGGAATACCAAAAAACCCAGGATAGCTAAAACTATTCTCAACAGTAAAAGAACTTCTGGGGGAATTAGTATCCCAGACTTCAAGCAATACTACAGAGCAATGTTAAAAACTGCATGGTATTGGCACAGGGACAGGCAAGTGGACCAATGGAGTAGAATTGAAGACCCAGAAATGAATCCCCACACCTATGGTCACTTGATTTTCGACAAAGGAGCTAAAAACATCCAATGGAAAAAAGATAGCCTTTTCAACAAATGGTGCTGGTTCAACTGGAGGTCAGCATGTAGGAGAATGCAAATTGATCCATTCTTATCTCCTTGTACTAAGCTCAACTCCAAGTGGATCAAGGACCTCCACATAAAACCAGACACACTGAAACTAATAGAAAAGAAACTGGAGAAAACCTTGAGGACATGGGCACAGGGGAAAAGTTCCTGAACAGAACACCAATACCTTATGCTCTAAAATCAAGAATTGACAAATGGGATCTCATAAAATTACAATGTTTCTGTAAGGCAAAGGACACTGTCAAAAGGACAAAACAGCAACCAACAAATTGGGAAAAGATCTTCAACAAAAGTTGTCTCTTTAAAGCATCTAACTCTCTTTTAACATTCAGTCTCTTTAAAACGCCAAACTCTCTGAACAAATCCAAAGTCTCTTTAAAAGTACTGTCTCAATTGTGTGCTCTGTAAAATAAAAAATAAGGAACTTTCTTATTCTAGAAGGGAATAACAAGGATAGTTAACCAAACTAAAGCAAAACAAGTCCAATGATGTAAAGTTCAGCCCAGACTTCTGGGACCCATCTACGGTCTTCTGAGCTCCATGGGTTTGGGTGGCTCTATTCTCCAGCTCTGCCCTCCACGGCACCCACAGCTTACCATGTTTGTTTAAGCCAGCTCTACTCTACAGCTGCTGCTGTGCTGGGTCATGGTCTCAGCATGCTGGCATCTCCAAGGTGCTGGGGTCTCCTGTTCCAACTGGGCTGCACTGTTACCACCAGCTTCTTCTGAGCTCTCCTCAGGGATTTGGACCTTGATACATGGTATTAAACCTCACGGTTTCATCCTGGAGCTTCTACTGCAATGTCACCAGTGGCCTCTCCCATATTCCCCTGGTGTCAAACCTCAGCTGCTCTCCATGACCTATTCATGTCTTCAAAACCAGTACCAGCTGGGGAGTCTATTAGACATGACCAAGTTTGTCTGTCACCACAAGGTACAGCCTTGGTCAACTCTCTGGACTCCATTTTAGTTGCTATGAATAACACTTCCATGGACATTTAAAAACACATTTTGGCGTAGATATAATTTCTCCTGGAGTGGAATGGTTAAATGCAGAGCAAGTCTGTGTTTAACTCTTTGAGGGCTGTTTTCCAAACTGCTGTACCATATCCTATTCAACCTTACCAGAAGCCTGTGTGATTTCTTCACATTTGCACAAACTCTTGTATTGCCACTTGAGATCCCAGTGTTATCTCTCTGTGATTTTGACTTGCATTTCCCCAAAGACTTTTAGTGTCCTTACTGGCCCAATATATCTTTGGAATGACGTCTAATCAAACCCTGTGTGTCAGGGTCAGCCTTAGTTACTTTTCTATTGCTGTGACAAAACATCATGATCAAAGCAACTTATAAAAGAAAGCATTTAATTTGGGGCTCATAGTTCCAAGGGTAACAGAGTTTATGACCATCATGCCAGCGGCATGGCAGCCAACAGGCAGGCAGGTGATGGAGCAATAGCTGAACTCTTACCTGTTGAGGTAACAACCATAAAGCAGAGAAAGAGTCGGAGGTAACTGGGAAAGGCATGGGCTTCTGAAACCTCAAATCCACCCCCAGTGACACAGCTCCAACAAGACCACACCTCTCGACCCTTCCCAAACAGCTCCACCAACTCTGGACTGAGAATTCAAATATATAAGCCTATGGGAGCCATTCTCATTCAAACTACCAGAGGGTCTTTCTTATGTAGCTGACACTAGTCTGGAACTTCTGGTCCTCCTGACTCCACTTCCCAAGGGTTGGGCTGACAGGGCCTGGCTAGATAGCTTAGGATAACTTGGAAATCACCATCCTGCTGCTGCCATGCACACACCCTGGTTCCTCATTGGGTGTCCTGGTGCTAGGGATCAACACCCCAACCCCCCCATGCTAGGCAAGTGTACTAGTCAGCTACTTTCCAGACCTTGTTCACATTTCTATCATGGAATCTCGCTCAAATGATAGTCTGTTTTCCCCTTTCACAATTAGCAACTTGTGAAAACTTAGAAGGATATGTTTTTGTTGGGGATTACACATAATCACAGTGAAACAGTGATGGTTTGTTTTAAAGACTTTATTTCTAAGCACGTAACAGCTTATGTGTCATAAAAATCATCAAAATCATCAGGCATGTCATGGTCTCTAGGACGTAGGGCAGCTTCGATTTCAGAGTTACTGTCATCAGACTCCCCCCAGAAGGCTGGAAGAGCAAAGAACACGGCTCATTAACTTTTATATTCTGATGGAGGATCTTCAAAAGCAAAGCAAAGCAAATACTTAGAATACTGAATAATCTGACATCACTGTGTCTGTCACTAGTACAAATTTACACACTTTGTGCTATGTTCTTCACATTGTTCCAGAGAAATCCAAGCAGAATCCTCTTTTTCATTATGTCAACTGTTCATTATAGAATGGACATAAAAACCCAGGTTACCAGGAATGACACCACCCAATGTGGCTGCTGCTTCACTTTTGTCTCCCTGTTTGCGATTTTGTAAGAGCTGATCAGAAAGGAAGAGGTGGAGGAATTAGCTGTGGTGATTGGTTGATCTGAACACCTATCACCTTATTTGGGAAGCATTCAGGTGAGGAGAATGGGAGTGGCCCAGGAAGAGAGAAAGCTGGTGAAAGGTCTGGGTGCTGGTAGTGAACACTGGGATTCAGTCCTCCTGAGGCTCTTTCTGAGAGACTATGTAGAGGTTTCCTCACGTCCCAATGAAGAGTAAGACAGTGTTTACTGATCCTTTATGTCCTAACCCTAGCTGCCAACTTTCTGGCTCTCTGTAAGGGCTGAACATCCTTGTGCAGCCTGCAAAAACCCTGGGCCAGAGATACCACTGTCTCCTGTACCAACAGCATCTTCTGCCTTGACATCTGTAGAGAATAACCTGGCAGCGCCTAGGTGGCTGCTCTTACAGGACCCGAGTTGATCCTTTCACGAACCCTGGTTAGAATACTATTAATGTCTGCACCTTATTGTGCAAATGGAAGCTGAACAGGGGTAGGTATCTGGCACCATCTTGGTGTCAATAGTGGTCCAGCTCAGTCACACCCAGATTCTTACCTGTGCTCTCTGTGGGGGATGGGAGGCAAGGTGACCAGAGTAGAGAGCCCAAGCGTGGAGGGAAGTGTCTGTCCCAGTGTTACTGTGACAGGAGAACTACCACACCATTGTGGCTTGGGTGCTGAAGAATGAGGGGAGTTCCAAGTTCCAGGAAAAAGAAAAGAATTTCATATAAAAGGAACAGCATGAGCAAGGGCATAGAGCAGGGTACAGCAAAGTCAGAGGGGCCTCGGCCTTGCAAGGAAAGAGCTGGAACCAGGGAGACCACCAGAGAAAATTTATATTCCACGGTGCAGTTTGTGAGAGAGTCTGGAAATTATTAAGTAGCACATGAATAGAGTGAATCAAGTATAAAATGCTAATGGCCAGGGGGGAATAGGAGGGAGTGGATATGAAGAAACCGGCTAGAGTTCCCACAAGAGTCCTACCAGGAATGAGTGACAGATACTTGTGGGCCCCACCCAGAGGCCAGGGAAAGATTTTTGAAGCATTCAGTAAGCAGAGAGCACCAATTCTGACTGCCAATGTCAACGAGCCTGCACTAGCGCTCGGTTCGTGGCATCTTCACGGTCCTTTCACTGAAGGTCCTGTTCACGGGCAGCTATGCGGGCTGTCCCTAGGCTGACAGGACGAGGCAGAGTCCTCACACAAGGACACAGAAGACAAATAGCTAACACAACTCTTTTGGTTAAGATGAGAAATGAAAATTAGAATCTATTTCTTACCATTTGACTTTATAGTGGTCACTGGGTCCCTTTTGCTTTCGTTCCTGTAAGATAAGAAAATGAAAATTAACAGGTGGTCTGAGAGTTTTTTTACAGGGAACTGTTGGGGAAGAACTGGAGGCATTTATGGTAAGGAGAGAAGTATTACATGTCCTTCCTAGACTTGAAGAGCATGAAAGTGTCAAGGCTCCAGGTGGCTAGAGGCATCTGCAGAAGAAGCACTAGCCTCCCACAGCCTCGCCAGCCTCCAGTGCACTCCTCTCAGCAGCCCCCACCCTGGGGGAGCCTGGCGTATTTTGGGCTCTGCTGGAGGGTCATCATGACAGCAGCAGGCAGAGGATAGTGTCTATTCAATAGTCCTCTGGAAAACATTGTGTATGAAGTGTCAGTGCTTTCCAGCAAACTCAAAGTGGAAAAACCTGAAGAGACTTCTTGGGGAGGAAGTTAAAGTACCTCAGTCAAATCAGCAACAATGTTAACAGTTTAACAAAGGCAGGCCAGCGAACACATTGTAGGAAACAGCCAAGTGTTGCAGGCACCCTTCCGCGTATCCATTGATACAAACGCTAGAGTCTACAGCTTTTGGTACCTAGCCTCCTCTGCTGAATGTAAGAGGGCAAGACAGTGGCTCTTTGGAGTGGAATTTCTCAGTGTGCCTTTTCAGGGTCTTGTGCAATTTAGAGAGTTTAAAAGAACCCTTCTGGGAGCATCACTTACATTTTGTATTACACCTAAATTCTCCAAGACTCATGCTTCAAGTGGTCAATGGAGACATTAGGGGAGAAGCTTACTTTTTCTCAACAAGTCACTGCCCTCTTATGGCCAGGATGCTGCTCCTCTTGATGGGAGAACCTTGAAAGTTCAGGACCTGCTTCATCCAAGTCTTGTCAACCTACCACTTATGCATATGCCTTCTAATACACTCATCATAGTAAAACAGGCTCTACTGGGGCTCATTTCCCATGCTCTACAGTATCCTGCCATACTCCCTTGGCATTTGGTACCTGCTGCTGACCAGGGTCCAGCAGTAGTGCCTATGGTCATTCTCCACAAACAGCACAACACCCCTGTGACCATCTGAAAGGGACCAACATATAGCCAATAATCAAGCTACCACGGGGGTGGGGGGCAGGCATCAACAAAGTGAGTCTCAGCGAATCCTTTTTATGTAAAGTATGTACACACCCAATGAACCTATGTGGGCTGGGATACTATTCACATACTCCCATTACCCATGTGCAAGGTAGGTGGACCAGGTGCCAGCAGGCAGAGGCAGATTATTAAAATACTGGGAAACATTGTGGTCTACATAAGGAGACACACAGGAAGAAGGTCAAACCTGTGGTTGGCTGGGACTGAGAGGGCAAAGAGCCTGGTGACAAGAGAGGGCTAAGGGCTGCAGGGTCCCCAGAAATCAAGGTGTTTCTAGTTGAGAAAGAGGACCCTGTAGGCCTGGACTGAGAAACGGGATGTGGCAGCTGAATGTCTTGATGCAGGAGCAAAAGGACAGGGACAAGTAAGCCCAGGCCAGGTGGCTACAGCTCGGTGAGTTCCAGAGTTCCTACTCTGAGTTCCAGAAACAAGTCCAGTGTACACCTGATAGCCCTCTTGCTTTCTTCCAAAGCAAACTGTAATCAAACTCACCATCCTTCTCAACTCACCATCTTTCTCTGGGGTGTGGTCTCCACCCCAGCAGGGCAGTCCTTTCCTCTCATCTCAGCATCGGCATCCCCAACTTTCTGGTCCCCCAATATCAATACCTATGCTCTGGCACCATGGCCTCCTTAGCAATTCCTTACTTACTTTTACCACATTGGCAAGCACACTAAGGAACTCCAGCATGGATGCTTGCAATGGCTTCACTGACGACACCACATCTAATCTGTCCCTTTATTGTTTACCTTCCATTTGGCAGCAAGAGTGAGGTGCTGGATACATAAACCTTACATTTTCTGATGAAAACTCTTTAATGACGTCCCATTGTTTTTGGGATAAAGTCCTCAATGCTGAATGGTGCTTCCCAAGGTGGGCTTCCAATCAATGCTGGGCATCCTAGTTCTGCATCCCCCATGCCCCATCCACTGCAGTCCTCATCGAAGTTGCTGTTTTCCATCTGTTCCCTCTGCTAACTGATAGGCTACTGTTACCCTCTAGGCTGCAAGCAGAGACCACGTGTGTTCCAGTTTGCTTGGACAACCCACTGCTTAGCAATTAGCAAGTGCCTGGGGGGAACTGGATAAATGAACTTTACTAAGCACAGGGCCTTTACTGAAAGGCTCTTGATCAATGTTCAATGATACAGAATGTGACCTGCGTGTTTCTGATTAGCATGTGAATTCAGAATCAGGTTGTTTGAGTTGTCTTCCCTGTCCATATAGGGTGAAATATCCAGGAGAAGAAAAGAGGATAGAAAATGCCTAACACAGCGCTTCGAATGTGGCCATGGCCTTTTGTGAGTGCCCTCCATGCAAGTGAGTGCTTGTAATCACTGAACTCATCAAAGGAGAGCGGACTGAGGCAGCAGCAAGGTCAGGCCCACCATGAGGAGCTGACGCACAGAGCATGCCAGGGACCCTCTTGCATGTCATGTCTCTGTGAGGCAACTTGAACTTACCTTCTCTGTTTGCTCTGAGGTTATGCTGTGTGGCTTTGAACCATTTAAACCATTGTGAGCAGAAAACAACATCAGTTAAATGTGAGTTAGTTGTACAGTCATTCTTAATTGTCAGTTTTATTAGACTTACAAGAAACCTACTTCATAACTACATAAGCTATAGTTCATCACCGAGAAAGTCGAGGATGCTCTCCTAAAGTGTTTTTCACTCTACCCATGTCTTAGAAACAATGTTTCTCTGTAGAAACCCATGTCTAAAATGGATGCCACACTGGAATTCAAGGTCAACTTTTATTATGTATAATTCTTAGGGTCAACACTTTTCTCATGTGTCTCACCTAAAGAAAACCAACAGGCACAGAGGAAGGAGTTTCCTTGGCCTTGGAGTGCTGGACAGAGTCAGCTTGTTAGGCACAGACAGCAAAGTCTACGTAACTTCCCCTTTTAGAGTAAGAAGTTAGGTTTGACAATCAGCCTATCACTCCATCCAAGTGCCTGGAGTCAGACATCTGCCTTGTAAGGTGGAGGTGGGCCAAGGAATTCACTAGTAAATTACCTGTAAGTTACTAGTAAGTAAAAAGTTCAGGCTCTGTGGGCCACTTAGCCTTTCATAATTACTCAGAAGTACAAAAGCTGCCAGGCAGAGTAGCTAATCCCAACACTGGAGGAAAGTAGAAGCAGGCAGATCTCTTGAGTTCAAGACCAGCCTGTTCTATGTAGTGAGTTCTAGGACAGCTAAGGCTATATGAGAGATCCTATCTCAAAGATGGATAGACAAACAAGCAAAAGACAGAAGTATAAAAACCACTCAGCTCATAATACAGAATCCCTCTTGGCTGTCATTTACAGAGCTTTTTATAGATCTGGGACATAACAGCATAGAGCTTCTAATACCCAACTCTGTTCACCATGTACCTGGGCCAGTTCCATTGGTTCTGAGCACCAGTCAGCAATGCCTTCCTTCTAGTGTTCTGGTAAGTTTACAGATGATCCCACATGACAGCCTGTATAAGGTGGACTTTAGCAAGTAGTGACATGGCATTTTTGACACATCTGGATGAAGAAAAGTCCCTGGTCATTGTGGCATGCAGATATGAATTCCAAGTAGAGATGACAAATCAGGCACAAAGCAAAGGAAAACTAAGATTTGGGCTGGACTTAGAGGAGACAGGTTTAATACACATCTTTTTTTCTAAGGAGCCCCATAGGTAGGTGCATGTGATATGTCAGACTCTGAGAGGTGGAAAACTGCCCTGGCTGCCTTCCCCCAGTGGTGGGCATGGCATCTAGCCTGAGTGTGTTTGCTCATTCAGTCATTCTCTACAAAAGAACATAAACAGAAGGGCGTGGAAAACATGAGTCATGTTTTGAGCTAGGACAGCATGGAACAAAATACCAGGTACCTTCCAAGAAGAGAACAGGATTCTCTGGGAACTAGTTTACAAAGGAATCACACAGACCACAGTTTTGTTGTTATTGAAAGTTGCAGTATTGAGGATTCAGAGAGAACAGCCCTGGCATTACTGTGATGGAGAAGCAGATGGTCTCATTAAGTAAGGTGTAAACTGCAATACAAAGGCAGGAAAGAAGGCAGAAGCAACATGGCCTTCTAAGGATCCACATGGGCAAAATCTCACCTAGCACTTCATATCACCACCTGAATTTTATAAACATTCAACACTGTAAGATGCTAAAAATGCAGGAGGCTGGAAAACTCCTGCAGCGAAGAAGCATGCAATCTAAAGGAGACAGATCAAACCCAGAAGCAATGAAAGCATAAGTGTACACAGCGACTCAGAGTCCAGGCGATCGAGGAACTCGCAGTAGTGCAATGCCTAGAGGATTCCCACTAGATTACAGATTACTTTAATCAGCCATGATTGGCCAATCCAGAAAGGAATGTTTGCAGAGATAGCCTGTCTCCCAAAATAATCTGTCCTGCTAGAGGCAGACAGTTCTTGGAAAGAGACTATGAACACCTGTGGCCCCTGAGGCTGCAACACTTCCCTCATTTCCAAGCCCCTCAATTGTATAAAGGGCTGCATCCTCCCTCCTCCCAGGCCCCTCAATTTCCCTTGCTGTGTGTGCGTCAATAAACACAGTTCTGTTGAAAGTCAGACTCTGGTCTCTTTCTACCTTCTGCCTCTTTCTGCTGCCTCAGAAGTCCAACCCCAGGAGCTACAGAGACTAGGGAATGGGTGTGAAAACAAAGTGGTGAGTTCAAGAGCCTGTAGGCAAGTCTGTGGTGCATCTTCACCAATGATTGACTGATGTGGGGGGCCCAGGCCCCTGTCGGTGGTGCCACCCCTGGACAGGTGCTCCTAGGTTGCATAAGAAAGCAGGGTAAGCCATGGGAAGTCCCTAAGCTGCTTCCCTCCAAGGCCTCTGCTTCAGTTCTGTCTCTGGGTACCTGCTGTGAGCTTCTGCCCTGATTCCATAAGCAACAGACTGTGGCCTGGCATGTGCAATCAAATATGCCTCTTCCTCCCTACATTGCTTTTGGTCATGGTGTTTATCCAGGCAAACTAGAACACTCACTAAATTGGAAAATCTAAAAGAAACAGATGTATTTCTATATACACATGGCCTACCAAGACCAATAGTGTTGGCAGAGATTTCAACACTGAGCCTACATTACAGCCTAGTATCACTGTGGCATGCGGTTGTGGTTATTAGGGGTTGCTCTTATGCAGATCTCCAAGGAAAAGGAGCAAGTGGGGCAAGGAGAAATACAAAATGTACAGAGTGAGGAGAAAAGGAGTACCAGGTAAGGGGTGCTGGTGCCACCCCTGAACTCAAGGAGATAAAACATCTAAAGAAAAGCCCAATGCTAAATGGAATGAAGGGAGTGGTGCCCTCAGGGCAAGACTAAGCTCCCAACTTGTAAAAAGGAATTAAAGGAACACTGAAGCCGTGAAGGGACTGGTCCACTACAGGGCACTGGTACAGTGTTATTGAAAGAGGGGGCCAAGTTCCAGCCCCAACAAGCAGAACTTGGCAGCTCTAGCTATGTGGCTCTGGCTTAGAGTCAAAGATACAAAAGGGGTTGTGAAATCTCCCTGCCTTAGCCGGAGAAAGCTGCTGCCCCTGCATGGGGCCAAGGGAGGCCCCTGCATGGAGCTGGGAAGGGGAAGCTGGATTGGGTTGGAGACTCCGGATTTGTGAGGTACCTGCCAATGGGAGCTGCAGATTGGTGTGGGGACCAGCCTAAGAGAAGAAAATGTGTTGCACTCAACAAAGCTGAAAGAAGTTGGAGAGCTGACGAATGCTTTGACATCACACTCTGGGAGATGCAGGATTTGGAGTTTGTCCTGCTGGGTTTTGTTCATGCTTCGGTCCAGTATTTCCTCATTATGCTCCCTTTCCGTCCTTTTGAAATGGTAAAATATATTCTGTGCCATTGTATGTTAGAGGTATGTGATCTGCTTTTTAATTTTTATTTTACAGGAGTTACAGTTAAGAGACTGCCATGAGTCTCAATGAACACTTTGGACATTTAAGCAAAGGACAGGGATAGACTATGGGGACTTTTGAAGTTCGACTGAATACATTTTTGCATTATTATATAGCTACAAGCCTATGGGGGCCAGGGAGGTGGTAGTTTAAAGAAGAATGGCCTCCATAGACTCATGTATTGAAATGCTTAGTCACTGAATGGTTTGAAAGGATTAGAAGGATTAGGAGGTGTGGCCTTGTTGGAAGGAGTGTGTCACTGGGAGTGGGCTTTAAGATCTCAAAAGCCACCGGACAGTGGTGGCTCACGCCTTTAATCCCAGCACTTGGGAGGCAGAGGCAGGCAGATTTCTGAGTTTGAGGCCAGCCTGGTCTACAGAGTGAGTTCCAGGACAGCAAGGCTACACAGAGAAACCCTGTCTCAAAACAAACAAACAAACAAGATCTCAAAAGCCTATGCCAGGCCCAGTCTCTCTTGCTTTGCTTTCAGATCAGGGTATAGCTGCTACTTTTCTAGCACCAAGTCTGCCTGACACCATGCTCTCTGCCATGATCATAGGGATTAAGCCCCCTAAATGCTTTCTTTTATAGGAGTTGCCTTGGCCACAGTGTCTCATTGTAGCAAAAGAACAGTGACTAAGCCAGTGGCTCAGTAACAAACAGTGAGACTGAATGAAAAAACAAAACAACAAAATTCCTGAGGAGTGGGAGAGACTGCTCATCAGTTCCGGGCGAGCACATGTTGCTCTTGCAGAGGACTAGGGTATGGCTCTCAGCATCTGCATGGCATTCACAAACTGTATAATTCCACTTCCAGAGGACCCAGCACCCTCTTCTGACCTCTGAAGACAACAGGCACACATGTGATACACACATATATGCAAGCAAACATCATATACACAAAAATATAATAAATGCCTTAAAAAAAAGGTCTGATTTATCAGGCCAGGCCTTGAAGAATTCACTGGTGAATCTTACCAGACTTTCAAAAGAGAACTAATACCAATGCTTCTTAAACTATTCCATAAAACAGGAAAGGAACACTTCCAAATTCTTTCTGTAATGTCAGTATTTGTAATGTAATGTAATGTAATGTAATGTTCAGTATTCCCTGTACAACAAGAAAGGTATAACACCAAGACAAATGATAGCCCAATCTTCCCGATCATAAGCACAAAAGTTCACTACAAAACGCTTGCAAACCAAATTTAGCAAGACACCAAAACAAAAACACAAACACTCACAACCTACAGCCAACATTGTTACAGTACATTAAACGCTAAAGCAGTCCCAGTGAGATCAGAAGAAAGACAAAGCAGTCTCCTTTCCCCACTTGTATTAAATGCACTGAAGGTCTAAGCTAGAGCAGAAACACCAGAAAACCAAACAGGAAATCAAAATATCAAGTTATCTGTGTTTGCAGATTCTATAAAAAAGACACCCTACAAACTGCACCAGAAAACTCTTGGAACTGATAAGCACTTTCAGCAGTGGCAGGATACAAAATTAATGTACAAAAATCAGTAGCTCCTCCAATATATCATTAACAAACATGTTGAGAAATAGGGGAAACAATCCTATTCACAATTGCCCTCCAACCACACATAACCTTGGAATAAACCTAGCCAAGGAAGGTAAAGGCCTTTATACTGAGAACTTTAACATCCTTTGGAGGGACTGAAGAAGAGAGCAGAAGATGGAAAGAGGTGCCATGCTCATGGTCCCTGCGATCAATATATGAAAACTGCTCCTTTACCAAAAGCAATCTACAGATTCAGTGCAATTCTTATCAACATTCTTATGTTGTTTTCTATGGAAATAGAAAAATCAATCTTAAAATTCATTTGAAAGCACAAGAGACTTCAAATAGCCAATATAATCCTGGGGGAGGTCGGTTAGAGGCATTATCATACCTAATTTCAAGGTATTTTACAGAGCTACGAAAACAAGAACAACATGGCGATGGCATCAAACAGACACACAGATCAATGGAGCAGAATGGAAGATCCACATACAGCTACAGCTATATGATTTGGGGGCCAAAAAACAATGTCAAGACAGAAGCCTGGAGGCAGGAACTGAGGCCGAGGTACATTTCTCACACGCTTTGCTCTCCGTGGTTACTCAGCCTGCTTTCTTCCACATCCCAGGACCAGGCTTAGCACTGCCTACACTGGGTTGTGCTGGGCCCTCCCATACTAATCATCAATCAAGAAAATGCCCCAGTCTTGACTGTAAGCTAATCTGACATGGGTGTTTTTCAATTGAAGTTCCTTCTTCCAAATGACTCTAGTTTGTATCAAGTTGACAAAAATTAACCAGCACACTAAGTGTGAATGAAAACACCATAGGAAACTTGGTATTTTGTAAGAAAAAAAAAAAGTAGAACACGCTGCAGCTCTGCCTTCAAAAGTACTTCTTATTACTGAAGACAAGGGCGCCAGGAGGGCACAACTGGGAATGTTGTTTCAGGGCCCCGACATGTGCCATGAGCCTACCCATCCTCATGAAGGTCACGGCCGAGATAAGTCTTCTCAGCATACAGGACAGCAGTCAGGAAAAATCCCATTAAGGCTTTCTGTAAGCAAGCCCACCTCCTTCCTGATTCTTGAAACTGTGACTGCAGATGCCATTGGAACAGCTTGGGAACACAATCTAATTTGAAGTGAGCTAAGATTTCCATTTGAAAATGTGTACACCTCTCCTACACACACCACTGTAGATAACTGGATAGAATACATACTGCCCTTCAGGCCAGGAAGGTGATGCCAGACAGAGGGGAGGCACTTCAAGTGGCATGCATAATGGAGAGGACTTGAGAGAATGGTTGAGCACTTTCTCAGGAAGTTCAGCACTTACTCAGCTCCACTGATAAGCCTGACAGACCAATGAGAAGCTCACATGGGGGTGGGGGAACAAGGGACCTGACCAGCTCCTATACCTAGCTAGGAGGTGACAGAATGCCGTGGGGCCACTAGAAGGGCATATGGCACAGTCATCCTCTGCCCAGGAAGCATCTGGGTAGGTGTATCCCAGCCAAACAACACAAAAGCCAAAGGCATGGAATAGCATGCTGCATTAGGGCACGACGTCTGACCTGGCAGCATGAAGGACACCCCATCAGTCTACACAGTAGGCCAGCAGGAGCACTAGGAAGTGGCTACTCTGTCTGGAGGGGGTGCATGCAATTAGCCTCCTCAAGACCAGCAACAGCAGAAGAGTTGGGATGGTACTTGGTACTCACTTCTGGTCCTGAAAGATGGACAAAGTTGGAGACTAGAAGACCTGGGGAATATGCTAATGTTAGCAACATACGGATTGCCTATCCTTCCCTCACTCAGGGGGGACATCTATATCCCATTAACAAACACACCTTAATTACTAGATTTGGGGTCCACTTGAATTTGGCAGTTAACTCTGAGGATCCTGCCAAGACTACAACTTGTGACATTGAAGACAATTAAAAAATGGCCCTCAGTGGGATGTCTTGTTCTAAGGACTGGAGGGCCAGGGATGTGGCTCAGTCAGTGCATGCCTACTGCGAGACGTGAAGACCGTGAAGACCGTGAAGACCATAAAGACCGGAGTTTGGATCCACAGTGCCTGTCTGTCACTCTGGCGCTGGGGTCAGGGTGGGGTGGAGTTAGGAAGCTTCTGGAACTCAGCGGCTGAATCTAGGCAATGGGTGGGTGAGCTTCAAGTACACTGAGAGAACTTGTGTTGAAGAATAAGATACAGACCTATCAAAAAAACTATCCAGCACTAACCTCTGGCCCACAGCCCCCCTACACACACACATGAAAGCAGAGGCGTGCCCATCTAGGAGATGTGGTATCTAGGCTGTGAAATACAAAAATGTATGTGGATTTGTAATAAGTAATAAAATCTTTCAAATAGTATCTTTGGCTAGATTTTTTCCTTCAAAAATAGACATTTTTTCTGGGAAAAGTATAGGAGAAAAAGTAATCCAGAAAGAAATAAAAGTACAAATAACCATATCAACAATCCCCACAAATATCAATCTTAAGTTTTAAAGGCTACCAAAGTCGGAGGCTGTTTAAATTGACAAAGTCTGAGCGCCCCCTGATGGCCAGTTGGAGCTCCTACAGCACATGCTGTAATTTTAGCTGTCCTTGGACCAACTAGTTTACTCTTTCCTGTCAAATAAGGTGATTTTTCTTACGCAAAAGTGTTCTGTGCATGAAAAAAATAAATTTGTGAGTTTATGAAAATGAGTTTAGAATGCTTAGGAAGCTCCTAATTCAGCAAAATGTAAGGTCAATGCAGATTTCCAAAGCTAGAGATGGAGGTATGCACTTCATAAAGGTACATGAAGGACTGCCAGAAATTTTTCGTTTTCATTTCAATAGGCAACTAGTATCTAAGTATCTTTACACCATTCCAGGGAAAATAACAAATGACCAGACAAGAAAGAAAAGCTGCGGTCACCACCATCTGAGCATCAGCTGCATGCTGGCGCCCTCCGCTGGTCAATCCCATGGCGGCAGGGCTGGCAAGAAATGCCACCCACGGTGGCCCAGTGAAGGGGGGTGCGGGTGGCCCGGTGACTTTTAGTACCTCTCCCCCAGGCAATTATGTTGCAAGCACACACTCTTTTCTTTCGGCAAAAATCTTATCTTGATTCAACCAGAAGGCTGGAGTTACAAGGGAACCGGTAAGCTGAACTTACAAGGGAGCTGGGAAGATACACTCTCCATTGAATAAATGGATCCTGGAGAGTGAAGCCGCTTCCTGGGGAAGGTAAAGAGAAGATGTTTGCAGAGGAGAGGAAGCTCTGGCATGCACCCCGGAACAAAAGGGAACAAGTGGTCTTTACTCGGAGAACAGCTTCCTATTAGGACTCACTCCTTCGTACATCATGCCTTTCATCCCCACTCAACCACAAAATGATTTTACTGAAGCAAATACAATGGTAGGAAAAGATTTACACTGAAAGAATCTTTAATAATAAACTGTTGCCGATCGGCCTACTTGCCCGTGATTTATAATACAATAAACATCGGATTCTATTACGGCTCATACACTGAAGCCTCTGCTCTGCAAAACGGAATCTGAAAGCGCTGGGACACCGCCACCGTCACAATGAAATGAGCATGTATAAATGTGCTAAGAGTATCTCTTTGCATCTTTTATAGCTTGTGTGTATTAATCTGTAACGCTTATTAAGAAAGTCATTGCTATGCAAAGCAGCACCCAATCCCTTTCTCTGGCTTTTCAACAGAGTGCACTGTTTAGCCAATAGGAGGGACCCTCTGGCCCTCATTCTGCATTCATCACAGGCAACATTTGCACAATGTATCTCTCAAAGGCGGCTGAAAAGAAGGCCTTAATACTCATGTAAACAACTGCAAACCAATTACTTAATGAATCAGGCCCACACATAATGAGGTGCAGACAAAGAGCTATAAATGCATTTTTGCGCCCAAGCCCCTGCTTTAAAGTAAAATCCCTCAGCTGTAGTTTGGGCTTAACTAGCACATCATAATTATTGTCTCTAGGACATCAGAGGAAGCCATTTTTTTAAGGCCCGACTGGGTCTTTTTTTTTTTTTTTTTTTTTTTTTTGAGATTGCTCATCAGCTCACTGACAAAATAGAGCAAAGAAGAATTTTTAAAAGTGCTACAGCAGCGAGCACTGTTATGTTTATTCTCAAGTACTGGGTTTCGAGACCACTTGTAAAAGCAATAAAGCACAAGGAGTGACTGCAGTAAGTGGGATCCTTAAATGTAAGCCTCTAAGAAATTTCAGTGAAGCCAGGCACAAACAGCAAAACCTGAGCTCTCCAAAGCCCAGGGTGGGGTATTAACAACAAGAGAGCCAGCACAAGAACCAAACTGTGCCTACCAGCACCCCAAGCCACACTTGCCGTTCTCAGCCTTTCATGCTAGATTACTATCAAGTGTCTAGAACTGAGGGTTCCTGGAAGACCTTTTAGTGGGTTTCTTTTTCTTAAAAAGGGCTGATGAGATTACTTACAACTTATTTGAAAATTAATTTCATACAGAAATATAATAACAAGAGGCTCCTTACTTTAATTTGTAGAAAAACAAAGTTTAATTTTCCTCTGTTGAACTGTGGCCAGATATGAATGACCAGGCTGAGAAAATGTCCTATCTGATTCTATTATTTTCTAAGTGTGTTTAAGAACTTCTCAAAGGACATACATAAAGAACTTGTCTTAATGCTAGGTGCTGGTGGTGCTCGCCTTTAATACAAACTCCGAGTTTGAGGCCAGCCTGGTCTACAGATTGAGTTCCAGGACAGTCAGGGCTACACAGAGAAGCACTGTGTGGGGTATGGGGGTAGGACTTGTTTCAAGGTCTTTAAAACATAATGGGGACAAACACTTCTAACAGTCTTAAAACCTAAGGGATACATTTTTAAAGCTAAATGGTAACATTAAAACTGGGAACTATCTGTAGAATTTAATGACTTTTAAAAATTCTCTTAAAAGACACACAACTTGAATTTATTGTGTAACCACAATGATACATTATTCAACACTCTCCCAAAACCAGTAAGCTCCTACTTTCTCAAAATTACAAACAAAAGTCTGGTATTAGAGGTAATTTCTTATAACCAAGAAAGCATTCTGGATATTCATCAAGCTTCTAAAAGCAAGAATTTGAGAAAGTTAGCCCATCCAAATAGTCCAGGTCCTAAAATACTGTCATGCTTCTGTAAAATACAAATGAACAGATTTTTTTTCCATTTTCATTTCCTTTTAATATGACATTTCTGGATCAGATCATTTTGTTATTTGGACATTATACACAGCAGAAGTAATGTAAAGGTCATGTTTTAACATTTTAGCAGGGTCAAGTAGTAAATCCAAAGGTAGTGCAGTCATCTAAAGGACACTTTTTTAATGAGCAATGCTACTGCAAAGGAGACTTGCGAGGCTGTTTGAAATAGTATTTAGTCCAAAGGAAAAGAGTAGGTGCTGCACTGGGCAAACGCTTAGACTCACTGAAGTCACTGCATGATTACTACTGGATGCTGATGGCAAATTCAGCATAGCACAGAACTCGCTTATTCTAGCTCACAAAACTCATAAAAAGTGTTACATTTTAACAAGTGTAAAAAGATACATTCTGTCCTTTCGGGGAGTGAGCAAGGACACAGCAGAAAGGAGTGAGTAACTGCCTGGAAGACTTGCTTAAAAAAAAAATCCATACACAAAAACTAACACGGAGCAATTGCCTGTCATCTATCAATTGTCTCAGAAAGAAGAAACATGCCACTTTATTTCTCTTAAGGCCTGATGTCTTCTCCCTGCCCTTTTCCTGACAACCTCCTTTGTGTGGTCTCTAAGCAGTCCTACTGCGAGCAGCTGTAGACGCTAATTTGTGGTTCACTGAGGTGTCAATTGAGTCTTAAACCAAGGAGACAACAGCTGCAAAACAATACTTGGCTCTGGTGCAAATATTTTCAAAGGTAGACTAAGGTTTCGACTGTTATTTTAGATAAACAAAAAACCCAAACCATAACCTTCCATCAAGTCACACACAAAATAACACACAGTCAAAGCTGAACTCATTTCGTAGTGACATTTCTCATCTTGTTACTGCTATTCAGAAAGGCTTTCACAACTTTACCTTGACAAAGGACTTCCTTCACTAGATGAAAAACTAGCTTCTGAGGCGATTTTGTGGGCTGTCTTTGTTGGGAATGTGCTGCCGCCAATATCCAAACCTGTGACAAACACAGCAAGGAGAGTGAGAGTTAGCCACCACACAGACGCCAGACAAATGCACACGCAGTCTCCCAGAAATTTTGGAAAATCAAGAGGAAGATCCTGTTCAAGCCACAAAAGGTTTCGGGGTTTCTAGGCCCAGAGACAAAATACTCATAGAACACTGAAAAGAAGCAGGGGGGGAGAGGGTTTCTTTATAATACTAAAAATTAATTCAATTAGAAACAAACAAAGCTAAACCTACCCACGGCGTTCTACTTTATTTTTCACTTTAATTACTCAGTCCTTTGCTGGGGACTGGGGACTGGACCTGAGACCTCCTCAAATGTGCTGGGCAAGCACATGACCTAGAGCTCAGCCCTCAGCAAGCTCTGCTTTAAACGGACAGGATGTACAAATAAGAACACTTCACTTTGTGGGACACAGGCAATGATGGACGGCTCACCAAGACAACAGGTACAGGGGCCCAGGTCTCAGATTTAAACTACATTCTGGGATGACAGGCTCCCACACTATCTACTCTTAAGCCCTTTGGCTAAATCCTGTCTCTTATCCCACAAAGAAGAATAAATTTCCACTAAAAGCCATCAAGGCCACTCTCTCAGCCTGTGTTGAGGATGTGGATACACCACACACCATTTTCCCTGGGGATGGAGGCTGGACTGTCCCCACTGCCTTGGATATTTCTGTGGCACTCTGTTTTCAAGATCCCAGAGAGTGCACAGGCAGCTTTGTCACAGGGCTTGTAGAGCTGCTAAGCTGTGAATGGTCTGCCTGCATGTACTCTCTGTGGCAGGAGAGCTCCTTCTGCACCATGCCCACGACCAGCTCAAACAGGGTCTCCAATCTGTACAGGGCCGGACTTTACCTCATGAAAAGTGAGGTTCAGAGCTCAGGGCGGGTAAGTTTCCCTTCACCCTCTCAGATGGTCATCTGCTCTCTGCAGCTCAGAGGACCACAGGACAGCAGCCATGAGAAGGCAGTGGAGAGTGGGCTGTGAATGCAGGGCACTGTCAACTCTAAGAGCAGGCAACAGCACCAGAAGCTCCTGCCAACACTCTCCTCAGACTATTGGGATCCTTCAAGGTGTCACTGTGAGATAGACTGAGGAAACTGAACCTGCCTATTTAGCCATACAACCTGTCAAGTGCCATTTCATGTGTGAAAAGTTTAACAGAATATAATCAAAATACATTGTATAAGTGTATGAACTGCTTAAAGAATAAGTATTATTTGAAATAAGCTATTGATATATGTAATATAGCAAAATTTTCATAGATAACCAAGAGATGACAATTTATGCCAAATATTTATCTTTGTTCCTGCCAATTAGGTATCAAAATACACTTGCCATCTGGCACACAACTTTAATCTCAGCACTTGGGAGGCAGAGACAGAGGCAGGAGGATCTCTGGGTTCAAGGCCAGTCTGGTCTACTAAATGAGTTCTAAGACACCCAGGACTAAAGAGAGAAACACTGTCTTGAAAAAACAAAAACAAAAAACCAATACATTTTCCCAAAATATCTGCAGTGCTGCCTTCTCAACTATGTGTACCTGCTAAGCAGTTATGTTCTGAGCAAGGCATTACTCTCTTATTTGTAAAATGAGGGGGTTGGACAAATGCCGTCTAAGACCTATCTCGATTCAGACTGTATGTCACAAAAATGAACAGAAAGTTGACCTGCACCAAGATCTTTCTGAAGCAATAGAGGGATCTCCTTCAGGACAAAGGCCTGGATTGGGTCTTTAACCTAAAGAGGCTCACTGAATCATTAAAGCAACCAAAATAAATGTCAGTGCCACTGATATTACTAAAAAACTGTATTCTCCTAATATAGATAGATGATACATGTCTTGAAAAAATATCTGTCTGAGGAAGACATGCGGTGATCATAGAAAATTAAAGCCATTCTGAGCTAGAAAGATGGCTCAGTTGATGATTAAGAGAATTGGTTCCTCTTCCAGAGGACCTGGAGTTCAATTCCCAGTATCCCATGGTGGGTCATCATCAACTGTAACTATGGTTCTAGAGAATCCAACATTCTCTTCTGATATCAGTTGGTACCAGGCATGCACGTGGTACATATTCACACTGGCAAAATGCATACACACATAAAATAAAACACGTAAGTCTAAAAGTTGAAAAAAATCATATACACTTTCTTCTATATTAAGTACCTTTTATAATGGGTATTAAATTGGTTACAGGAAAAGACGATATAATAAAATGAAAACCACATGTACAGTGGGTTTTATTATATCAGCGGAGAATTTCCCAGCTCCCCACAAGAGTGGCCATGCAGCACAGAGCTGTCCGTACGGGATGAGGAGATGCAGGAAAGAGCAGCTTGGTGCGTCCTCTGTGGGAGTTGGTGAAAAGATACCTTCATGAGACACCAAATAGAATCATATAGGTCTATGAGAGTTATTACCATGCTGGGCCCAGGTATCCAGAAGTGAGGGCCCCTCCAAATGCTTGTCTGCTATGGATGAAAAGTTCTTGCTCACTCAGACTCAGTAATACTCCTCATTATAAAGCAAACTCTAAAACCACGCTTCTCCAAGCACAGTCCTGGCTGCTGCCCTGGCCCCCGAGCCACAGGATTCAAGTGTTGAATCTGTCCCAACTTACTTGAAAACTGACTTTCAAATCTCTCTTCAGCTTGATTTGAATTGTCCTGAAGGGTAGACTTCTTCAGTAACTGGTAGGCTTTTGTTTCTATAAATGAAGAAAAGCAAATGTTCATCAGTGTTTCTTAAATTCCTCTGTGAAGCTCACATTTCTCAGTTCATGGGCTCCCTAATTAGGTCCCTCAATACAGAGGTAAACATTTCTCAAATGCACTATGGAAGCCAATGTGGCTTCAAATTTGTAATTTCCTACCTCTTGCTCACAACTGTATGTCTCAAATAAAAATTGAGTTGCACCTAAATTTTAAGACTCAGGGATGAACTTTAAGAGTTCATTTGAGGCTACAGATTCGTCATTTCAGTGAATCTGTGTATAGATTCACTATCAAAATCAATCAAAATTCACTATTCTGAGCTCACAGACACAGCATCCTGGTAGGAATGGGTTCCAGGCTCAGATTCTCAGGCTCTTATACTGGAGTGTGGGGCTCTGAGAGGGGAGAGAATGCAAAGCTCTCAGAGGGCTAGAGGCAGACCTACTGGTTGGCTTCAGTGAAAAATCTAATCCCAAGGGCTAAGGAGAGGGTGGCTGCTGACAGAGGGCAAAGCGAGGGGCAAAGCTGCAGCCACAGGTACCAATTAGACACCAGGGAAAGGGCCAGGACCCGAACACTTTCTGGAGGCTGTGTGAGCTGTAAGATGTTAAGTGATGGTGAGCCAGCTTCAGACTCTGCAGGCAAGAGTATACTTTTTGCTAGAGGTTCTCAAACAGTGCAGAACCCTCCCGGAACAGGCCAGAAGGTTCAGCCAGGAAGCGAACTTTACAGTGCAAAAAAGCCAAACAATGCATAGGAGCTTTTTTGGTACCCGATCCCAGGCTCTTCTGGAAGGAGTAAAGCAGGAAAGTTAAAGCTGCCTTGGGCTGCTGCCTTTCCGATCCAGTTAGGACGTTAATTTGTGAGCAAATAAAGGAGAAAGAGTCACACGCAGAAATAAAGGCTAGCCTGCTGTAAACACAGGACTAAGAGCCAAAGAATCTAAGCCCATCCCAGCTGCAAGCAAGGGATAAATCTGAAAATCTGCAGACTAGGTAGCTGTGAAAGGCTCGATGTATACTGTACCCTGTGCCTTGAACTCCAGGGAATCACTTCTCTCATTTGTAATGTTAGTCACTCAAGGATTATGGAGTGATTAAAATGATTAGATGAATCCAACATTTTTAAAGAAGCCAATTCTTTTCATATACAGAAACATATATGCACACACACATACACAAACACACACACACACCCTCAAGTTTTCAGTTCTGAATCCTGTAGTCAAGCACTATTATATATTCAACTCTATGTCAAATTTTAGCTTAAGAAGTAGCAAATATTGCAGTTTAAAACATACAAGGCAAAGGGTCTACATCCCATGTAGTATCCAGCCAAGAGATTAAAAGCATTTATCGATTCCATGCTGATGACACAATGAGATAAATCTATTTCTTCTACTTTGTTACATAAGCAGCCAGAGCCCAGCCACCCATTTCCCTGCAAAGCTGAGGATCTCTAAGAGGTTTTTTTTTTCTTTTTGATATGCATTTTGGGTCTAGAAAATAGAAGCAGCTAAAGGAAAAAAAAGGTGAAAAACATCTGAATAAAGGGGGTAGGACAGAGAGGATGCTGAGGAGAGGAGAAAGAGAAAGCCTCAACTTCTTATCTTTTATTCTCTTTTATATGCAAATGTACACCTGCTAAAATACTCCTAAATCTACAAATAAAAAGAAAATATCTGATGAACAAGTGCTTTTAACAGCCCATTACAAGATACACATGTGTTTCGCCAGCCTCTAAGGAGTGTATGGAGGCAAGGAATCTGCCCATTGCTTTTGCAGAAATCCTTAATAAAAAAAAAAAAAAAAAAAAAGAGTTGGGTCTGGAAAGGAGTAACAAAGGAAGACACAGACAATACCATCACCGCAGCAAGAGAACCAGACCTTGACCCACAAAGAACCAGGGCGTTCAACTAAGGATGTTTAAGTACTGTTCCTATATGAAGTGGGCAGAAATTCTAAAATTAAAATTGAAAAATGCTTTCAGAAGAAAGAATGCTATGGTTCTATTTATTACTTTTCATGTATTTCTGCACATGTTAAAATGTTTTTTCATATTATATTAGATGCACTGATGATGAAACTCAGTTGCTTTTGCAAAATTAACATTAAAAGCAAAATGGTATTTCCCAATTAATTCAAAAGACACAGGTTATCACTTTAAGCCTATAAATCAGTTATCTAATAATCTGCTCGAATAAAAATGAAAAAATTGAATATGGGTACCTTTACGATTTGGAAAATATAATAGAAGATGCTTGTATATTTAAGAGTTCAGAGAAAAAAGGCCACATGTCTCTAATTGTGGGCAGATTCAGCATAGGTCTACACAGGGGAATCTTCACATCTGGACTTTCGGTGCTAAACTTGTCCACCAGGAAGGAGCCTTGGGTCAGCAAATCCACTGTGAGTTTTCTCTATCTGCTTTCCCCATGAGTGCTGCTAATACACAAGGAACACTCCTAATTCACAGGGGCTGCTGGGGCAGTGTCAGAAAAGACATTTACATTCTAGTTTTAATCTCTGTGAATCAACTCAACAATTAAACCTGAAAATCAATGCGAGGCTTGTAACTGACCTCTCATGGATGCTCCCAAGCTGAACTGAAACAGTTCTGAGGGCGCTAGCTCCGCCTCTCTGTGTCCTTCAGTCCCCATCCACCGATCCAAAACCAAACATGAATTAAAAATATTTGGGGAAAAATGTTAGTATTGGGTATATACAAACTCTTTTTCTCACCATTACATCCTAAATGACACACACACGTAACATTTACATCATATAATATGTTAAAGGTAATCTTCAAAGTATGTGGAAGATGTATGTAGCATATGGAAATATGAAGCCACTAGATCTAACAATTGTATTGCTTGCTGCTTACCACTGTTTAATCACAGGAGGTTAATTTTCAGTTCTCAGACTCAGGAAACATTTAACTTTTAAAAAAAATGAGTGACCTCTGTTAAAAGCTGGGTTTAATGGTACAGTCCAGTGCTTTTCAGAATTTCCCATGGGCTCATGCAAGCTAAGCAGGAGCTCTACTACTGAGTCAAATACTCATTCTAAACAGTTTTGTAAAAACATTTCTAGCAATTGGTACTCAATAATTTGTATGAAGGAGGAATAAAAAATATTGACATATCTTTCTTAGTTATAGAATGACCAGGAATAATGGGTATGAGGTAACCCAAATGCTAGCAATGTAAAGTATCAAGAAAACCTTTCTCAAACCCCACAGTGGGCTGAATACTGCCTTTCTCACCTCCAAAATTCAACTCCATTCAAACCTCAGAATATGATCTTATTTGGTAATAGATCATTGTAGACACAGTAGTTAAGGAAGGCAAGATGAGATGGCCCTGCACTTTCACTTGTCCCTAAGCCCAAGGACTGGTGTCCATTCCACAGGAGCAGCAGACACAAAGACACAGAAAGGAGGCCGTGAAAACAGAGGCAACAGAAACACTCAAGAGGCGCCATCATGAGCCAGAACCACTGGGAAGAAATCTTCCCCGTAGCTTTGGCTGATGGTACCTTAGCTTTCTGCATCCTGAACTGTGATAGAATAAGTCTATTATTTTTGTTCTCATTTTTGAAATTTTGCTGCTCAGGGAAGCTTCCCGGTAATGCCAATGCTGTTTCTGCTGCCGCCTGTTGAGGATTTGGGACTACAAGTGCAGGGCACTGCAGCTGGTAAACTTATGGCTCCATCGTAGCAGCTTGAGAAAAACAACGCTCTCCCTGACGTTATCAAACTGTCCAAATCCTCACCACGTCTCTCTATTTGAATTGCCTGTGTAAAATAAATGTCCTTTTACAGATTGACCCACAGAGCCTCTCCCAGCTTTGAGACTTTCTCCACAATTCTCAACCTAGAAACTGACTCGGATATGTAATAAAATGGCTATGCCTGAGACCTACACTGGGCAGTTCTGATGCAGCACAGCACAAAAAGCCCACATGGAATTGTACTGCCTATTCACCGGGAGAATCTCTCCTCAATTAGGAGTTCATGTCCCCAAATGCAGGACACAAACCAACAGCCCTCCTCAGAAAGCCCTTTTTATTCTTTCACATCTGTGTTAAAAGCCTCCATATCTCATCTGCAAGCAGCAGGCAATAGACTCAATGGCAGAGAGGCAGAGAGGCAGAGAGGCAGAGAGGCAGAGAGGCAGAGAGGCAGAGGTTCTGGCAGGCTGACTCCTGCCTAGAGGCAGAGGTGCTGACTACCATGGACAACAATACAACAAATGATGTCCTGGTTTCACACTTGTTGGAAGTTCCCTGACCTGCACAGCAGAGAACATGTCTCTGCTAATTCTTTCGAGTAAAAGCACTTCTGGGACAAGGCAAGGAAAAACCTTTTTAGTGAACTTGCCATCCTGGAGGTTATATGCCATTACACTTGGGTGGCCCAAACTTGTTACTGCATTCTTTCCTCCTGGGGTAAATCCAGTCACCAATGACAACCTGGCCATTGTATGTTTTCAGCTCCCTTTCAACGTGGTATAAAACAGAAGCTGTAATGTTTGGGAAGGTGGTGCCCGAACCCAGAAGCCAAGCAGCACCCTGCAAGTAGATGCTGACCTGTACAGCCTCTCCACGGATGCTTCAGTGTGACGAGTATTTCAGCTGGCCAAAGAATATTGAGGAGGAAGGGCACAGTGAAGCAACACTTTTAACACAGCTTGACCATCAGAATTGGTGTTAAAAGAATGAGAGGCTGAATGGACATTCTTAGAGACTTAATCCTCTTGAGATAAAAGCCGACAGCCCTTTTCACATGCAGCTTAAGGAGATGAGTTTTGCCAGGATGGGCACGTGGGGTGGGAAAAGTGGTGGTGTAGTGAGTGACTGAAAGAGATACTGTTCTGGCCTGAATCAACAAGCATTTAAGGAAACTCCTTAATTCCACACTTTTATTCGTTTGTTTGACAAATTAAGGGTTCGCTGTATGGCACGTACTATGTAAGGTTTTTATGATTTAATGTAAGTCATATCATTTGCTTAAGTGAAAGCTTGGTACTGAAAGGGACACTGGTGTGAATGCAAATAAAAACGCCATCACTGTGGATGCACGCACTTCAGAGGAATATGTTCTCCCATAACCTTACTAAGCATTACTGCTCCCTGGGAAACTGACCAGACCATCCTGCATTCTTCTCATGGCCTGTCCCACTTTATAAAAAGCAAGCCACTTTGTTGTTGCTGTTGTTGTTGTTGTTGTTGTTGCAAGCTGTTCACTTCTCTAGGTGTGGCCAAAAAGAAAAGAAATGCATGGCTGCTCACCATTGCCCCAGACCATCCTTGTTAAACTGTCTTTTGCATTGATATACACTGGGGTCTCCTTGGCCCAGATGCCCTGATACAGCCTTTCTGCTACTAAAACAAGAGTCAGGGTGGAGGAATGGAAACACTGGATCCTCAAGTTTGAGTTGGATTCTACATCCACTGAGCTGGTCCCAGCCTTTCTAAGTTTCTGTTTGACCAGCAGGATGAGTTGCTCAAATTGAATCCTAATGGATTATTATGAAAGTTAGAAATGATTGAGGCTTACTGAGGGCAGGGGCAGTCTTTTCTGTCCTTGGTATCCCAAGATTCAGTCCAAGTAATTGGCTAAATATATTAAATGGTGTATTACCTATCATATACAGAAACACATTTATAGATACAACATTAATCTTTGTTTTATCTGGATTCTTTAGTAAGAACACTAGACAAATAAAAAGGGGCAGCTGTTAACAGTGGGCTAGTCTGTGGGAATACTTGATTTTGTTGACTGGGGAATATGTGCTCTACAAGGGTCAGTCCACATAAATCTTGGTGGAGAAAACACTTTTTCTATGATGGCTAATGAAGCAGATGCCTTTGAAGGGATAATGAATCTTTAAGGATGCACTTCTCTGCTAAGGTGGCTTAAGTTTGGGAGTATATAAACAAGTAAGAAGGGGAAGTGAGGACTTTAGAATGCTGGTTCACTGATTCCCTTAGTGTACAGAGAGAGTCACAGCCTCAGCATGAATAAGTGACACAGTCTATAAACAAACGTTCTTTCTACAGGCCTTGCTGTGGTTCAGGTTCTCAGCCCAGAATCTCATACCTACAAGACTCTTAGCTTTGTTTTATTAAATAAAGAGCTAGAGAGTGCCCTTGTTACAGAGCTACACTCCACCGTTAAGCACAGTAAATGATCTGCATTTGCATTTACTCCTCAAATATACATAGAGAGCTAATTTCCTTCCCATGTTAACAAGAGTCCTCAAGACTGTTATTCTGAGCACAGTGCCACAGAGCCTTCCACCCAGCCTGGAACCTGCCCTGGATTTTACCTCGCCCTCCTGCTTTCCTATGTCCTTCTAAAATGAATGCAAAGCAAACAGGCACACGGAGAAGGAGCCACACTGAGGAACATTTCTGGACACCAAAGTTAATATAACCTTCTGGTCAACTCAAGGGAGAGTTTTATCAGTAGCTTTCAATCTTAACACTTCAATGTGATTTGATCAGAGTTGCCTTGAGTCTTATTAGAAAATAGTTTCATTTACTAAGGAGGTACCCCTCCAAAAAAATGGGATGTAGGAAATTAACGAGGATAATTTTAATTTATTGAGAAAGCTGATATAGGGGCTGGAGAGATAGCTCTGAGGTTAAGAGAAAGCTATAACCCAATTGGACCTTGTTTTAAAAGG
Organism: Apodemus sylvaticus; assembly: GCF_947179515.1. Taxonomy (NCBI): domain Eukaryota; kingdom Metazoa; phylum Chordata; class Mammalia; order Rodentia; family Muridae; genus Apodemus; species Apodemus sylvaticus. The sequence continues at coordinate 130,190,798 of NC_067476.1, read as the reverse complement.
TCCCATATATGAGTCTATGTGTATTCCATAGCATGTTTCACACACACACACACACACACACACAAAATCCCTGCCTCAACAAACAAAAAAGGACTTCATTTTCAGTTACATGCTACATTGTGAAATAGCAGCTTACAATTTTCAGTTTCCTTCAAATTATTCTGAGAGCCTTCAACATGATCCTATATATTATGTACACTATAGAAAACAAGAGACCACCGAGGGGTTGGCCTCAAAATGTTATTTTCCCAAGTGTTTTCTGTGTAGGGTGCATTATGAATGCTACACTGTCCATCGACATTTATGAGAGAGCACATCAGGAAATGCCTACTGCACAGCCAACACGTAGCCTCCAGAGGATGTCTAGATGCCTCACTGTGTTATCCTGTCACTTTGTACCTGAATCATAAGGAGAATGAGGACAGTGCCACTGTGATTCCTTCGTGATGGAACCTCCAGCAGTACTGCTGAGCTAGCTCTTTCAAGAAATTGTCACTTGAGAACACAGCTAATGATCTGACTCCAGAAAGATATTTTTAACTCATCAGAAGAACGTCTTGAAGGATTCTGAAAATGTTTGGATATTCTAGGTAGTCTATAAGGTGGACTTAGTGATGAATTGCAGGCTAGCTCCTGGGAACTTACTGATCAGGCTGTAGGTCTCAAGTTCTTGTGCCAAGGGCTCTTCAGTGACTATGCCTCAGTTGAAAGTACTACAAGGTGTACTTAGATATGAAGCTCATGGGAGTGCCAGGGTGCTTAGAAGGACAAGGGCCTGGGTGGCGAGGACAGAACAGCCATGCTGTAGTAAAAATATCTTAAAGTTTCCAGGACTCCCATGCTATGTTTGTGTGTTTGTTTAGAGACAGGGTTTCAATGTCACCCTGGCTATCCTGGAACTTGCTTTGTGGATCAGACTGGCCTCCAACTCTGAGATCTGCTTGCCTCTGGCTTCTGAGTGCTATGATTAAAGGTGTGCACCATTATTAAGAAGGTATTAAGAGACATGACTCTCTTGTGGTATTTTATAATGGCCAATGCTTTAGTATGCTAAGGCATACTGTTCTCTGCCAACTATTGACAGATGGAGGGTAGACTGTTCGAATTACCACCTAATTTAAATAAGTTTACGGATGACCCTTTGTGATCACAGGCTTACAGTCCTAACTGAAAAACATTCAGAGGCCATTAAATACTTCTGCACTCAAAAGTAAATACAAGAAAAAGATAGCCAAATGACTTCGTGGATATCTGCAGCGTAGGGATCATCTATATTTCTTCTTTTAACAACAAAAACAAACAAATAAACAAAATTCTAAGGGAACCCTATCAACATTTCCTCAAAATGACAAATCAAAGCGCAATGACCATTATTGGGAAAAAATGTTTAAAAGTAAAGAAAATATTTGTATACTAGAATGAAATATTATACATACATAATAACTGCTCTGCTGTAAACTCCATTTCAAAATAAGAGTTCATTATAGAAACTTGAGTTTAAAAATTAATCATGTCATGAATTATATTACCATAAAGCAAGCCATTCTCTTTCACTTGTAAACAAGAACAAAACAACCTCATATGCAGATGCATGCCTCAGTACTTCAGCAATGGTGTGTTTATGTGCATAAATATTTAAAGTCAGACCTTGGAATTTATAATGAAGCCACACACCACTTTACAAATAAGGATCTGTTGAATTTAAATGTGTAACAAATAAGGCTCCGTTCAAAGCACTAACTGCTGCTTGCTGATTCCAAGCCAAAACAGCTGTAATGACACAATTCAGATTCCACCTATAAACACACCTAAGACATGTACACGAGTCTTAATAGGTCTTGATGGATGAAGCATGATTAGTGAGATTTTTAAATTGCCAGACAGGCTTTGTACCCAAGGCACAAGCAAACTCCATATCGAGTGAGTTTTTTAAAATATCATTTTTAAGTTAAAAGAAGTAAAATTAGAAACACCTACAGTTTGTCATCTAGACTCTTGCCCTGGCCAGCTGACATCCTCTCGTGGCTGTCAGTGCTGAAGGGCTGTATGATGGGGGATGCTTACAGACTGAATCCTGAAAATCGAGGTGAGGCGCTCAGTGAACAGTTGACCAGCTTGGGTTATGTTAGCACGGCTTGCATGCACAAGTTGAGTGCGTCCTCTCCCCACCTCACGAAGTCACTGGACCCAGCAATGACTAACCCTGAGTTTTCTGATCATGCAGTGAGACTGCATTCAGTGACTGAAACTGTTAGGCACTGGTAGCTTTACCTGTGACTGGGGCTGTAGCAATGCTTTCTTCCTTGCTCTCATCTCCACAGCCACTTGAAACTTCTAAAAAATTAAAAACATAAATATGTATTTCAAAATTATGAAATATTTGTTCTTTAGCACTGGGGGTGGAACCCAGGGCCTCACAGAGGTTAGGCAAGCTCTCTGCCACTGAGCTACACTCCTAGCCCCATATGTTTTGTTTTAAGATTTATTTTGTGTGCAAGAATGTTTTGCCTGTGTGTATGTATGTGCACCATGTGTATGTTGTGTCTGGTGCTGTGCGAGGTCAGAAGAGAGCGAGAGTAAACAGATAGCTGGGAACTGCTGTGTGAGTACTGGGAGCGGAACCCGAGTCTTCCCCAAGAGCAGCCAGTGCTCTTAACCACAAAGCCATCTCTCCAGCTCCTGGATGTGGAGTTTTAATATAATTCTTTTATTTTTTTCACTATCTCTTCACTTACAGTTTTTGTTAATTTATTTCTTGTCTAAAAGGTGCTGTTTACGTAAGTGACTAGTTTAAGACTTCTTGACTTTATTTGTCTAGAAGCTCAACAGAACTACATTTAGGATTTCCACTGGATACATATTACTACTAATGTGGATACACATTAATACACACTAACTGGAAGGCACCATAAAACAAGCAACATACTCTGCACATAGAACCTGAGATAGGCTTTGGTGAACAGTATTTTGTAAGTACGCCTTGAGGAAGGATGCTGTGCTGACTCTGAATGCCTTTTTGCTGTGGACACTGCAAACAATAGTTACCTTGTTCCCTTGTAAGAACACTGTTGAGCCTCAGAGCCGGTTTTGCTTCCTTTATTCCATTATTGTCATTCAGAATAGACGGCATGCTGCAGGATGATTCATCACTGTGAATAGCTGACCTATGGTCACATTCTTCTGTAAGGACTTTTTTCAATAATGTTGTTGCCTATAGTGTTTCAAAGAAAGCACACACACAAAAAATCAAAACAAACTGGAATTCTGTGCCTCCTGCTCTCAAAGACTCAGACTCAAAATACAATTTTAGGTTAAGCTTTACTTAGAATTTAATTTCTTTCCTGACATTAAAATGTTTTCAAGATCAAAACAGCAGAGGAGGGTAGGGGGGAAACCAACATGAAGCTGGGTGGGCAGGAGGTGGGGGATCTGGGAAGAGTTCATGATCAAGATATATGAAAAACATTTTAATTAAAAATAACACCTGCTTATTTTCCAGCACAATTTAATTCTATACAACAATTTTCATTCACAATAATGCTTTTGAAGACCTAACCTTACATACTACCCAAATGTCTGACTTGAGAAGTAGGTCTCTGAGGCGGGATCACCTCTGCTTGTCTGAGCTAGACTATTTTCCCTTTGGTATACATAAAAGCAGACCCTCAGACCTTCTTTCTGAATGAAAGATTTATTCTCTCATTGCACGAAACCTGATTTCTAGACTTGTAACAGATCATTGGTTTAGGGCTGGCAATAGGGTTTAGCAGTTAAAAACACTTGCTGTTCTTGCTGAGGACTTGGGTTTAGTTCCCTGCACCTACACCAGGCAGCCTATAATTGTAGTTCCTCATAATCTGATGCCCTCTTCAGACTACTGCAGATGCTGCTTGCATGTGATGCACATATAAATATACATATAGGCACATATACCTAAACAAAAATGAATTAAAGAAATTTACTAAGCAAAAAGATAACTGGTGTGTTCATGAGTCTTAATCTTTAGCCAAGGATAAAAGTCTATGTTTGCCTTTGAGTCTCCTGAGGAGCTGGAGAAACTCACTTGCTACCAAATATCTTTTTTCAAAGGACATTAACTATTCTATCTGTACAGGATAAATCAGATTTGATCACAACCTACCTGAGAAGCAATGTGAGGAAAAATGGCAATGAATGTGATCTGACGTAACTCTTTTAATTTCTTAAGAACAAGAGGTGACTATCTAGCTGACAACCTCTATCATACTATCTCACTGCCAGAGTATACACTATTAGAGTAGTGATTTGCTCCATCCTAATGACAGTGATAGTGACCTGTTGATTGATGAGTACAGAAAATATGGGTAGTATCTACCTAATCTACAAGAAATGAGCCCCAAAACATCACAAGCTAATACAACTGGTAGAACTGCACAAAGCACCTCAGGTTCCATGCAGTTGATATCTGGGTAACAAGCAATTATTCAGTAAACAAGGAGGGAAAGAACAATTCTTTATGATTAGCATAGCATAGTCCTTGGCTCTAACTTCGCTTAGGCAGATCTCACAGACCCAGGGCTTATGACAGAAGCTAGAGAAACTGGTCTGGGGTGGTGTGTGAAAGAGTTGTAGTTCTTGTCCAAAGGCCCTAGTGTTGTTAGCTTTGTAGCTAAAACCTGGGCCTCAGTGCTAATGATTGGGTTCTCTGTCTTTATTTGTAACAACTGTCCCTGGGTTGTACTTCTGCTCTGACAAGTCCATGTAAGTGAACTGCTTAGGACTTCTGTTTTAGTAGACTGACTACAGACAGGGTTCCTTGCCCCTGACGCTGGACCCAAGCTGGCTCCCATCAGCTATTATTCTGTGTATGCTCCTCAGGTCTGCACGAACAAAAGCAAGCCTCTTTAGACCGCATCATCATACTGCCCAAGGTGCTTTGTATACCTACCCTGACCATATCTGCCAATGCCCCAAAATCCTATACATTAGCAAAGCATTTTAAGATATGAAGTAAAAACAAAACCTCACTTTTAGAAATTTTGTAGTTAAATCTATAACTTTATTTTCTTCAATTAAAAAAAATCTATGCATTTTGATAGAACTTTGTATATTTCTAAATTATAATATGTCATATAATTGGTAATAATTTCTTTTTCTTTTTATTCTTTTGGTTTTTTGTTTTTTTCCTTCTCAAGACATTTCTTTTTATAGATTTGACTACCCTGGAACTCACTTTGTAGACCAGGCTGGCCTTGACTTTACAGAGATCTAACTTCATTGCCTCTTGAGTGCTGGGATTAAAGATGTGCCACCACCACCCAGAGGTAATAATTTCTTAACCTCTTAATAATACTGTCATAGTATACATCTAAAAAAAAACAGGGCTGGTAAGATGGCTCAGTGGGTAAGAATACTGTCTGCTCTTCTGAAGGTCCTGAGTTCAAATCCCAGCAACCATGTGGTTGCACACAACCATCCATAATGAAATCTGACACCCTCTTCTGGTGTGTCTAAAGACAGCTACAATGTATTTATATATAATAATAAATAAATCTTTGGGCCAGAGTGAGTGGGGCCAGAGCGAGAGGGGCCAGAGCGAGAGGGGCCAGAGTGAGCAGAGGTCCTGAGTTCAATTCCCAGCAACCGCATGATGGCTCACAACCATCTGTACAGCTACAGTGTGCTCATATACACAAAACAAATAAATAAATCTTTTAAAAAAATGAACAAAATTGCTAAGCATGCAGCACCATTCTCAGATTATTTTGAAAACATGGGTTCTGGAGATGAAACGGGGTGTCTTTATGACTAAGCCATGTCCCAGTTCGGTATAATGGTCACATGAACACGAAGACATGGAGTGCCATTTTCACCTCTCAAAATGGATCCGAAGGAGTTGATTGTTTAATTTTAGAAAGAACTCAAATACATGCTTTATCTATCCATTATTTTAACTCCGTGACTAGAGTAAGATCTAGTCATGCAAATTCTACACCTGATAATTTTATATTTTATACCTATGAGCTCATTAATAAATTTAAATATTCAACAGGCAACTAAAAGAAAAGCAGCCAGGGGACCGTGCAAAGTAGACAGGGACTACATAAAGTCATTCAAAATAAAGCAGAAGGATATGTGAGCCTATTAAAGGAAATTCACTTCGTGGTACACAGGAAAGGGAGGTTCACACCAAGACAGTGCAACATGTGTGTGTGTGTGTGTATGTGTGTGTGTGTGTGTGTGTGTGTTTGTGTATTTTATCGGGGATTGAAACCAGGCCCTTGTGTGTGCGAAGCAAGGGCTCTACCACCAAGCTGCACTCCTAACCATATTTGTAAACTCTTGAATATCAAAGGCTATCCCTCATGTCGATAGGACTGTTTATGGACAGCAGCATTTTTCTGTTTGGCGTTTAAAGTTTTGTTTTTATTTTTCTGCTTGTTTCTTCAAAGAAATTACATCTAATTCTAAAGAAATCTGATTTGTATAAGGGCAGCACAATTCCAAAGAGAAATTAAGTGTGAATGCACTTAGCAGAATGAATTCTCCTGGGACAGTATCACTCACACACTGATGACACACAATGGCAAGGGATGGCCGTTCCCAGATTTAACTACCATGTCCTTGAAATCCTTCCTCTTGGTTACAGAGAAATATTTTCCAGTGTTTAAAGAAGAATACATGTATTAATGCTGATTATATTTAAGTTAAAGGAAGGGATTTTATTTATGTAACAATTAAAAGATAGAAAAAATCACAAGAACCAGGATATGAATATATATATGAGATATTTAGGAACTATGTCTTCTGGTAAATAAAATCTGTGTGGGGGCAGGACCAGGCCCATTCTGAGTGAACAACATCAGAAAGTTGTTCTTCTGTGTCAAAGTTCTCCCGTGTGGAAACAGACCTCATGAGAATAAAGGAGTGTTCAGCCACTTTGTATTTCAATGACAATCTCAACTCATTTTGTTTCCAAAGTAATTACAAATTTTTATGAATTAAAAGCATGTAGCTCAATTATGTAATTGCCTAACAGGTTATGTGGTGCTGACAGATTTTGTCTGGTCTCCAGGGGACAGTGAGTTTCTATGGCTTTGGTCATGTGTTTACTCAAGAGAAGGGATTGACTAGAGCTCACAGCACAGAGACCCACAGATAAACATAATTTACATGTGGCTGTTTAATTAGTCCTTTACCCAAGAGATCAAAGCAAATACTTCTAGGCTTCATTAGACTTTGATTTTTCTAATAGAGCTTTCTTAAATTTTCAAAATCACTTCTTTTAAGATTTTCTCTAAAGAGAGAGCTGTTTAATCTATGGTTTCTACTAAATATCTATCCTTTTTCAATACACAGAAATAACTCAGATACCACAGTTAGGTAATCATGGAGGATGATGAGGGCCGGGGATATATATAGAGTAATGGTAAAAATGTGCTTGACATGAACAAGACTCTGAATTTAATTCCCAGCCCCACGACTCCTGCCCTCCCCCCCATCTTGCCTCCCTCCTTCCTCACCCCTCTCTCACATGCACAGGGCACACTACATAAACCAAAACAGCTTCAGAAACTCCAAAAGCATTTTGTCCTGAAGTTTACAGGGTATTTCATCATTTTGGTGATAACACTGTTCTTTGGAATTGTGCATTTCTTCAGCCATACCTATATGTTTCAAAAACTGCCTGTTTACTCCCATTTCTAAGGAAAAACCATTCAAGCTCTGCTCAAAAGTTTGCAGCAGTATTTCAAACACTAGGTGATATTTAACCCTCTTCTGGCTTCCACAGGCACCTGCATTCACTTGCACATACCTACAAATAGACATACAGACACCTACACACACACACAATTAAAAATAAATTAAACAAGAAAAAAGAATGGTTCTATTGCCTCATGTGTCAGGTTTCCTAGTCTGTTCTTTGGTTCCTAACAGCCCTTCCCTGTCACTCCATTCACCTTCCCCAGTCTCACTTTGTCAAAAGCCTATTTCTAAAGGGTCACCTTACATGTCCCAATACTCCTTCCATCATAAGCTCTCCCCATTGCTTCTGCACATAGCTGGGCTCCCTTTCTGAGAGTATACATTCTTTGCCATTTTATTATGTGCATCCTGGTAACCAGACCTCAGAAGGAGAGGGACGCATTTTATATATTTCTTTCCTTCTAATATATCTGGGCTAGTACCTGTGTGTAATGTACAATTTTGGCCAAAAATATATTTGTTGGCCTAACATCAATGACTTTATAATATTTTAAAGTATGGCATACAGACAGAAAACCAGAATGTTATAGTATGCTTTTAAACTCTGAAGACACTGTGGTAAATATATTTAAGCTACCTCTGAGAACTGAATTAATATTAAATCACAAGTTAGATCCTTTCACAAAACCTATAAAAGATCTAAGATCAGGAAGTTAAAAATATTATCAGCCAGATCTGATACCTCACTTAACTACTGTTATCATATTTTTCAAATGTTTATCATTCATAATATATTACTTCCACAAACAAATAGCTTGTATAATCTTAGAACTTATTTAAATAGGTTACTACTAACCCCAATCCTTGTTTTTGAAAGAAAATAACCTCAGCACATACCTCTTCTTTAAGAGAATTATCATGTTCCTTCATACACTGTCCTTGTGTCTTCAATAAGTGACAATCTGGCACTTTTTCAGCTCTGTAAAACAGAAATAGGAGAGATACTATAAATCTGTAAATGCATGTATAAATGAGTGAATTAGAAGTTCTTACATTTTTAAAGGTCTTATAGTCAAATTACAAGAACAACATTTATAAAAACAATCTGGAGCCTAACATTTGAAATTACAAAACTGTGTTCAAATCCCCTCCATAGATTGAGTATGTGTATGTTTCTGTGTATATGTATCCACGAGTGTGTGCATATGTGAGTGCATGTATGTCTGGTTGTACTCACTTATGTATGCACATGTGGAGGTCAGAGGCCATTGGGTGTCTTCTGTTACTCTCCACCTTAATTTTTGAGACAGGGTCTTTCAATGAATCTGGAATTTGCTGTTCCAGCTAGACTGGTTCTCTGATATGTTCCCAGGACCCACATATCTCTTGATCTGACCCCATTAAGCTGTCTTTCCCAAGCTCCTCTTTTTGCTTTTAAACTTATTTTGTTGTAATATTATTGCTAATAAGCATTCTCAACTTTGACTGCACATAGAAATAGCCAACAAGTTTTGTAAAGTCTAGATATCTAATGCCACTTGTACTGAGTATCAAAAAATGGTCTATGTGACCTAGACATAGTATGCTTTAAGACTCATCTTAAAGACATCATTGTTCTAAAGCACAGACATGTACTCTGAAAGCATGGAATGGGTGGTCTCCTACATGTCAGTAAGTGACATCAATGATATCTCCATCACAACAACACCTTTTAGTGACATTTTTATTATGACCTACATACACTGAAAACAAGTAAGGCATCATTATAGAAGAGTGAAGAAGGAAATGTGAGCCACAACACTAATACTAAAAGGCAGCACCTTTAACAAGAGGCTCCCTTCCAGCCTGGTTACAGGAAACTCATCAGATGTACCCAAAGCATCTTGCAGTACTAGAAACTAAGGATGATCCAGCAATTAAGACTCAGCCTGTTTTGAAAGGCGTGCCTGCTGGCCAGTGACTTAATTTAAATTTAAACAGCAAAAGGGAAACAATGCAATGCACTGAAATACAATAAATTCATACAATCTCATGGGTTCATTTAAAAGTAAAGAAACCTTAAAAAACTTTTGGACTACACACACACACACACACACACACACACACACACACACACACACGAGAATATGGGGAGTATCCTTTAATGCAGCTCTATATAATCTAGAAGTGGATCTAGCCAGAGAAAACGTATATACATACTCATGTCTGAGTCTGGCTTATTTTGTTTAATAAGATGATCACCACCTGCATTTTTTCCCATCCAAGAACATAATAATTTCATTCCTTATGGTGGGATGTTACACAGTATTATACTTGGCCTATCCATCATCAGACAGCTGATTTCATAACAGCTTCTGTGAAGTGCCACAGTGAACACCTATGCTCAAGTTTCTCCATGGCATGCTGACTTAAAAAGACCTTTGGATACATACTAGAAAAGGTGTAACAGGGTTCTATCATAGTTCTATCTTTAGTTGTATTTTATTTTATTTTATTTTTTTGAGAAACTTCTATACTGGTTTCCACAGTGCCTGGACTAGCTTTCATTTCCACCCCCCAGTATAAAAGAGTTCCTCCCTCCAATCTTCCGCATGCCCTCCATCCTTGCATTTGTCTGCTTAGTGACAGCCTATCTTATTGGGTAAGATGCACCCAGAGTAGTTTTAATTACATTTGCTTCATGGCTAAGGATGCTCAATAGTTTTTCATATTTGTACTGGCCTTTATACTTCATCTTTTGAAAGCTTCATCATTATTTCATTTATTTATTGACTGTTTGGGTGTTGCTTAGTTAGGGTTTTCATTGCTGTGAAGAGACATCATGACCAAGGCAACTCTTATAAAGGACATATAATTGGGGCTGGCTTATAGGTTCAGAGGTTCTGTCCATTATCATCAAGTCAGGAGCATGGCAGCATGCAGGAGTCCTACATTTTCATCAAAAGGAAGCCAGGAACAGACTGACTTCTAAGCTAGAAAGAGGGTCTCCATAGTGACACACTTCCTTCAACAAGGCCATACCTCCTAATAGTGCCACTCCCAGGGTTTAATTTTGCTTTAGTAGCCATATATTATATGTTTAGTAGTTCTATATTTTAAATGCTAACTGTCAGGTGATGCTAGCACAGTGTTCCCCATTCTGCTGACTGCTTCTTGATTTGAACATTTCCTTCAGTGTGTAGCTTTTTTTTGTCCATGCAATAACATTACTGGAGTCACTGGAGTCCTTTTCAGAAAATCCTTGTTTTTTACCTGTGCCTTAAGGTTCCCCCATCCCATATAGTTTCCTATAGTAATTTCTGACTTTCAAATATTACACTAAACCATTTAAATCCTTTTTTTCCTCTGCAGAGTAAAAGATAGGGCTCAAGTGTTATTCTTCTACATGTGGACATCCAGTTTTCTAGCACTATTCGTTGAGACAGTGGTCTTTTCTCCAATGTGCATTTTTGGACACTTTGTTAGAACCATGTGACTGTGGTAGCATGGGTTTAATGTGGACCGGACCCTCTACTCTACTCCAGGGATCCATGTGTCTGTTTCTGTTTTGGCTGTTTTGCTCCATGACTCTGTAGTACACTTGAGATGGGAACACCACTAGCATTCTTCTTTTTGCTCAGGATTGTTTTGACTATTCAAGGTCTTTGGCACTTTCATATGAATTTTAGATGTGCTCCAATTTGTTTGAAGAATTTCTCTGGGATTTTGAAGGGACTTTGCGCTAGATCTGTAGAACGCTTTTAGTAACACATTTTCAGTATATCAATTCTGCTGATCTGTGGCCATAGATGGTCTTTCCATTTTCTGGTGAGTTCTTGTCTTTTTTTTTCCCAGTGTATTAAAATTTTCATTATAAAACTGTTTTGCTTCTTTGGTTATGTTTATTCCTAGGCATTTTTTAAAAAAAATAATGTTGATGGAATATTTCCTTCTTCTTTCTACCATGTTTGTTATTGGCATATATGAAAATTTCTGGGGTTTGTGTGTTGATTTTCCATTCTGTTACTTTATTCAAAGTGTACTGTTTTCTGATGAAGCTCTAGAGTGTGTTATGTACAGGATCGTATCATCCACAAAAATGGACAGTCTGACTGGTCTTGGGGTGCATTAGAAAGCAGGTAGAGCAAGCCAAGAGGAGCAAGCCAGTAAGCAGACTCTCTGTGGCTCATACTTGATTCATGTCTTCAGGATTCTGCCTCGAGTTCCTGCCCTGACTTTCCTGGATGATGGACCTCAAGTTGTAAAATGAAATAATTCCTTTCATCCCCAACTTGACTTTGGTCATGGTATTTTACCACAGAAATTGAAACCCTAAGACTTAAACTCTTTACATCCCCTTATTTTAATTTTTGTGTATCATGTGTGTCCTTTCCTAGATCACAGGTGTCCATTTTTTAGCTCATTTGAATACAAGTTTTCAAAGGATGCTTTAATTAACCTTTGACTTATCACTGATACTTGTTTTAATGTCTAACTTCTCATCTCAAATTTTACTAATTTTATTAATTTGGCCTCCCCACTAATACCCCTGGCCTATAACTATATAACTCTGGCTGATCTGAAACTTAACTACAATCCTCCAGTGGTGTCATCCTCTTGTGTACTGGGATTATAGACAACATGACTGCTAAGTGTCTGTCTCCCACTGTTAGTTTGGTTAAGGGCTTAGCAATCTTACCTTTCAAAGAACTAATCTTTTGTTTCATTAATTCTTGGTATTGCTATTTTGGTTTTCATTTCATTACTTTCTTTTTTGATCTTAATTATTTCTTTTAATCTACTGGTTTGGGGTTTGTTTTGTTCTTGTTTTTCTAAGACCTTAAGGTGTATCATTAAATTATGTGAGGTTTTTTTTGTTTTTATTTTTTAAATGTAGACATTATAGCTCTAACCTCCTTTGTTGAGACCCGTTTCATTAAAGCCCATAGGCTCTGGGACATTATATCTCCATTCTCACTTGATTCATCCGTAATCCCTCCTCGATTTCATCACTGACTCATCCTCACGCAGCAGTGTGCTGTTCAGTCTCCATGAACTTGTGTGTTTCCGTAGCCGCTCTTGCTTTTGCTGTTGATTTCTAATTTATTCTATTGGGGGTCAAGCAGACTACTTGAAATTATTTTGTTTTTCTTGTATTTGTTAAGAATTGCTTTGTATTCACCAATGTCTTCAATTTCATGAGCTGCTATATTCTACAGGGTTTAAATGGGAGACTATACAGAGTTTTGTTAAATCATGTGATCTTTGTCATTTAGCTATTTGCTAAATTTTAAGATTTAAAAAATATTTTAAAAGTGTGTGTGCATGTGTGTATGTATGTATGTATATACTTCTGTATATGTGAGTAAATGCAGGTTCCTGTGGAGGCCAGAGGAGTCAGATTCCCCTGGAACTGGAGTTACAGATGGCTGTGAGCCACCATGTGGGTACCGAGATCCTAAATTAGTCTGGAATACAGCAAGTATAGTTAATCACTGAGACATATCTTTGTTAATTGTTTTGATCTATCTCACCTGTCTATTGGTAAGAGTGGGAAACTGAAGTGCCTGTAATTATTGTGTTGAAGACACTATTGCTTGGTTTAGAACACTGGGTATACCAATATTCAGTGCATATATGTTTAGAATTATAATAGTTGCTTAAGGACTATTTCTTTTTCATTTTTTAAAAAATACTATTTTACATAGGAGTGCTCTATCTGCACATATACTTTTGTGCCAGAAGAAGGAATCAGATCCCATTTTAGATGATTGTGAGCCACCATGTGGTTGCTGGGAATTGAACTCAGGACCTCTGGAAGAGCAGCCAATGCCCTTAACTGCTGAGCCATCTCTTCAGCCCAAAGATTATTTCTTTAATCAATATGAAATCACCTTATCTCTTCTGAGCAAGTTTGTTTGAAGTCTATTTTATCAGATACTCAAACATAGACAACTAAACACGTGTGTTTTCTAGTTCCCTGTAATGGCAATTCCTGGTTGTCAATTTGACTATATCTGGAATGAACTATAATCCAGAATTGGAGGAATCACCTGTGATCCAGCTCTTGAGGCTAGAAGACACAAGTTTCTGACCTGGATCTTGGCATGGAAATCTTGAGGCATATTGGCCACAAAAAGCCTAAGCCCAGGCAGGGTAGTATATACTTTTAATCCCAGGAGATTGAAGCAAGATCTCAGGGTTTAAGGTCAGTTTGGGACAAAGCAAGTCCCAGATCCAGGCATGGTGGTGACACCTTTAATATGGGACACACTTTCTGCTGGAGGCCTACATAAGGACATTGGAAGAAGACTCACTGATTGCACTTACTTGCCAGCACATCTATTGGAAGCTACTTCTACAGAAGACCAGCTGAAACAACTACCTTTGTGAGAACAAGTAACTACTAGATTTTTGGACTTCCCATCCACAGATGCCCATTGTTGGGTTAGTTGAACTAACTGTAAGTCATCACAATAAATTCTCTTAACATATAGAAACATTCCATAAGTTCTGTAACTCTAGAGAACCCTGACTAATACATTCCCTTAAAGGAATAAAGAAATGCAATCATGTAACCTAAAACAATCACAGTGTAAGACCCCCACCCCTTGGTGGTACTTTGAGATGGCCCTGAGTGAGACTCTGAGACACAGATCAATGCAAAAGCAAGAGGTTTATTTTCCAGTGCATTGGGGTCGACCTTCAATTAGTCCCTCAAGATAAGTTACTAGGAAGGCAACCCCAAATGGCTATTAAAAGGAGTTTTTATACTTTTTAGGGCACAGGTTACATCAGCAAGGTTACAGTTCAAACTTATTGGCTAAGCATACTGACCTTTAAATCTATTGGCTGGCAAGCAGGACATGCATTTGAACTTTACCTGGGACTTTCCAGAGGGTCAGGTATCTATCAGTCAGTACATTCTGAGAATTTTTTACTCAAGAATATTCCTGTGGATGGAGAATGGAACCTGGCCTAGACTTGACTCCAGGTGGGAGGGGGAAGCTGTAAGGGGGGTGTAGGACTGGAAAACACCTTAGGGTCCCTCAATGGCACCTAGGAGGCTATAATGTAGGCAGCCCCTCCTGGGTACTAGGGGATGCAGCAAGGTTGTTGCAAAGAAGGCAGAGGAGAAGCTGGTGATTCATATTCACCAAAAAGAATTCGTGTTCCAAAATCTGACTGCTTGTTTTCCATAGGACACAAACAACATTTTTTCCCCAAGGCTAGAGTGTTTTATAAACATCACCTTTGGTGACAACATAATCTGTAATAGAGCATAATGTTGACGTCAGACACTTCTGACTTTATCTGTCTTTAAAACAATGATCACAGTAAGGAAAAGTCTTGAAGACTATTAACTTTACAATTTGTGTTGGTCTTTTTTTTTATTGATATATTTTTTATTTACATTTCAAATGATTTCCCCTTTTCTGGGTCCCCACTCCCCGCAAGTCCCATAAGCCCTCTTCCGTCCCCCTGTTCTTCCATCCACCCCTTCCCACTTCCCTGTTCTGGATTTCCCCTATATTCTTGTGTGTTGGTCTTAAAAAATCACATCTTATGGAAGGCTGATGTATGCATAAGTATAGCTTGAAGGCCATATGAAATCATTTATAATGGAAATCAGTGCCCTATTATAAATGAACAATCCTAGTTTAGTCAATGTAGACCTATCTTATCGCCATATTCTAAGGTTTAAGAGTTACACACTGCATCGTTTATTATAAATGCAAATGCACTTTCCATATTACACTGTGGGTTACACCAAATCGTATATAAAGAGCAATAAAAGGCAGCAGTAAAAAAGCCGTAAGATTGGTTCAAGAGCCTTGCGACCTGTAGTCACCAAGCAACCCACAAAGCTCAGAAAGACCCCTCCCAAGTCAGCTTCTTTCATCACCTTGTGAAGCAGAATTTTAAGACAGCAGGTTTTACTCTGCATGATAAAAATGTGATAGAAGATGAAAAGTTACTGACCAGGAAGGTCACTTTTAGCTTCCTCCAGTTCAGAGATCATAAATGGAAATATAGAAGTATTGTAAATTGGGGCTGGAGTTTTCTGTCAAGATCTCTCCAGAGACAATTATCCTGATTTGTACCTAGCCCATGATAGAACTATGTATCTAGATTTAAGGTGAATTCTACTCTTAAAAAAATGTACTTCTCTTCCCTATTTACATCACATAAAATAGCCTAAGTGGCCCCTGAAAGATAGAGAAGACAGTGTTAGATGAAAGGCAAACAGATACAAAATTGCTCTGTTTCTTAGCTCATAGCATCCGTGGTGGTTTGAATGAGAATGGTCTCTGGAGACTTACATGTTTGAGTACTTGGTCCCCAGATAATGGAACTATTTGGGAAGGATTAGGAGGTGTGACCTTATTAGATGAGGTGTGTCACTTGGGGCTGGCTTTGAGATGTTAAAAGATTATCATGTAAACTCCTGGGTGCTACTCCAGTGCCATGGCTGCTTCTCTGCCTGCTACCACGCTCTCTGCCATGATGGCTTCTATCACTTTGGAAATAAATCCTTCTTATTTAAGTTGCCCTTGTATTTGGTGTTTCACATGACATTTCTATTATTGCTGTAGAAAAATAACTAGGAACAGATTTCTGTCACAGCAAGGAGGTATATGAATCTTGGCTCATGTTGCACCCACTCTTGAAATGAGTAGCCCTCCCACGTTCTCTCATCCCAGCTTTACACTTGTTTACAGTTATTAAACTGAAGGGCTTTAAATAATAAGAGCTCATTAAGGCCCCACTTTCAAGTGCCCAAGTCATTGCATCTAGGGTAGGACTGAAAATGCGCTTTTTAGAAATAAGTTCCCAGCTCCTGTTGATGCTGCTGGCTGCTGGTCCTGAAACCACATTTCAAAAGCCAGCTCTGGACTATTGGGTCTAAATCTAGAATGAACATGGAAATCTGGGAACCCACTGAAGACCTCCTTGTTAAACCTCCACTTAAACCTGCTGAAGACCTCCTTGTTGGTAACTATGATGGATAAATCCAGGGTTGCTCCCCTGACTGTATATTAGTCAAAGGATACACCTCCCTCCCCCTGCCCACTAAAGTAAATGTTTTTATATTTATAGACAAATCCAATCTCAGAAATACTGCTACAAGAAGGTGCTGAATATGTAAGTTCACTAATAATAAGAAACAAATGCATTTATAGACAAATAGATGAGGCATCCATCCAAAGGCTAAACTGATGGCTACAAGCACGGGTAGTGTAGACTAGTTCCAGCACTTGTCAGTGTTCTGGTTTTGAAACACTGGGACAAGTCGGATGCGTTGCCACAGCAGCTGTTTCATGCCAAGTACCTTGCTCTCCTTCACTGCTATTGCCCCAGCTTCAAGTCTGGGAAGTTGTGAAGGACAGCTGTTCTGCAAGCTTCAAGGTCTTCCTTCAGAATGTCACTGTGATTACAGAGCCTATAAAATAAAGCAGGTGCTGCCCGAGATGTTTATTTAAGCACAGACTGCCTGTTTCTAGGGGCTCCGGTGGTTCTTCGTGGTTTATTGAAATATATCTGCAATATAATCTAGACATAAAAAATGCAGCAACTATACGTCTTTCCACAAAGATGTAAAATGAGGCAATTTGAAAAACTTGTTTGTGTGTTTGTGACAGTTTTACATGCACTGGAGGAAGTAACTTTTAACTCTTTGATGACTTTAATGAGGTTCAAATCTACAGCTGGACAATCTCATTCCACATTCCATATAACTGATGGGAATGCTGATAATCTTAACAGCAGAAAAGGCTAATTTTATATTGTCAATCATTATGAAGTTAGATCTCCACAACCTATGAAATTTATTTAAATTGTCACCACTAAGAAATCCCAATTTCTGGTTGAAGTGTGGGTTACATCTTTTACGCCCAAGTGCAGAAAATGACTATTACTTTCCATCCAGATTTTTCTGTTATAAAGTTTCTTTAATTTTAGTAAGAACTGAAAAGTGTGGAAGAATAAAGGTGTCTACTTTATTCACTGGGAGAATCAATTTGGCCACTACTTTAGATTAGCTCTCTTACTGTACCAAGAAGCCTCCCAGAAGGCTGAGTAAATTATTAGCTCAAACAAGGTCTCTTGGTGGGAAGCATGATTCTTAACTACTATGGGAGAAAATATTAAAGCCAAAACAGTGTTTCTCTTTTGAAGTAGATAATCACATTGTGAGCTTGGAATACCCAGCACAGACATACAGGAAAGATGATTGTTTATAAAGCAATATGTGAACCTGCTTGTTGTTTAAAGCATGTTGTTGAACTAATGTGATATGTGTTTAATATCACAGAGATAAAGAATGCAGGCTGGCTATGACAGGGTGAGGGCCATGAAGACTTGTTCACCCTAATTCTGAAGCAGGTCTTTAGAGAAAGGAAAATATAAGTGAGCTACTGGATTCAAGCCCATTCTTTACTGTCATCTGTGATACTGGTGCTCCAACTGCAGCCAAGTTCCAAGTTTATAGCCTGGGTTTTTTGGACTTTGGGCCACAGTCCTGTGTTGGGTCCTTCATCACTGAGGTCTACTGAGGCCTTAAACCTTCCGGACCCCAGGCCAATCTGACTTATTGTGCCTAAGAAAATTTCTTATTGCCCAGGCAGAATCTAGATCCAGGCTCTTCCTGGACAGGGTTTCATCAAGTATCTACTTCATTCCAGAAGAATATCTACCCTGCAGAAGAGGAGGGTCCTCCTGAAGTAAGCCAGTTTCAGAGCAGTAAGGAGATTCCAGAGTCAATGCTAAGTGTCACCAGGCAGGTGAGCAGACTATCTGGAGCTATGAAGTAAAATAAAGAACCTGGAGACAACTGGAAGGAAGCAGTGCCAATTCAGGCCTCTAAACACACGAATAAGGAGTAATTTTTTAATCATAGAAAAAAATATTATATTTTTTTCATTTCAGTACTGCAAACTGAGGAGTACTTATTAGTGAATATATTAAATTCCTGTGTGAAGAGCTACAGAACTAAAGCTCCTCATCTTTTCCCTGATGACTTCATGTGCCTGTGCATGTTATCTTTTGAAAGACTTCAGTTTTGTGTTTCAGTTGCTGTGAAGTATGCTTGACTTGGTGGTTTTATTTTCTATGGGTAAAAGCAGTTTCAAATGGTCACAGTGTTGAGCTCAGTCACATAATGTTACTTGTTTAAAGTTCTAAATAATATTTAAGTAAGACAAAATAATCATAGAACATTGTATGTGTTCATACCTAGAGTAAAATTTTAAGGAAGTGTCTTAGTCACTGTTCTGCTGTGAAGAGATACCTTGAGCAATAAAGTCTTATAAAGAAAGCTTTTAATTGAGGGCTGGGTTACAGTTCAGAGTCTCAGTCTATTATCATCATGGCAGGGTGTTGGGGTTCTGTCTAAGCTCCATCCCATACCTACCTGGCAATAGCCAGGTATGCCCCGCCCCATAGATCTGGCCCACTATAAAAGGGGCTACTTGCCCCTCCTCTCTCTCTTTGCTCTCTCCGCTGTCCCACATACTCTCACCTCTCTGTCCCTTGGGCTCTCCTCCCCCCTCTCTTGACGTGGTCATGTCCGGCCTCCACTCCACTTCTCTACTCTCTCTCTTTTCTCTCTCTCTCTCTCTGCCTTTCTCTACCACTAACTCTCATGCCTGTATGTGTGTGGTCCCTCAGGGGGAAGAAGTGACTGGACAAGGGCCTTCTGGGCACTGCCTTCCCCTACACTCCCTTAACCCCAATCCTCTCTTTTTAAGCCCCTTCATTTGGTGCCATGATTTGGATGAGAAACACTGTGGGTTTTGCTTAAGGCAGGAGTGGTGCTCAAAAACTAGTTGAGAGCAACAACCTGATCCCAAAGCAAAGAGACAAAGAGGGAGAGCCTGGGCCCAAAGTATCACCCTCAATAACTAACTCAATTCCCCCCACAAGGCCACACCTACTCCACAAGGCCATACCTCCAAACCCTTCTAATTCTTCTCAAAGAGCACTGCTCCCTGGAGACTAAGCATTCAAATACATGAGCCTATGTGGGCCATTCTTAATCAAATCGCCACAGGAAGGAAACTCAATTTCCAAATGAACAACAACAAAAGGCACCATCTTTTAAAGAGAAGGTCCTGAGTGATGAGTGATTAACTTAGGAACAACCCACATCCACAGAGGAAGGAAAAGAGTAAGCAACTGACCTTCCATTCCAGTGTCTGAAGAGAATTTCCACCACTCAACAGTTTAGCCCCATCTTTCTTCCTGGTCCAGGCTCTAGGAGCCCCAGCCTCCCATCCTCCAATCCAGGTTTTCCTCTATCTGCCACAGCTACAACAGCCATTAACAGGCAGAGCTTTGAGGAAACCTCTGCTTTGGTTGGAGCTGGGGTCAAATGTTTCCTGTTGCAGTTTGAATGTGAAATGTCCCAACAGGTGATGCTGCTTTTGGATCTCGCTAGGGGACATAGGCCACTAAAAGGGGGAGGGGAGTTAAGAGTTAAAGCTGGCCTTATTTCTTGTCCTTTCTGCTTCCTGTTCACCACATAAGCAGCTCAGGCACATGTTCCTGCAGCTACAGACTCTGCCATGATGGACTGAAAATTATGAACCCAAATCAGTGTTTCCTCCCTTAAGCTGTCTCTCTGAGAGGGACAAAACCAGTAAGCAGCACAGTTCCCAACAGGAATAGCGAGGGGTCAGGAGTAGAAAACCAGGGTGATTCCTGTGAGCTCTGGGTAGCTTGCTTGCTTTTCTGCACTAAATTTCACTCAGCCTCACAGAGACAAAAAGACTAAAGGTCTGTTGAGAAACTTTGGTCTGTGTGTCCATGTTTTCTGTCTTTCGTTTTTAATAAATAAATTTAAAATACACTTTGTGCACAAAGTCATATAATAAAGTTCCATTAAGGTATAAATTAAAGATGGATTCTTTTCTGGGTGTTCTGTTCTTATTTGGCCCATATCATAGCTATATAAAAGTAAAAAGAACAGATATTATTCCTTTATAAATATTTCACCCCTAAAACATAATCTCTTGCCTTTGCGAGGCTGAATAAACAGATCTAGTCATTGTCTCACAAACTCTGAATGTTAAAAATAAAATAAAACGAATCTAATTATAGCTGTTTCCTGGGAGTCTCCAAAGGCTCTTTGCCTGGCTCAGCTCTCCAAGGCTCAGTGCACCAAGACACTGCTGTCTCTTCCAAATACCCTTAAGCTCTCGATATCCTTTCACTTCATGCATTCAACTCCATAGCAGCCTGGGACTAGTACTGCCCCTGCCTCATTTTACCTAGTGCTGGGGTGATGGGCAAGTGCCACCATGTCTCAGTTCTCTTAGCACTTAGTAAATAACTCTTCCTTCTGTCTGGCTTGTGTTACACGGAGAACCTGGAAACTGCAAGATCCTTTTAAACTATATTTCCTATCCTGAATACTATAATATCAACAATCCATGCAATTCTTTTCGCCTCAATGATTTCAGTGGCTAGAACATGGTCTCCTGTGGGCACAATTACATGTTTTGTGAATAAATGTCCAATGATGGAGAAATTGTGGCATTGGCAATGAAGTAGCCATTTAAATATCCTAAGTTTTCCATTTCCATTCCCACCAATTATCTTTTATTAAATCCAGCTAAATCATAACTATTTCTTCTCCTTTATACTCATGACCTAGCTTCCTCTGCAGCCCTTCTGTATTCAGAATCACTGCAGGTCAGTGCTGAGCTGCCAAGACTCACAGAGCCACTCACTGCTTTGTGTTGGTGAGAAGACAACTCACCTGCTGCCTACAGGGCAAGCTAAACAAGGGATACCTTTAAACTGAAACTACACTTTAGACAGAAAGGATTACTTTTTAAAACTACCATTCTCTCAAGTTCTCTTTTTCCTTACATTTGAGTCCCAAAGAAATCTGACTACAATTCACAACATTTAAAATCCTCTAAAGACTATGAAGGTTCTTCGGTTTAAATACTTGTAGCAGAATGTATTCATACACAAGGCGCCCACCTGCTATAACATATAACTAACGAGCCAACCCGAGTCTGAGACACTAATCCAATCTGTGTGGCATACTGTCACCCAAAGCTGTTTAGTACCTTTACTAGTCAGAGAGAGGTCTTGTGACCTCCCACCCACAGGTACACAAATACAGCAGGGCCAAGAGGGCTGTACTGTGCTACCTCATAAGGATGCAAATTAAGATTTAAACAGTGGAACAATTGGCTAGAGCTAATCCTTTTACAGAGGTGTAAATGGCCATTGAGAATTGAATTCCAGGCTACTGGCTTTTGTTGAGTAGTATCATAGACAAATTTTCTTGTCGAGGAGGGTCCAGCCACCAGCTCTGAGGACTCCGAATAAAATAGTTAAAGCCAATGGAACTTGCTTGTTTTGAAATCAAATTTCTTAGCCATAAATCCAAGAATGTAAATAAAAACATAGCAAGAATCAGTGCCCTGGGAAAATAAATTGGTTGTGACTATTTCAAGCTTGACACCCGACGTCTGGAACGGCTGTATGTGAAGCCACTGTGAAGTCTGTACACCGGGTTTTGTTTGCTACACACACATACAAAAATGATTGTAGAAAGGACAAACACATACATAGTTAAACAGTATTTTTCTTTTGACAGGATCTCTTACAAAACCTATGTTTTGGTAGCTACCTCGTCCCCATTGTACAGCCCCCTGGGTGGTCCCTTCCAGGGGGCCACTTGAAGGGAGCACAATGCCCAGAAGGAGAGAAGGAGGGGACAGCAACACAAAGGCCAACAGAGCAGGGCGGTCTGTGGCAGGCTGAAGAGCAGGGGTCAGCAAACATCGCTGCTTCTCTTTACCCAGGAAACAAGGGCTCCTTCTCTTTACCTGGAAGCACTGTGATTAAGCTGACAGCTCGAATTATGGGCTACCTTTTGTAGGGTGCCATCCGGCTGTGCTAAGGTCCCCTTCATTGTCCAGGAAACTGCACAAGTAACACCCTGGCCTTCCCCGCCTTTGGCCTCCCAATAGACCTCATCATTCTGTTCCACTCCCATCCTCAGAACCAGGCCCCCCAGTACCACATCCCCCTCCCCCTGCCCCCCCAAAGTTTCTTAATGAGGAGCTGGAAGGCCTGGGAGAATTTATAATGAATGTTTCCCTCCACCCTTGAGCAGAGATAAGCAGCCTGAACCTGTCACTGTTTCTAGTAGCCAAGAATCATTAGTGACAGCTGTAGATGTCTTTTAAGGAACAGATAAGTGCTTTCAGGCCATTCTCTTTGATAACTACGGGTTCCACACTTAATATACAGGTTGACAAAACCCTAGCTGCAGATGGTTGCAAGTGAATATGGGAAAAGTGTATTCTTACTTCTGTGGGTCTCTTTTAAAACAGCACTGACTGGCAGAGGGGTTTAATTATAAGGGTGTTAGTTGAGTTTTTCCACAAGGGAAGAAGAAATGGATCTCTGGGGCACGCAGAGGCTAATCTTACCTTGCTTTAGTATCTGATAAAAAATACAGTGTCCAGGGTAAATGTCTTATAATCATAGAACTTTATGAAGGGGGCTTAAAAAGGAGATGATTGGAGGTTAAGGGAGTGTGGCACAGTGGCGTGGGGAAGGGGATGCCCAGGCAGGCCCTTGCCTGGGCACCTCTGGCCCCTGAGGGACCACACACACACAGGCATAGTACAGAATTATTCAGAGTAGGGAATGGGAGTTAGTGGGAGAGAGAAAGAGAGAGGGGGGAGGGAAAGGGAGAGAGAGAGAGAGAGAGGGAGAGAGAGAGAGAGAGAGAGAGAGAAGTGGAGTGGAGGCCAGCCATGACCACGTGGAGGGGGGGAGAGCCCAAGGGATATGTAGGAGAGCTGAGAGCAAAGAGAGAGAGGAGGGGCAAGTGGCCCCTCTTATAGTGGGCCAGATCTCTGGGACGGGGCATACCTGGCTATTGCCAGGTAGGTGTAGGGTGGAGCTTAGACAAAACACTAACTAACACTTTATACCTCTCCAAAATTCAACATAATTGAACGCTGTATTTTGGAAAAGTCCTAAAAGTACTATAGTTATAATACTATAGTTTAATACAGTTCTTCATGCTATGGTGACTCCCAACCATAACATTATTTTTGGTGCTACTTCATAACTGTAATTTTACTACTGTGTGAATCATACTGTAAACAACTGTGCTTTCCAGTGGTTTTAGGGGCTCCTGTACAAAGGTCATTCAACCCCCAGAGGGGTTGTGACCCACAGGTTGAAAATCACTGCTCTAGAAGGTTTTTGTGGGAAAAAGACAACTCATATGGTCACGGTAGAATCATCTTTGCTGGGGTCATGATGACTCATATAGCAGCAAAAAGTAAAGCAACCAACTCCACTGTTTTGTTACACTCTGTGTCTGCATACACACCCGTGTGCACTCGGAAAGGAAGATGACAGGGGCTCAGAGCAGATGTGCAGGCTATGCTCGCTAGGTGGGAAAGGGGACTGCAGGTAGGCTTGCTGAGGCCTCCCGCAACATTCACAACTCTTAAAGAAGTTGGGCAGAGTAGTACATGCCCACAGTGCCACCATTTCTGAGGTGGAGGTAGGAGGATAGTGAATTTAAGGCCTGTCTGGGTTATAAGTAACACTATCTCAAACAAAAGAACATGAAGATACAAAACTAAAATGTACACGTCCTTGAAATACATCACTTTTCCAGGATAAAGAAGTCTGTATCCTTTTCCAGGATAAAGAAGATGTAGGTCAATTAACTGGAAGGAATGAGAATGAGTCCAGCATAGAGCCTCATCTTCTGCTGGACGGCTTGGTGATAAGAGGAGAGGGGGACGAGCCCTGGGTTCCCAGTGTTCTTACTCTGCACTAGGCCCACCTTTAGGGTGACAAGGAAGTGAGAGCAGCCAGGGAAAGTACCCTCCAAAGGACTCAACAGCAGTAATGTTTGCCCCTTCTGCGGAGTGAGGGAGTGGCAAAGGGGACTGCTGAAAGGCTGCTGGGCTACAGCTGACCCTTCATGGTTGGGCAGCACCGTGCGAAACAGAAAGCGCTCAATCAATTTATGATTCAATACTCATCCACCTAAGAAGCTGCCAAAAGGAGCCACCCACAAAAAAGGTGAGATAAGGAACAAGTGGAAAAAACACATCTCCATGAATAAACAAATTGATGAATTGTAAAAGGCAGCAGGTCAATGTAGTAGTAAGAAAACAACAGAAGCTCCCATAGAGTCTGGGAGCCAGATGAAAACACTGCTCCTATCGCTATTAGAGTTATGGGAATGTGAGCACAGCCCACATGTTCCCATTTTTATTGTTTAATTAATTAATTAATTAATTAACTTTACTTTGTGACCACTGGTTCCCCTCTTCTCTCCTCCCAGTCCTTCCCTCTCACCTCCTCCCCAATCCATTCCTCCTCCCTGTCTCTTCAGAAAACAAGAGTCCTCCCATCAATACACTTTGGCATATCCAGCTGCAGTAGGACTAGGCACATCTTTTCCTATCGAGGCTAAACCAGGCAGCCCAGTTAGGGGAAAGGGTCCCAAAGGCAGGGAACAGAATCAGAGACATATCCCCTGCTCCCAGTGTCCCATATGAAGACCAAGCACATAGCTATCATATGTGCAGAGGGTCTAGGTCAGACCCACGCAGGCTCTGTGGTTTGCAGTTCAGTCTTTGTGAGCCCTTATGGGCCCAGGTTAGTTGATCAAATGTTTTCATTTTTCAAAATGTCAGATACCAATTTCACATGCAGCCTCAGCTGAAGATGGGATAATGCTACTGAAGCAACTGTGACCAGCACATGCCCAGTTTTACTGTAAAAAATATCAAGGCTCTGGACCTAACAATTGTCTGGAAAGCAGTGGTTTTCAATCACTGAGATGCAGAACACTCAAATTCACAACTTTTTTTCAAAATATCACTGAATACATAAATTGGTAAAACATTTACTGGCAGGTTGTTTGTGTGTGTGTGTGTGTTAAAAGAATCAAACCAATGGCCCATATGCCCATAATTTCTAAAAACAAAAACAAAACTATCAATGCTAACAAAATCATCTATTTCTAAAATGCTATTCTTTTTTTTTTTTTCATTTACTTTGTTATCTTCTAGTAAGCAAACTCTAGTAGGGGCCAAGATTTTAGTAAAGGTCTTTTTTTCAGGTGAGTGAAGTGTGGGGCCTTTCCCACGCCTTGTCAGCATTCTTCTACCACTGCTGTGGGTCACTGTCCTCATGTCCTCAGGGCATCACAATGCTGTTCCCACCTCGCAATTGGAGTGGCAGTGCTCACCATACAATGCAAAATTGGGTCTATTACCACTCCCTTGGAGAAGAGCAGGGAAGTCATTAGAGTCTCACAAACACACACACACACACACACACACACACACACACACACACACACCCGAGTGCAGAGCAGATGGGCGTACTGAAGAGGGCATCTGCACTTCACTCATGGAGCTGTGGGACATTTTCACCCATGTTTCTTTCCAGTGGTGCAGCTGTTTGGGGCATGGGGAAGATCACTCATGTTCCTGTAACTAAGCTAAATAAACTCACTGGTTCACCCAGCTGGACAGGGATGGAATAATCCTTCTGGTCTATGCTGGTACCCTATCTGGGCTTCATAGATATTTGTTCACATGCCAAGAACTACTGACCAATGATTCTGACTCTAGTAGGGTGATTTTGACAAAATTTCCTAAATTTCAAAGATTTGTTTCTTTTAAAATTTAGGATTTTATTTAAAAAAAAATCACCATAAAAAAGGAAATTAAGTTCAAATCTAAGATCACTCTTACCACATTCAATCATATAATCTATTAAAAAGACAGCCAAACTGACGAATTTACATTGGTAAAAGAAAAAGAAAAAACTAGACAACCTTTAAAAGCCAAGAAAGGCAGGGCTTCAGAACTGCTCATCGCATCTCCCCTGTGGGCAGTGCTCTATCCTTACCAAGATTCAAAGTAGTAAGATTCTGTATAAAAGTGCAGACACACAACAGGCCTATTTGCCTACACTTGCCTCCCACTGAAGGGTAGCTCTCCCCATTCCAGCCATCAAGTTTGAATGTTCCTTTCAAATACCTTTTTTAAAAAATTGTTTTTCATGATCATGATTTTCTTCTTTAAAAAAATTGAGATTATAATTACAATTTCTCCCTTCCCTTTCTTTCCTCCAAACCTTCCCATATATCCTTGTTTGCTCTTTTTCAAATTCCTGGCCAAATTTTCATTGTGTGTGTGTGTGTGTGTGCGCGCGCGCACACGCGCACTCATGTATATTCCTAAGTGCATTCTGCTCACCTATATAGTGTTACATACATGTATATATGTATGTTTTCAGGGCTGACCATTTGGTATTGGTTAACCACTTGGTTTGCTCTTCCCTGGAGAAGACTTCTTCAGCTCTTAGCAGTCCAGAGTTCCTGTTGTTCTTTGTATAAGGATGAGGTCTGGTAGGCTTTTCCCATCTCCTTTGGCATGCCACCCTTGTTCAGTTCATGTCTGGGGTGTCAGGTTGATAAGACTTCATGGGTATAGTCCCTGACATTAATAGAAGACATCAAATCCTTTCTTTCAAACCAATCTGTTTTGTTACAGAAGTCTGTCACCAATAGCTTCCAAGACTTTTCTTTAAAGGTAATAATTAAACAGAGAATAAAAGGTAAGGTGGGCCATGGGGAACCAAAGGAGGATATCAGTGAAAAGGAAGAGTGAAGTCATGATAAAATGAGATGAAGTGCTGTGATTTGCCATCCAGCCACTAGGAGCAGAACTCAGATTCTGAGTTACACCTCCAAAGCCATGTACACTGGGTAGGGTACGAGGTGAACCATGGAGTCCAGTTATAAACTGATTATGCACTCTCCTAGCTATTGTGGTTATGTAGGGGTGGACGTGTGCTGTGCTCACAGTCAAGGAGAGGTTCTGATTTAGCAGGCCAGGACAAAGACCTTAGGTTACAGTCCCTGAGAGCTGACCAACTGCAGGAGGAATGGAGCCAAGAGACAGATTGTGGGCAGTGACAATCTGAAGACTGACCTGCTGGATTTCACTAACATTCTTAGCCTTGTCTACCTGCCCACCCCCCACACCTCACTTAAAAAAACTCAAAATAGATTCTCTACAACACATAACAGAAAAAGCCCCAATAGACACATAGAGAAAATAAATTTTATAAAGAGATCAAGGCTAAAATATAGAATAACTTAGTGTTTCTCCATCAGTTTTAGTTTTACTGTATGCATGCTAAACATCTAACTATAAACTACAGCATGTTTTGAACAGGATCAAGAATATTTGGTGTGTGTGTGTGTGTGTGTGTATGTGTGTGTGTGTGTATTTAATGATCATTAAAACCATTCCTATTATATGATGATTTCCACGGCCACCAATAAAAGCTGTGACTCGTGTTACCAACATAGAACCAAAGGTACTTTTGCCTCCATGCAGAAACACCTAATAGTTGTGGTCTATGTATTTAAGTTTAAGGTTCAGGAGACAGTTGGTTGTTTTGTTTTGTTTAATGTTAAAAAATATTTGTTTGTGGGGCTGGAGAGATGGCTCAGCAGTTAAGAGTTCTTCTAGAGGTCCTGAGTTCAATTCCCAGCAACCACATGGTGGCTCACAACCCTATGTAATAGAATATGATTTTTTCTTCTGGATGCATGAAAACAGAGCACTCGTATACATAAAACAAATAAATATTTAAAAATATTAGTCTTATGTATATCAATGTTTTTTGCCTGCATATATGTAAACATATCATGTGTGTGCCCTATGCCCATGAAGGTCAGAAGAGGACACTGGATCCTTTAGAGTTACAGATGTTACAGATGGTTATGAGCTATATATGCGGGTTCTTGGCACTGAACCTCTTGCAGAGGTCAAGATTAACAAGTGCTCTTAACTGCTGAGCCACTTCTCCAGTGCCAGGAGACACTATTTTTATTAAACAGTTTTATTAAGATATAATTCACATACTATAAAATTAAATATGTCGGTAATTTTTATTGATAACTTATTGGGTTGTACAGCTACAAACATCTACAACATCCATTTACAACATCTACAAAACATGATTTTGAAGGCTAATTCTACTTTACTTTGTTCCTTTCATTATAAAAATAGTATTCTTTTATCATAACACTGTTAAATGTGTCATTCTTACTATAAAGTCTCCACAGTCACATGTCAAGAATTTTCCTAGAACTGAGCCTGGGAGCAGCACAGGCCTGTAATCAAGGTCCCTGTAAATGGGGCTAATCGGACCATCATTCCAGGGCTGCCTTGGCTAGGTGAGTTTGAGGCTGGCCTAAATGACTCAGTGTAAGAGCAGGCTCAAGGTTCAAGCTCCAGAACCAAAAGTAAAATAAAACTCCCTGAGTAGAGTTCTGTCTTTACCATGTCATCATTGTGAACTCTCCGTTGGCTCTTTCTTGCAGTCACAACCTCTTTTTTCTTCCCCAGGGCCTCCTGTGTGCCACTCAGCTACATCCTTGCCCTATAAGCTCCTCTTTTGAGTAACTTCAGTGACAGTGCAAATGACAACTCAATGTCCCTTCCCCTTCTTTTCATGGAACCTCATCTTTGATTAGTAATCAACATCTTCTCATATAATATACAGAGGGAAAGAGCTTCATGCTTGAGTCAGGTGTAGATCCTAAAAAGTCTAAGCGAAGGGTCAGGAAACTATTAGTGTAAAAGATATTTAGTCTTCTACAGAAAAGGTCTTTTCTACTTCAAGTCGATTGTAATACACACTGCCAAGGTTATTTTCATAATGGGCCTATGGCCAAATATGATATGAAGAGAAGTCAGTTCAGTTGAAGGTTTTCCCTGTGTTTCACAAAGGAAAAAAAAGGAGGGAGAGAGAAAGAGAGAAAGGGGAGGATCTTATCTTTGAAAGTTGAAGAGTCTAGATAAAATCCTTGGCTCATCTAGTAAATTAGACTTCTCAGAGAACTACAATAAAGTGCTGCAGACAAAGAGCTTCGGTGACCCAAATCAATACCTCTCACTTCCAGAGGCTGGGAAGCCTAAAATCAAGGGGGAGGCCTGGAGAGCAACCACTCCTAGATTTATTTGAAAATGGATACCTTCTTCCTATGGTCTCCCAGAATGGAGGAAAGAGCTTTCCTGTGTCCTTGTCTCTTAAGAGCATTTAATTCTATGGCGAGGACCCTACTTTGGTGACCTCATCTAATTCTAATTACTTCTCAAAGGCCTCACCTTCACATACCATCACACGAGCGATCAAGGATTCCATCCACAATAAAATTGCTATTGCCATTTTGCTCATGGCCTCAAGATGAAGCCAACAGAAAACTACTAGACAGAGAAATGAAAGTACCTGTGTTTGTGTAGACAAACGTGAATAAAGAGGCAAGGGACACTACACACCTAGCAGGATAAATGCGCCTGTTCTTTAAGACATTCTGACACAGTACTCCTGTTATGTGACTCCAATAGTGTCCTGACACATCAATGTAGTTAAGAGCTGAATGTACAAGCTTAGAAAGCTAACTGGAAAAAGACCCCTTATGGAGGCTTGTCAGCAATTCAGACTATTTTTGTTTAAAATGCATTTAAGAAGTATGCTAAAATGACAAATCTACCACCTGTCTCTGCCTTGTCAAGTCTTCTCTTGATTTTTTCTTTTTTAAAATGTGAGCCATGGCTGAAGAGTGGTTAAGAGCTGGTTGTTCTTCCAGAGGACCCAGGTTCTATTCCCAGCACCTACATGGTGGCTCATAACTGTCTTTGACTCTAGTCTCAGGGGGATATGATATTCTCTTCTGACCTCCTTGGACAATACCCACATGTGATACACAGGCATATATTCAGGCAAACTGTCCATACATATACAATTTAAAAATTAAACAAAAATTGTGTTTTAATTTTAATAAACTAACAGCAGCATCCTTGCCCTTGGCATTTCTTGACCATTATGAGGTAGGACTGGGTGAGTGCTCATATGATGGGGCTGGAAGGACAGGGAAGAGTTGTGCTGCTCCTGAAGATGTCCCTTTGGCCTGTAGTGCTGCTGGGCACTGGCACATGAGCTGAAGTAGCCAGCATTTTCTTAGACAAGAGCCATACTGGCTGTCTCCATGCCTTTGCTGACACGGTGGCCCTTCCCTGCAATTCAGAAGGGCCAACCTCTTTCAACAGCCAAACTAACCTATCATGGCCTATGAAGCTCTAAAACAACTCAAACTTGGTGGTGAAAACAACCAACTACTTTTTATGAAGCTCACGGTTTCTGTGGATCGGGAATTTGGAAATGGGTAGGGAGCAGTATAGGTCAAACCTATCCCTTGCTCTATGATGTCTGATGCCCAGATTTGACATCTCAAAGTGACTTTTAATGTAAGAATACGAAGTATTTGGACCTTCCTACACTTTTATCTGTGGTCTAAGGAGGTATAACTTCGAGCTCTGTTGAGATATGACTAGACTTATCCAGTTTTCTCTGAAGACTACTTGCTAAATTTCTTGAAAACCTACCCATGTTCTGTTCTCTCTCCTACCTTATTTGCGTCTGAAACAAACAGGATCTGACTCACAGGGGCTTCTCTTTAATTGTTCCACTCAGAATAATCTACTCTTAGACACAAATTTGGTTTGGAAAAAGCCTACTTTGGCTATGACTCTGAGAGGATCTGGCCTGACGGTTAGTTCCCAGTTAGACGGAGATAGAAATCAGCTTTGTTTGCTCACTAATCTGTTTTTTTATTCACCTTAAGTCTTCTCTCTTCCTTTTCTCTCCATTTCCTTCTAACATGCCAGCATGGAGTATTTTAGTAGCACTACAGTAACGTCTTTTTTATAAAAACATCTGAGAGGCTAGATAGTTCGGCAGTTAACATTTGCTGATCTTGTAGAGGACCCAGTTCGGTTTCCAGCATTCACATCACCCAAACCTCCAGTTTCAAGGGATCTGACAACCTTTCCTGCCCCGCCCCCTCTGCAGGTACTTACACACACAGTACATTTACATACTCAGAGGCACACATGTACTACTACATACATATACACACCCACATACATACATACAAATAAACTGACAAATTACTATGTAAATTAAGAAAAAGGATGTTTAATAAGTCTATTACCTTGATATTATCACAACATTACATATATTCAAAAATACTGAACCCATTAAAATATTTACAATTATTTACAAACTAAAAATAAAAGAATTGAAAATGAGGTGTGGTGGTATATGCCTGTCGAGCAGTACTCAGGAAGTTAAGGAAGGAAGATGTGGGTTCAACTTTAGCCTGTGATATACAGTGAGATCCTCTCCACAATCATGAACAGAGGCACTGTAAGATTAACACTTTAGATGCTAACTTTATTAAAATATTTTAAATAAAACAATGATAACACATTGAAAAAAGTCTCAAGAAAATTAGTAATAAAGGAGGGAGTATGACAACCTACCACGATCGAATCGTGAAAGGCGAAGTCTGGCTAGATGTACCCAGTAAGGAGGCTGTAGCAGTACCCACAGCTTCCCACTACAGCCTGAGCTCAGGACCTGATACCTCACTGGCAGTTTCTGCAAGATATTTTAACATCAATCCTTCTCAAACTCATAAAATGGAAAGTTTGAAATTCATTTTATTAAGCCAGCATTATCCTGATGTTAAAGCCAAACAAAGATATAACAAAAAAGAAAAGTACAAACTGATATTCCTAATGCATCGTCAATGGTCGGGTGTGGTGTTGCATGCCTTTAATCCCAGCACTCAGGAGCGGAGGGAGAGGCAAGTGAATCTTATGATTTCAAGGCAAGCCTGATTTACTAATGAATTCTAAACTAGCCCAGATTACACTGAGAAACCTTATTTCAAAACACCAAAAACAAAACACAACATCCCCAAACTAAAACAAAACAAAGCCTTCTCCCAGCTGTCAAGCACAGTCAACATATCAAAAAGATTATACACCAGTACTCAGTGGAATTTATGCAAGGATTAACATCAACATACAAACATCACGCGATGGGTCGAGGAAGCTGGGAGCAACGGCTCCATGAGTAAACTGTCTGAGAAGCCTGAGGAGTTCCGTCCTGTCCCCAGCACCCAGGTAATAAAAATCCAGGTGTGATAACAAGCACTCACAATTGCAGTGCTGGGGAAGCAGAGACAGACACCTTTCTACTACTGGACCCTAGTCCAAGATATAAGTGTCACTTCCCGGACCACAGGGCTCCCTGCTTGAACCCGTTTCTCCAGTTCTGACAGTTCCACAGTTTCTAACACAATGGCCTATTGTGGATTTGGTCTAAAGCTACAAGTATTATGTTAATTTGGTCCCCTAAACTGCACAAGAATCCACACATAAGACACTGAGGGACCCTGCCCCCAGCTGGTATTGATTGGTAAATAAAGTCAGTAGCCAATGGCTGGGCAGGGAGACAGGGGTGGGACTTTAGGATTCCTGGAAGGAACAGGGAGAGAGAGAGAGAGAGAGAGAGAGAGAGAGAGAGAGAGAGAGAGAGAGAGAGAGAGAGAGAGAGAGAGAGAGAGAGAGAGAGAAAGAAGAGAAGAGAAGAGAAGAGAAGAGAAGAGAAGAGAAGAGAAAGAAAGAGAGAGAGAGAGAGAGAGCGAGCTTCCATGATGGGAAAGGAGTAGAGGCCACTCCTTAGATATGCCAGACAGAAAACAAAGCAACCATGTCAGCTAAGATGGAATATAGGTTTTAGTAAGTAATAACTCAGGAATATCAGAGGAGAGAGTGTTAGCCATGTTCAAAGTTTGGAAGTGGTCCAGCCATTGAGCTGTTTAAGGCATATTAAAATATGAGGCATGTGTGTGTGTGTGTGTGTGTGTGTGTGTGTGTGTGTGTCTTTCATTCAGAAACACAGATCATTGGGAGGGTGAGGGGGGGACAGCGCTGCCACTGCCAGGACAATTTGAGTAGAGTTATTTGGGTATTGCAACAGTGGTCCTTCATTTTCACTGACTTACAATCCAAAATTCTGCACATGTCCAATAAGACCCTCCATGATGGTGCTGGCTCCTGCTTGGCTTCTTCTGCCCTCACCTTTTCTGGGTCACCTATACTGGCCTCAACTCTTCTTAGAAACCCCCAAATACACTCTACTTCACAGCCTCTGTACTCTGTGGTTCCCTTTACTAGGTATGTTCTTCCTTCCCTTTCTCAGATATAAATAAAGGGAAAATTACAACAGGGCAAAAATAAAAGATAAAGCACAGAGGAGATTAAGGACAGAAAATATATGAATACAAGTAATATGGCTTTCAGGTCTCTACTCAAATTCTACCTTAACAGAAGGACTTTCTCTTCCTATCTTTTATTAAAGGTACCCATGTCTGTTCTAGCTACTCAATATTCTTATTCTTTTTCATAATACTTTTTATACAGAATGTTCATCCGTTTATATTTTTTTCCACGTCTACACATGCATGATCAATACTACCACTAGGGTAAAAACTAACATACTGCGTTTTCAGTTATTTATAGGTTCATAACCAGCTACACTCAAAACTCAGTATGTTAAAACTACAACTTAGTGTATCTCACAATTTTGCAAGTTAGGAACCAGGCAGAACTTGGTGAATGAACTTCTGTATTACATTATCATGAGAGATCATTTGATGATATTGTAGAATGACCTGTTAACCAAGTCTTAGAAGGCATCTCCTATGTATCTGGCACCTTGGTGGGAACAGCTGAAATGGGAAGGCTCAGTTGGGAATACAAAGCATCTATATATCATTCCTTTAGCACAGAAGCCTCAGAAGTCAAATTTCTAATAGGATGGATCATGGCTCTAAACTGAGCATTCTGGCAAACATGGTAGAAAGGTATATGGCCCACTGTAATTTAGCTGCCTGTTATAACATGGCTGTTATAAGCCACGCAGCAGCTATCCCATCATGCTTCACTTGTCTAAAGACATAAGCCCACCTACATTCAAAGGAACACTGAGGAATCAGAAGCCAGCTGGAACAGTCACAAGCCATATCTCACAGTACAGAGCATTGGGCTTAGCAATGGTCAGGAGATTTTGGTTAAAGTGGAAACTTAAAGAAACTAAAATTTTAATTATGACAGTGTAACTAGAAGAGAAAATAATTCAATTGTAATATATAGGCATAGAAAGAGTAATTTTAAATGCTCTACCCTACTCTTTGTTACTGTTACTTACGGAGACATGGTCTCACTGTGTAGCCTAGGCAGCCTGCCACCTCATTATTTTCCTAGGCTGGCTCAGTCTGCATGTTTCAGCCTCTCAAGCGCTTATAGGGAAGGGTCACCAAGTCCACCTCATCTACATAATTTCAAAACAAGAGGCAAACTCACTGCAGGAGGCCTGTGGTGCACTTGAGTCGTGAGTGAATTTTATCCTATCCCCGAGCACCTCTCTGTACACACTCATGCTTAAATCATTTCTTTTTTTTAAAGATTTTTATTTATTTTATGTATGTGAGTATACTATAGCTGTCCTCAGGCACACCAGAAGGTATATCGGATCCCTTTACAGATGGTTGTGAGTCACCATGTGGTTGCTGCGAATTGAACTCAGGACCTCTGGGAGAGAAGTTGGTGCTCTTAACACTGAACCATCTCTCCAGCCCTCATGCTTAAATCTTTATGTCAAAATCTTTGTGAGAAACCTCAACTCTGCCTTTTTAAAAAAAGGTCTGTGCTGAGCTTACTAGTAGAAAGGAGAAAATAAAAAAAAAAATTGAAGAGAGGAACTGCACACTGGTTTAGCAGGTAAAGGTGCCCACTGTGCAAAGCTGATAGCGATGGGAGAGAAAACTGATACTTGTTTTCCAAAAGTTGTCCTCTGAGCTTCACAGGTATGCTGTGGCATTAGTACACACCTGCACACACACACACACACACACACATGGTGGTGATGATAGAATAAAAATTTTAACATGATTTTTAAAAAGAAAAAAATCCAGGAGGCTAGGGATATAGCTCAGAGATCTAGGTTTGATTCCTAGCATTACAAAAATAATTAGAAAGAAAGAAAGCAATCAGTGGCCAAGCAAAATGTCAAGACAAGGGTTATTGCTTCTTTCTTCCGTGAGTACTAGAGTTTGGAGTCAACACGAGCAAAATGGAGAAGATGGGAGGAAAGGCATGAGATTCAGCCAACTTAAAGATAATGTCAAAATAACCCAGAATGTAAAGAGACATGTAAAGAGAATGAAGGAAGAAAAGTACCTGAATATATAAGAACTGTGAAACTACCACAAAGGATATGCATGCCCACTGGGGGAGAGACCAGGAGGAGAGCAAATAAGTAGAGAAACAAAATACCTAAAGCAACAATGACTAAGAAGTCCAAAATAACTAGCACATTTCAAAACAGAATCTGGAAAAGTCATAGAATGCCAAGATAAATGCCAAAAATTCGACATATAGGAATGTGTACATGCTTAATGAAATCCGAATACAAAGATTAAAACTGGCAGAATCTTAAAGAGATAAAACCACAATTACAGTTTAGGACTTGAACCTACCTCTATCAGTAATTGACTGACCCAGTGTGCAGTCAAACATGAAGTGGGCAAACTGAACAGCAGCATCAGTGACATATGACTGAAATGTGTAGACCACTACATCCAATGCCACCATGATCTAAACTCAAACTCACACAAAGCATATGCCACGGACATGCCAAGAACTTCACATGCCTTGACAAATTTAAAATAATAAAATAATTATTATGATTAAGAAGTATGATTTTAGGTGAAATATGAGAGATACTACAGACTGGTGGATATAACTCAGTTGTGTTTTTACGTAGTTTTGGGGGTAGGAAGTCCAAGATCAGGGTGACCAATTCAGTTCCTGAGAAGGCCTGCAGGTGGCCGCCTTCTATGTATGCTCATGTGCAGAGGAGAGCTCTGGTGTTCTTTAAGGGCACCAGCCCTGAGATTACGGTGCCACCTTTATGACCTCAGGCAGCCTTTGGGACCTTCTCACAGGCCTTTTTCCATATGTTGTAGTTAAGAGTATCAACAAAAGAATTTGTGTATGAGGGTAAGGGTGGGAAGACAAATACTTATTTATATCAGGCTAGCAGAGGACAGGGAACAAATATCAGAAGTCACAAAATTCATAAATGACAGGTTTTCATTTATGTTACAAATATCAAACAGAGAATAAAAAACAGAATATGAACATGTATATGTCTACCAATTTGATAATTAGAGGAAATGGACAGATGGCTTAAAGGACAGAATCTATCACATATAAGAAGAAATGTGTCACTTAAACAGGCCCACAGCCACTGAATAAGCTGGATCAATGTTTAACCTTCCAGTTGTTTCATTGGTGAATGCTAGCAAACAGAGAATGAATTTTACCAAGTTCCTGCAATCTCCTTTTGGAAAATAAAAATAACAAACAAAACAAACAAACAAACAAACAACAACAAACAAACAAATGCCAAAGCCCAAGAGAAGAAGACATATTCCCCTTTTATAAAGAACTAGAACTTCAAATGTAAAGCTAGTACTCAAAAGAGAGAAATTTTAATTAAAAGTCAACAATAAGAAAAATAAACAGAATTAAAAAATGGAAAAAAGAAGGCTGGAGAGATGGCTCAGTTGTTAAGGGCAGTTGCTGCTCTTCAAGCAGACCCAGGTTCAATTCTTAATGGTCACATGGTGGCTCAAAAGTCCAGTTACAGGGAATCCAATGCATTCTTCTAGCCTCTGTGTGGATGCATGCAATACAGAGACATACATGTAGGCAGAATACCCATATATAGCCAGGCGGTGGTGGTGCACACCTTTAATCCCAGCACTTGGGAGGCAGAGGCAGGCAGATTTCTGAGTTTGAGGCCAGCCTGGTCTACAGAGTGAGTTCCAGGATAGCTAGGGCTATACAGAGAAACCCTGTCGCGAACAAACAAACAAACAAACAAAACAACAACAACAAAAAAGAATACCCATACATATAAATGTTTTGTAAATAAAAAATTTTTAAATGGACAAGAGATCCATATAGATTCATTAAAGATACATAGGTACAAAATAAGTATATGAAAAGAATCCCAGTATCATTTTATATTAATAAACTGAAAATTTATGAGATACTACACATCTACTTAATAACTAAAATTAAAAACAGAAACAACAAAACAAAATACAAGAAAACCAAATGCAGATGCTGATACAAACTGGAGCAATCAGAATTCTCATTCACTGATGGTGATAATGTAAATTGGTACAGTAATTTGGAAGTTTCTTTTAAAGCTAAACCAAAACTTAGCTGGGCTCAAGTGTCTAGCAGTTGCTCTCTTGATTACCCAATTAAGCTGAACCTATTTATGTCTACATAAACAAAACAAAACAAAACAACTGTACATGGACTTTTATAGTCGTTTTCTTTATAACTAACAAAACCTGTAAGTCACTATGGTGTCCAGTAATAAGTAAATGGACAAATAAATTGTGACATATCCATATACTAGAATATAATTCACTGTTTGAAAGGAAATAAGCCAGTAAGCCACAGAATGACAGAAGAAACCTAAGATGAATGCTGCTCAAAAACAGCCAGTCTGAAAGGCTGCATGCCACATTCTTTTGCCTCTGATACACTGAATGGCCAAAGCTACAGAGATAGTAAGAACGGTGCTTGAAAACCACACCTATCAGAATGCACAGTTAGTGCGGTGTGATGGATATATCTACAATACAGTAACTGTACCTAAGGCTCAGGGATCGTTGCAGAAATGGAGCAGGAAGACTTTAAGGGCTAGGGGAACGGGGAGTTTGCTATGCGAGGTGTCTCTTAGGAATGTCAAAAGCTATACCCACAAAGTCTCATCAACATGGCTGTTGAAATATAACCTGAACAAGAACAATAATATACATGACAAAGTAGACAGGGAAAGGCCCACAAAGCCTCATTCCTAGACCAAGAACTACAGGCAACTAAGGAATATTGAAAACGAGAGAAACAGTCTTCCCCAGGGAAGACCAGATCAATTGGTTATTCAACACCAAATGGTCATCCCAGGAAACATACATAAAACTAACATTATATAGACTGAGTAGGTTGTGTTTATATATTTAGGAATGCAACACACACACACACACACACAGAGCCCATGAATATGAAAGAGAGCAAGGGGAGGGGTACATGGGAGGTATAGGAAATGGAGAAAGAAGGGAATAGTGTAATTATATTATAATTTCAAAAAAATTTAAAAATTCAGTATTTAAGAATGGATATTGCTTGCCAACAGTTCAGGTTCAAGGAAGAGAAGAGAGCTGTGTAGATGGAGCACAGGGAATTCTAGGCAATGAAAGCATTCTTACTCAGTCTGCATCCTACTGTGATGTGTTTGTAAGAACAAAAGAAGCACATGCCACACCTCCCAGAGACAAACCAGAGAAGCAAGCGCCACAGGAGAAGCACTGCTGGTGCAGATGTGTACAACCACTTTCCTGGTCTCTACCTACCATGCGTTACTCACTCAGCTCTGACCATGGGGTGAGAGGTGAAGGAAAGCCCAGGTTATCTTGGCTACTGGGCTCCCCTCCACTATATCCATTGTCACCATGCACTCTCACACTGAAACCTAAACATAGGACTCAACCTTCTCATTGTCATTATGGACAGATGCTTCTGCTCACACAATCCCTGCAGAGATGCAAATCTCGCTTCCAATTCTTATATTCACTTTCTAGTGCTGTGTAGCAAATCACCATGACTCTGGCACCTAATGAAAACTTATTAGCTCACAGTTTCTATGGATCAGGATCTTGATATGGGTGACTGAGGCCCTTTGCTTAAGTCTCACCAGCCTGAAATTAAGGTGTTTGCTGGGGTGGTAGTCTCACCTAAGGTCCAAATTCATGAATTCCTTTTCTTACCTCTGGAGAACTAAAATGTTCTGTGCCTGGAAGGCATAAAAACTATTCCCTGCTACAAGATGGCATTATGTTTCTCTGAGTCTATCTCACCTGCTCAAAATCCAATCTCTTTTAGAAAGTCTCATCTCATTAGGTCAGGCCCACCTGAATAATCATG
This sequence comes from Apodemus sylvaticus, assembly GCF_947179515.1. NCBI lineage: Eukaryota > Metazoa > Chordata > Mammalia > Rodentia > Muridae > Apodemus > Apodemus sylvaticus. The sequence goes on along the minus strand of NC_067476.1, from coordinate 130,151,115 downwards.
ATTAGCCCTAAGTCAATTGATTCAGGACCTTCAGGAAATCTGCAGAACCCTTTATCTGTCAGATATAGAATAGTCAGGAATGAAATCTACCAAACTCTCTGACATTTGAGGCTTGGGGATTATACAGGGGATGTGCAGCCAGGGACAGGAAACTTGGAGCCATCTCAGAACTCTGCCTACCACGTAGAGAATTAATCCTGAGGAAGTCAATGCTATCTAACTCTTGTAAAGTAGGCCACTCCTCACACTGTCCTTTTAAAATAATCTTCAACCGTTCCACATGACACAGAAATTGAACCCCAAATTTATTATTCAAGGTCCATCTGCACTTGCCCTAGTAGATGCTGGTACCCTTAACTTCCAGGATCCCTCCTCAGTGAGTTCTCACAGGGGATAAGGGATGGGTCTAAGTCCATACTTTCAGTGTCCTTTGTGTCTGTATACCTGCCCTTTCCCTTCTAATTTAAAGCCTATTCAACTTCAAGAAGCTTCACTGAGCCTCCTACAAAAGCTTTCCTGACTCTCTGGATCTTCCTTGAGCTTTTCTTCAACTGAGTTTGCTCTAAAGTACTAGAACAGACTGAAAAAGAAAATCATATACTTCTCAACCCATGTGCACATGTCTTTGCAATTCAACTTTGAGAGCCTAAGAAATAGACTGGGTCATGTGACTCTTTATCCAATGAAATGTCAGCAAACATAATGCAAGAGGACACCTGCATAGCGCAGGTGCAGGGCTGAGTGTAGCTCTGTAGCAGAGCACTTCTTAACATGAGGAAGCCAGACTCTAGCCAAAAGCACAAAAGAAAGCCAAAGCCAAGCACTGGGGAAATAGTTTTCCTTTGTGCTGTCTTGGGGCCATTCCACCACTAGTGACAGGCCATACTGACCTTCCAAATGATGAGAGACATGAGACCAAGTCACTTCTGTGACCCCCAAGTGACCATGGACCTGTCACATGGAATATAACAAAGGTAATGCTTCAAACAATGGAGCTATATACCAACTTGTACTTCAATTTATTTATTCTTTAAAATAAGGAGATTCAAAATCACCCTTTTTAGTAACAATTACTTTACTGCTTTAAGTTTTTATTTTGTTTTTTAAAATGTATTTACTATTCATATGTGTGTGTGTGTTTATACACACTTGCATGCATATGTGGTGTGAAAGGTGGCATGACACAGTGTGCATGTATATATGAGAGGAAAACTTTGTGGAGTTGATTCTTTCCTTCCAACTTTAAGTGGTTTTCAAGGGTTGAACTTTGATCACTAGGCTTGTAGAGCAAGCACCTTTATATGCTGAGCTCTCTGTCTAGCCATTAGCATGTTTTCTTGGAAGCAGAGTTATTTCATTAGACTTATGCTGGAGAAACTGTATGAACCGGTTTTCAATATCTGAGCAACTATGGGACTGGGTCTAGAAACTTACCCAAACACTTGGCTTAAAAAAGAGAGATTTTATTTATTTTCTTATTATTTATAGTGAGACAGGGTTTCACTATGTAGCTCCTACTGGCCTGCAACCCACTACATAGACCAGGACAGCATCTAACTCAAAGAGATCTACTTGTTTCTGTCTCAAAAGTATTTGATTTAATGGTGTGCACCACCATACCCATTTTATTTCTTTACCTATATCTATATGCAGGCCTGTTGTATAGGTTTCTTCTGGCCTACAAAGGCCAGAAGAGGGTACTGGATACCCTGGAGCTGGAGTTACAGGAGGTGGTGAGCTGCCTAAAACGGGCTAGAAACTGAACTCAGGTTCTCTACAAGAACATTAACTCCTAATGCTCTTAACTCCTGAGCCATCTCTCCAGACTCTCAAAATATTTGATTAACAACCCAAGCATCAATAAGAGTTAAATATACAAATTATTTGTGGTATGTCCATATACAGAAATAGTATTCAACCATAAAAGAAAATAAGATTTTGATACATGACATAACAGGGATGAACTTCAAAACCATCTGCTAACTGGAACCAGGTAGACACAAAGGGGCAAGAATGACTACACTTACATTCTTAATGACTACAATTATTTAGAGTACTAATTTTAACTATACACCATGAATGCAATTAGTGTCATTGAACTGTGTATTTTACAATGGCAAATTTCATGTTATATTTTTATTATAGGACTTAAAATGGTGTAATATACTCAAATCCATTGAACGGTATACTATAAACAGAGACTTGAAGAACATATGAACTATATCTTAATAAAACTATTTTTTTAAATTAAAAACATAAAAATCAGCACACCAAGTTCAGTGGGTAAAGGTGTTTGCAGCCAAACCTGATGACCTGCATTAACCCCCAGGACCCACATGTATTGTGGATGGGCCTGGAGCTGTTCTTCTAATAAATAAAGGAGCCAATCACTGGGCGAGTAGGTGGGACTTCCAGGTTGGACAGAAGGAGAGAGGAAGCAGGAGAGAGTTTTCTTTGGAACCAGGACAACAGAGGGGTAAGATGTAGCTACTAGAGTTTCCTAGTATCATGGTGGATCCCCAAGGATGCACCACCAGAGGGATCAGATTTTAATATGGCTTACAAGATTAGGTTTTAGTTGTTGCATCCAGAGATTGAGTTTCCATTGTTTCTGAACTAAGTTTGTGTTTCATTTTCCTTTAAGCAGAGGTTTGTCTGGGTTCAAGAGAGAAAGGTACAGTGGCCAAGCATGGGTTTGCCTGAGGTGCTCTACAAAGGCTGTGGGGGATTTGAAGCCAGGGTTGGTGTAGTGACTCGACAGTGGGAACTTGGCAAGCTGGGTGGAGAGATTGTGGAGTTTAGAGTCAGAATTGCCACAAGATAAGAACAGGTTGGTCATTGCCTGCCAGTACATGGCCAGCCAGACTGCCGGGGCAGAGGCATAAGAGCAGGAATGTGCCTGTTCAACTTTTTTTAATATTCTCTGCAACACACACGGTGGAAGGAAAGAACTGATTTATACAAGTTATCCTTTGACCTATATTTGTGCCATAGTATGTGCAAGCCACTACCATATGCATACTAAATAAATAAATGTAATAAAAAGTAAACCCCCTTCAACCTAATTCTAGAGAATGCTTTCACCATTGAAAATCAATAGGCTCAAATTTAACAGAACAGACAACCACTGTCAACTGACCTCTTCATTTTGAGGAGGGGAGGATATCAGAATGAATATTGAAAAATTCACCCAAATGCCCATATTTTCCAGTGACTTTTTGAAAACTATATTGAAAAACTCAGGCATTTAGATTGAGGATTATAGGAAAAAGTCATTCATGCAGGAGATTGGGACAAAGATTATTCTTGACTTCAACATCTTCCAACTTTTTTACCTCAGAAAATCATCAAGTCCTATACAGTGGGACTTTCTGCAGGCTACCAGTGGTATTACCTTAACAGTCCTAAGTTAGTCTACTGAGGTACAACCTTGCTCAGAAATTTACCAGAGGAATAAGCCTGCAAACACAAAATAGGCACATTCTATCTCTAGTCATAAAGTTTCCAATGTACGTCGGTATGATGTAGCACCTACAAGTTCTTTGATGTGAGAAGCACAATAATAGAAAAATCCCCCAGGCTTCTCTCCAAGGCATCCGATTTCTCAATGAGAGCAACCAGCCACTTGTGAGCACAGGGCTTGTACTTTGCATCTGCTCTTAGAAGAACATCCACTTTGACCTTCAATGTCCCGCACTGCTACGGAAGACAATTAGCATGTGGGTGCAACTGAAAGCTGGGGGTCAGCTGTTAGGAAGGCAGTCTCTCTCTCTCTCTCTCTCTCTCTCTCTCTCTCTGTGTGTGTGTGTGTGTGTGTGTGTGTGTGTGTGTGTGTGTGTGTGTATGTGTGTGTTCTGCCCCCAGGTCGATGTGACATTCCTGGTTTTAGTTTATTTACTTATAAAAGGGAAGGCCTATCTTAAGCTATTTATTCAGGCTCTTTCTCCTCCTAAAAGATATCTGATTGGTTGGTTTTTTTTCAATCACAGAATTTGTCTTCAATATCTAGTAAGTTTTCTACTCAGAGAATACAGAAAAACTTCTTTTTGGTCTAAAATTTCCAATTAATCGTAAAAACACATACTTTACCTTTTATGAGTTGGACATTGTTAAGTGCTCAAAATGTACCACACTGAAGCTCTAATTGAATACCAGGGATTCTCATATTTACACCCAGAAAAGGAAGTCTGACTTAGAGAAGCAAGGATAAGTATTATCTCATTTTTTGACAATTTGTTTTTATTTTATGTACATTGGTATTTTGCCTGATGTATGTGTGAGGATGTCAGATACTGGAGTTACAGACAGTTATGAGCTTCCATGTGGGTGTTGGGAATTGAATCTGGGTCTCCTCTGGAAGAGTAGTCAGTGCTCTTAACCATTGAGCCATATCTTCAGTCAAGTATTACCTCATTTAATGGCATGGAGGAAAAAGATATGGAAAGCAATACAAAGATTAAATGTATATTTAGATACAAAGTTTTGAGTTCCCAAAGTTGAATTTCCTAGTAATGGTAAGTTCAGTTACTTTTTTCTTTTGTTGGGAACAAAATGTCAACATCATTTTTTAAAAAAGAATAATGGTAGGAGGCTGGAAAAAAATAAGGGTAAGGGTTAGTTAGGCCAAATGACTTAACATTTACTAGGATTGCCTGGGTATAATTATAAACTGCCAATCACCACAGTTCAATGACACTCAGACTTTTAAAAACTACCTTAAAATTTATGAAAAGGAAAGGGCTGCCGGGCGGTGGTGGCGCACACCTGTAATCCCAGAGCTTGGGAGGCAGAGGCAGGCAGCTTTCTGAGTTCAAGGCCAGCCTGGTCTACAGAGTGAGTTCCAGGACAGCCAGGGCTACACAGAGAAACCCTGTCTCGAAAAAACACAACAAACAAACAAACAAACAAATAAAGGAAAGGAAAAAAGAAGGAAAGAAAGCAAATGAGAGTTTACCCAAGAGCCTATTTATACGATTAGGCAACCTAAAAAAAATCTTTGCTGGGTGTTCAATAATATTTCCCAAGTGGAATGGACTCTAAAAGACATGTACAACTGAAAACAGAATGATTATGAAAAACAGAATGGCTTACTGTCTTGGTGAATCTGGGGAGGGTTCTCTTTTCGAATCAGGAAAGCTCTGGGTCTGCAAAACATATTCAGTGAAGAGCGAATCTTGTCTCTGCTCAGTGTGGACTGCTGTAGAGGCCTGCATTCCATCTTTACCTGCCATCTTGGCTCCTAGATTGGACAGTGCCTCTAGACTCTCTAAAATCAGATCATCTTCACTTACAGAAACTGTGAGGTCACTGCTGCTGCACGAGCTTTCCTCCTCATGGTCTTCCTGAACTTTTAGGAAGGCCTTCTGTGACTTTGGGTCTCCGTGGTCAAGATCATCTGCAAGAGGAGAAATGTGGGCATTGCTGGTCACAAAGTCCTGAGAGTCCAAGGAACACAGAACAGAATTTCATCCCTTTAAAAACATTGAAACCTATCCAGTGTGGTGATGCCCACTGTTGATCTCAGCAGAGCTAAGAGGATCGCTTGAGTTCGGGTCAACATGATCTACATAGAAAGTTCAAGGCCTCCCAGGGCTATACAATGAGACTCTGGAGAATAAAAAAAAAGAAACAAACAACACAAAACAAAAAAACTCCCAAAGCAACAAACACGCAGAAGCACAGGACTGGGAGATAGCTCAGTCAACAAAGTGCTTGCCTCAGAAGCATGAAGCCATGCGTTCAATGCCCTGCGTGCACATAAAGATGCACATGCTTGTAATTCTAGCACTGGTGAGGCAGAGACAGGAAGATTCTGTGGTTCACTGGCCATTCAGTGTAGACTAATTGGTGAACTCTAGGTCAATAAGAATCCCAGTCTCAAAAGAACTAGGTAGGCTTTCTTTATAAAGTTGACTCCCAGGCTTGCACTCTGGTTTCCCTCCACACACACATGTACTGCCCCAGGTAAATACACACATACACAAATGGGTTAAAAAATGTAGAAACAATCCACAATTAACAGTATTTAAATCTTCAAAGAAATTGTTCTTTTAAAAAGTGTGTAAATTGGATGGAGCTGAAGATCAAATGAACCCAGGGCCTCCTAATAAGTATATATCTACCACTGAACTGAACACTCTCAACCCTCAGAAATATTTTAAGTGCTTTTTAAACATGATTTTAAAAATTAGTGAATTCATCTTTTGAAACATTTCTATAAACACATATAAGAAGTCATTAGGATGAAACTCATTGATGAAGTCACTTCTTTGTTCAAAGAGATAAAATTTATAGATAGCCATGAGAAAAGCCAGGCTTTAAGAAAAATCAGCAAACAAACTCGGTCTGTCTCTCACCTAAGAAAGCTTCCCAGGCAGAATGCTTCTCTCCAGCCCACTTCTCTGCAGACATACAGTGTTCTGAAACCGCTATCACGGGGACCAGCGGGCTGGCTCTTTCTTCCCCGACTTCAATATGTTCTTGTGTCAGTATTTCTCTGTCTGATCCCTCTGATCGACTGGAACTGTCACACTTTAAATCAGTGATGCTGCTCTCTGGACTTAATCTTTCCTGTAACGAGGACTGGAGCTCAGCAGACTTTCTGCTGTCAGATAAATTACTCTTGCTGTGGCGTGTGCTGCTTCCTATCTCCAAGCAATGAGTTTGTTCTTCCTCAGACAATACGCAGCTTGTGACTGGCGTTTTCTCACCAGTCTGAAGAGATGTCTTTCCATGTATTTTGTCAGACTTATTTAAGCACTGTGTGTCACCATTAGTCTGCACTACACGGCTGCCTGTCACATAGCTGCTCTGGGCTGTCTGCTGGTGTGAATGTGGGCCAGAGATTGAAAAGTTCTTTGTGGGTTGGTTAGATTTCTGCTCTGTACTGAAATCTTCCATGCTTGAGATGGCTGACATTTGGCGGCCCATGAAGATTGTTGCTGGTTGATACAATCCTCTTGACACAGCTGTCCCCGAGTTCATTCCTGCCTGCACTGCATCCTGCAAGAGGTGTGAGTTAAACATATTGTATATGAGCAATAAAGTTAGGGGGAAGGGGGGAGGAGGGAAAGGAAGCATAACCATGGATATCAATTCCTACTCCCACTTAATGAATTAGCCAGCTCGCTATAGTCCAGATCATTGCTGTACTACAATGTTGCTGAACACAGCAACTATTACCAGCAAACTATGGAATTCATTTCTGAAGAATAAAATGTGTGCTTTTAGCCCAGCTGACGGACATGGCTAAAAGGAAGCGGCATTAGTAAATGTTTGGTTATGTATACAGCACCCAGGGCCAATCCCTGAAAAGTGGTGAGTTTTGAATGCACTCTATGGAGAGCTCATTCAGCACTGCTATAAAGAAATGTGACCAAAAAAGAAAAAAAAGCAAACCAGGGGAATATAGAGGACACAGAGTAGTAGGGTTCAAACTGTATTTCTAGTGCTAGATAGAAAATAAAAACCACCAGTGGTGACTTTCATAATGACATTAAGGCATATCACAACATATATAGAATTAAAATTTCCTGAACATCTTCAAGAAATTTTTAAGTAACTTAAATTCACTTGCATGTTTAATGGGAAACTTTGATCCTGGTCGTTGAAGGGTAGGAGAAAGGAGAGAAGACAGAGGCAAGCTGAGCAGAGGACACGGCTGGGACCGGGGACATGGTGCCAAGCTCAACTACAAGAACAAGCTGAAGGCTTCGGGAAGGAGCAGAGCACTCCCGGGTGGAGTACTCCTTCCCACAGGCCCAGGCTCCCAGCGGGAAGACGCAAAAAGTATCTGCCCCTTTCCTCCACAGATGGAAATACCAACATCCAAGTTCTTCAGAAATGAATTCCATAGTTTGCTGGCAATAGTTGCTGTGTTCAGCAACATTGTATTACAGCAAATTGCAAGATAAGAAATGTCAAGAGAGAACAACAGGTCATATTTCTCTTCAAACATTGTCTCTTCTATCCTGGAATAACAAAACAAAACCCACTACTCTCCTCTCCTCAACACACAGTCAACAAATCAAGGATGCCAGAGCAAGGTAATGGAGTCAAGTGCACTGAACAGTCTCTGCTCAGCAGCACAGCCGAGGAACCCTGAAAAGCCCTTCAGAACTCTGCAACTGGACCAGCTTTCTAGAACTCTGGGAGCATTTATTTAAGAGACCCAGTTAGATCTTGAAGAAACAGTAAGCTTCCAGGTTCTCAGGTGCTGGCAGCTTGACCACTGTACTCACAGGGAAAAAAAAACCAGCCAAGCAGCCACTGGAAAAGGAATGGAGACAGAATTCTTTCTAAGCCCCATCTCCAGACAACCGACATCACTTGGCTCTCTGGTAGCTCCTTGGGGTACTCCATGTAAAAGATGCTTTTGAACTGACCCAGTGCAAATAGCTTTGATCCCAAGCCAAGTTTGTTGAAAATAATCAGAACCATTTTTTTTTTTAATGTGGAAGCTGCCCAAGGCAGTACTACGCAAAGTAAACAAAAGGCTACATTCATTTAAAAGAGAAAGCTATTCAAAATGCTGCCTATTGGGTTGAGGAACTCCAGAAGGTTCTAGCATATTCTTGGGACTCTATCCAGATGACCACACATGCCCCAGCTGTAGGAAATGTTTAAGAAAAGTTTCCATGAAGTAAGTGCCTGAGCTCTCACCTCTAGCTCACTCTGAGGCTCTAAGCAAGAAGTGAAGACCAAGGTAGAACTGTGAACTGCTCAGCAGAGTGTGAGTATGTCCAGTGTATATCTAGAACCTCTTAGCAAAGATGACGAGAATCCTAGTCAAAGAAAGCTAATGGTTATTAAGTAAATTTAACAGAAACCTCAGTGACCACACATGAAAAATAACACACATTCCACATAACTAGGACTCACACACATACTCACACACAACAGGCAATTAACAACAGATTCTGAAAGGGTAGAACTTTCACAATTGCCACATTTAATTACTTGAAAATAAAATGAAAAAAATAATAAATATTGTCTCATATAGACAGTGGGCATTTATGATCAGTAGAAACTATTTTTGAGGAAGTCCAAGTATTAAACTTACTAGATAAAGACATTAAATTATCTATAATTAGCTAAATAAGCTTAAACAGCTAAAGAAAATCATGTCCATAGAATTAAAGTATCCTAGCATCCAGAGGCTGACTCGAGGCACCAAGATGAATGAATGACCTTGAAGTAGATGTTTACTGAGACCAACCTCAAAAGGGGGATGAACAGGGGAGAGGGAGAAACAGAAATACTAAGTCAGCCTGAGATACATGACATACTATCTTAAAAGAATTTTTTAAAAATTTAGGGCTAGCTTGGGTAAGGTAGAACATGCTTTTAATCCCAGCACTCTGGCAGAAACAGGCAGATCCCTGTGGTTTCAAGGACAGCCTGGTCTATGTGGAGAATTCCAGGCCAGCCTGGCCTACACAGTGAGACACTGTCTACACAGTGAGGTACTGTCTCAAAACAAATTATAGGGCTAGAGATGTAGTTCCCTTGCTAAGTATGAGTAAAACTTAGATTTAAACCACAGTACAAGATACATAAATCATTTAAAAAGGAAAGTATGATTCTTGAAATGAAGACTTAGGGCTCAGCAGCAGATCTAAACAGACAGAATTAGCAATGCTGAAACGTAGATGGAAATTGTGTAATCTGAGACAAAAAAAAGAATGAAGAAAACTGTGAGCCTCAGAACATCATTTACAATACCAAGTACATTAAAGCCCAGGTGAAAGGAAAGGCTATAGGGGAAGAAGGCAGAAATAATCTTTATAACTTTGGAATAAGTACATTTTAAGGGTACCAGAAACTCAAATACAACTGAAAAGGTATTAATCTCTACAAACCCTAAGCCTGACTCATATATGAATCTTATAAAAATAAATATTCATTTTCCAGTCATGGTTTGAATCTGGAACACAATTCCATACTAATTATACTAACACTAGATGATAGTTACCAAATCAGACTAGCCCACCAAAAAACAAGTAATGCTTTTATTGAAAGCAAACTATTTCTGAATCTGTATTAGTATTTGACTACAAACAAACTGTACTAACTCCTGCACTGTCTTCTCACTCCCACATAACTTACAGCTTCAGCTACTAAATGTTGAAATCTCAATAGGTTTGGTTTTAGTAGTCACAACCACTACACAGATGGTCAAAGGGGACTGGAGATCTTTCTTTGCTGGTCATAAAAGGTTACAGTTATTGGTTATTCTTTTATGGTTGAAGGGGAAATCATAACATCTGAAAACTTAAAGATACCAGGATGAGGACAGAGCAAGTCCCACCATGGACGGCCCTGGGACACGGCCCTAGACTTCTGAAGAGGTGCAGCAGACTAGACCACGCTGTACTCTCCTGCCTCACAAGAACAAACAATATTTTTCCTCAAAAGTCTTGTCAGGGCTTGCTTTTGCTGTAGAAAAACAGTCTGCCACATGATGGGAGCATCACAGTTTTTCAGAATACATGCTATATGCATGCACTCAGAATCTCTGATGGCTTTTTCTTTTTGATCTTTCTGTTTCTGAGTGGAGAGGTGTGGAGGTTCTTGGACATTTTCTTTTACAGTGGACACAGCCTGTTTAAAAACTATCCCATTATCCATATCATCATTGTCTCGGCCACTTCTGATTTTTTTGTCTTTCTAAAAATGTCATACAAACTGGCTGGGCCCTGGCTGGCGCGGGCCTTCACAGGAGGGTGAGGAGCACCCTGTGAAGCCCTTTTCTCTTTTTCCTTCTAGAAGCCTGAAGCCTCCTCTTTCATATAAGGTAAAGCGGATGGGGAACACTATAATGAATTCTTTCTTCAGCTAATCTCTTCCGGAGTAACTTTTGTTTCCTTTTAAATCACTCTTCTATTTTTGGCCCACATTTCCAATTCTGATTATTCCGTTTCACTGCTGGATATGATGGCGAAGGAAATGGCACATTCTACTCTTTAAAAAGCTCTACATGTACTTTTTCTGTTGGCATAAAACAACACAGCTGAAGTCTTTGACCAAAACAGTAGTTGTTCGTTGTTTCCACAACCATCTTGGCAACATCGTCAGACTCCCACTCCACAAAGGCAGAGCTACAGTGATTTCCAAATCCTTTTACTTTCTGGACAGTCTGAATCTTGTAATAGTGCCAAAGTGGGAGAAATATGCATGGATCTAGCATTTAAAAAGTGCTGAAGGGAGGTGCTCCCGCTCGATCAAGAAATGGGGGGATCATGTGCATATGTGAACATGTTTGTGCATATGTGTGTGTGCACAAGGATGCTGGAGATGGAAGTCAGATGTCTTTCTTAGTTTTTTCTTATGTTTTTTGAGACAAAGTCTGTCTGAACCTGGGGCTGTCGGAGCAGTAAACTCCAGGGATCTCCACTAGCTCTGTTCATGAGTGCTGGGACTGCACACGTAGAGCATTGTGTGGACTTTTTTACATTAGATGCTAGGGATCTGAACTTAAAACCTCATGTGTACAGTCAAGTACTCTGACTGAGCCATCTCTGCAGCCCCAGTAAGGTTTTTCTTGATATTTCTACTTTGTTCAATGTCAGCAAACCTGTTCCATCTCCCTCTGAAACTGAGTCAGTCTTCTTTGCAGACTCAGGGAAAGACTCGGCTTAGCCGGGCCAGGAAACCCACTATTCTGAAGTGGTGGTCAAGCAGCACGGTTCCACACAATGCTTTCCAACAATAGGTGCTCTGAAGAAATAACAGGAAAACTTCCCAAATTAGATGAAAGACATGACCCAATATAACAGATCTCAACAAACTAAAGGATAAACCAAAACATATCTATACTCATTAGCTTCCAAAGGAAAATTAAATCCAAAGCAAGACAGAAGGCAAGAAACAGTAAAGATAATAGTAAATATGGCATCCAGAGAACAGAGCCACTAAAGGGGCAGCTGCAAGCCAAACAATTAAGAGAAGAGTGATAACTCAATCAGAAATGTAAGTGCATAGGTAATTTGCTACTAATCTTTCATTAAGAAAATTTAAAAGAGAAAATCAGGAGTAAGTTTGTACTAATAAACAGAAATACTGCAGCGAATTTGATAAATTTTTAGAAGGGTACTACCAGAAAGAAGTACAAAATCTGAACAGACTTATAAGTCAAGTGATTCACTTAGTGATCACAATTTCCCACACAGACAAGTCCAGGAACAGTGATTGTGCCACATGTTTAAAGGCGGATTTATGCCAATCATTTTCAAGCTCTTGTAAAAACAGTCAAGGAAGAAATATTCATGCTCTGAGACTGATTCTTCACACTAAAATGAGGCAAGGACTCACAAAGAAAGTAAAGCACACTACCATGCTTGTAGGTAAAAAATTCACAGTGAAATAGATCAAATGTAACCAAGCAACACAAGAAAAAGAGTAGAGAGCTCAGAATATCAGATATCTATCCCACAGTCATAGAGGCTGCAAAGAGCAAGAGCAAAAGAAGTGGCAGATTTAGGGTCCAATAAGGTTTCTTCTTTTCTTTTCTTTTCTTTTCTTTTTCTTTTATTCTTTTCTTTGTTCTATTTTCACCCTTTATTTGGAAAACAGGGTTACATTAAGTTTTAGATTTTTAAATGCATTAACATGGTAATAAAAGTAAGGCCTGAATCTGGAGAGGAAGTGGCTTTCCAGTTGGGAGGTAGGAGGTGAAAGATCATCTCCAAAGGAGAGGAGAACACATGAACCACCAAAGGCTTTGGCTTCCACTCACTGAGGGTAAGCAGTGCAGTCCAGGCTAACCATCCATGATCTCTGTCACAGCAAATCAGACTCTCCAATTGTTCAAAGTAATTGTAGGTACAAGAGAGAAAGCAACTCCAGACTGACTTATTAATTGATCTGGATGACTACTAAGTGTCCCCCATTCCTGAGGTGGCAACAATCTTCAGAGTGGCTGCTAGAGCAGGGAGCCTTTCACGTGCTCCCAGTTGCTTTACAGTGCATAGACTGGTGAGTGTCAGTCCTGCCAGGCCACCGCTACTATCCCTTGAAAACCACCTGTACATTTATACAACATTCTAGTCATGGTTCCAGCTACTGTGTTGAGGTCATCTTCTGCACCTGGTGTTTTCTCAATGATAACACCAAAAGCATTATAGAGCAAAGCCAGGGAACCTAGGGTAGTAGCCCAAAGTGCCCCCTGCCTAGTCACTAAATTCAAGATCTGTGCATTTCTTGGTTTGGACCAGGCCATATTCTGGGTTTCCTTCAACCCTAAATGGAGACCAGTCATTGCCCAAAAGCTAGTTCAAAGCTGCCTTGGGTTTTATTAGCTCTAGTTGGCAAAATGAATTCATCAGTATCCTGAATGATGTATGGATCCACTTTTTAAAGAAATTTAAAGAAATAAGGGAACAGGGGGTTCATACCAGTCGGCGTTCAAGTAACCCACTCCTCTCAGCTAACCCACTGGTAGATTTGTTGCCATTTCCTCTGACACCATCCATGCAGATAGAGGGGGGCTTCCCACCACCACCTCCGGCCGGGGTTGTGTGCTCAGCCATGGTCCCGACAGCGGGAAGACATGAGTTGCTACTGCCACCTTCACATGTTCAAGGCTTCTCTTTTTCATGGACTATGCCTTTTCACTGTGTCCTCACATGGTGCAAAGCTCAAACTCTTGAAGGGTCTTTTCAAGAAAGCACTAGAATCAATTATGAAGGCTCTGTACTCCTAACTTAACCACACCTGCAATACCATGGTCTCGGGGTAAGGTTTTCAGCATATGCACTGGGGTTAGGACACAAAGAATCATACCACAGTAACTGCTACAGTTAGAATTAAACCAGTAACAAGTGTGGCTAAGGATAGGAGAACAACAGAATTATCACTGCGAGGAATATAAAAAGGTACAGCCACCTTAGATAAAAAGTTAGGGAGGGGTGAACAAACAAGATCTTACCAAGAAATAACTCATATGTTTAAGATTAGAAAATGAGGGGACTGGAGAGATGGCTCAGAGGTTAAGAGCACTGGCTTCTCTTCTAGAGGTCCAGAGTTCAAGTCCCAGTAACTAGATAGTGGCTCATAACCATATATAATGAGATCTGGTGCCCTCTTCTGGCCTGCAGGCCTATATGAAGGCAGAATACTGTATACATAATATACAAATTAAAAGGGTGGGGCTAGAGAGATGGCTTGGCAGTTAAGGGCACAATCCCCAGCAACCACATGGTGGCTCACAACCATCTGTAATGGGATCTGATGCCCTCTTCTGGCAAGTAAGTGTACATGCAGAAAGAGTGCTCATACATAAATCTTAAAAAAAAAAAAAAAAAAATTAGGAAAAGTAAGCTTGTGCCAAATGATGATGTGGAATGATGTGGAAGAATATGGAAATGTGGAACAGACAAGCTGTGTAGAGGAAAGAGAGAAGCCTCCCTCCATGACCTACTTGAATTTCAGTTCTTCAGTTTTCATCCTAGAGACAGCATCTCTGGTAAGTAAAAATTATGTTACTATTACTCTAGCTCAATTAATCCTTTCTCTCTCTTGCTTCTCTCTCTTGTCCTTGTTCTTGTCCTCATTTCTCCTCTCTCCCCTTTCTCTTTCCCCTCTTTCCATGTGGTCATGGCCAGCTCTCACCTCTCTCTCTTTTCTTTTTCTCTTTACTTCTCTTTTCTCTTTTCTTTTCTTATTTTTCTATAATTAAGCTTTGAAACAAAACAACATAAAATAAAATAATAAAATAAATTCTTTCCTTATTCCAAACAAACAAACAAACAAACAAACAAACTGTTCAAATAGATGGTTCCAAAGAATGGGCTACTACTATGGAATGCTCTAACCAGCTGTGCCAAGGCCTTGATTGGATGCATAGCAGTAGCTATTAATAGTGATCCGAGGTAAATCACAGATGGCAAATCTAATTCAGAGGCCTTTGGTTTTTCACTTTTAAGACCAATTTAGGGAGTTACCAGACTGTCTACTAACCCCAGGACATAGAGGACTCAGCAGTTTTAATGGTCTCTTTTTTGTTCTAAGACAGACCAAGACACTAAACAAAAGACCAACTATACCTCAGGTATAAAACGTCACCTGGCAAAGACCAACTGAAGTGTCAGTGAGTAATTCCCCACAACCAGTAATTCTCAAACCTCTCTCTCTGATCCACTAAGAGAAACAAAAGACTTTAGGTCCATTCCCACTGGACAAAACCCAGAAAACCAACCCAAATGCCAGAAACAAGTTAAGATATCCATCAGACAATGAGGGAAAGTAGCACATAAAGGACTTTTTCTTACAGTGATGCTCCCGACCCACGGGAAATGAAAGCAATGAGTGCCCTGTTAGCAGAAGTTTGCTTCCGGCAAAAGAAAGCTACAGCTCACTGCAGCAGCAGTTCAATGCTCTCTGATTCATCCAAGCATGGCCAGAGTTCCTAGAATACTGGATTCTGAGTTCTTCACAAACTCTAGCAGTACACTAATTAATGCATGAGGATGTCAGATTTGAGAGGCCTGCAGTAAGTTAGGAGTAAGATGTCCCTAACAGCACATAAAAATGAAACCCCACAGTGAGACAACATTCAACCAGGCAACTCTAGAGGATCTACAACGACTCAAGGGGGGAGTTCCTAAGTTTTTAATTTGGTCTGTTGAATGTCTAGCTGTCCATGTCTATTTGAAGTGATGTGTGTACATCTATACCTGAGAATTTGGAATTTGATACAATTTCAAATTTACAGAAGAGTTACAACAGTCATAGAAAAAAAGTAGTCTGGCCGGGCGGAGGTGGCGCACTCTGGGAGGCAGAGGCAGGCAGATTTCTGAGTTTGAGGCCAGCCTGGTCTACAGAGTGAGTTCCAGGTCAGCCAGGGCTATATAGAGAAACCCTGTCTCAAAAAAAACAAATCCAAAAAACAAACAACAACAACAACAGCAACAAAACAGAAGAGAAAAGAAAAGAAAAGAAAAGAAAAGAAAAGAAAAGAAAAGAAAAGAAAAGAAAAAAAAGAGTAACCTAACACTCTAACAAGGCTGACCGATTGTTTACATTTTCCCTATTGGTTGGCCATTCTCTTGTGCTCTATGCACAAGCATGTGTACACTAACATATGTAAACTAGTTCTGTGTTTCCTGAGCTCAAGGGCACTCACTCACTCTTTGTCCCAGTGGGTGGGCTTTATTACTACAATCAGAAAATTTGATGCAGATATAATTTTGTTCCTATTTTGTAGTACATACATTTTGTCAATTGTCCAAATAATGTCCTTTATAGCTAGTTACCTTTGTTCTACGTTGAAGATTCAGTTTAGGCTTGTGTCTCCTGAGTCTGTACTGATCTGCAGGAGATGGCTAGCCTTTCTTTCTCATTCTTGACCTTGATATTGTTTAAGAATACAGGTTTTCTGCCTGCATATTGTTTTTCAGTGTATTTAACTGATGTTTCCTTAAGGTTACATTCATATTATTCATTTTCAGTAGAATAATCACAAAGTGTTTCTACTTTGTCAGAAGTTTACTTGTTAGTAAACCATGTTCCTGTTTCTTTCTGGGATAAGCAGCTTCCGACACTAATGTGCGATGCTAACGGTGGGGAGAACAGAGTGAGGGGAACAGAGGCACACCTCACTCTAGTTCTGTAACTTTTCTACAAATCTTAAAACTTCTAAGATGACCACAATCATGAATGTTTTGTAATCCTAGCACTTGGAAGGAAGAGGCGGGAAGACTGTAGATTTGAGGCCCACCCACATGCATTTATATTTGGAAAAGAATCTAGCATTCAGAGTCCTGAGCATACACACTTCTCTTTGATTCCGTAACTCTGTGTGGGAATTCTTAAGAAAATAACCTAACAGAAAAACCAACCAACCAAAACAACAACAAAACAACCACTGTAGATACATACTAATGCATATATAGATCATTGATAATCAAGAGAACTTGAACATAACCTATAAATACATGATCAAGAAGCATTATGGCATCATCAAGTGAAACATATGAAGGTTAATGAAATAATGAGGGAAATGCTCAGATGTGAATGAAAACCAACAAAGAAAAAGTTGCACCTAAGTAAAGATCATTTTAAACAGTAATAAAATGTGCTCGTGTAAAACTATGTCGGGAATGTAAATATAATTATTGTCTTCTTTAAGTTTAATACACTCAACTTGAATAGAACCTTTTTTTTTTTTTTTTTTTTTTTTGGTTTTTGCGAGACAGGGTTTCTCTGTGTAGCCCGGGCTGTCCTGGAACTCACTCTGTAGACCAGGCTGGCCTCGAACTCAGAAATCCACCTGCCTCTGCCTCCCAAGTGCTGGGATTAAAGGCGTGCACCACCACCACCTGGCTGATTTGAACCTTTAAAACTAGCTTTATTGAAATATAACTTACATATCATAAAATCTACCTTTTCAAAGCACATAATTGGGTAATCTATAGTATTTAGTGTCTTCACAGAATTATTTAACAACTGTTATAATTTTAGAACCTTTTGGATCACTCCAAAAAGAAACCCCACGTTTTAGCAATCTTCCTCAATGCTCTTCACCCAGCTCCCGGCCTTGGAAACAGCTAACTTTTCTAACTTTATAGATTTGCCTACACTGGGCAATTTTTATATGTGAAATTACACAGTATGTAATCTTCTTTTACTTTTTTTCACTTAGCATAATGTTTTCAAGGTTCATTCATGGTACAACACATATTAGAATTTCAATCCTTCTCATGGCTTAACCAAGATATATGTGTGTGTACACATATGCATGATATTATATATATATAATATCATGCGTGTGTGTACACATATGCATGATATTATATATATAATATCATGTGTGTGTATACACATACACATGATATTATATATATATGTATATCATATTTTGTCCTTTCATCAAATGATACACATTTGAGTCATCCCTATTGTGGTTACTGAAAATGTTCCAGCTGTGTACTTCATTCAAGATTTAGGGAAGATTTGTTTTTGAGTAAATCGGTATGGAATTTCTGGCTAATAGTCATTCTATCTTTAGGAGTTATTAAACTGTTTCCTAAAGTGGCTGCACTGTTCTACACACCAGTCAGCAAGTGTTTAACAAATTCATTAACAATCATTAATTGTTAACAAACTGTTAACAATTCTTTAACAAAAGTCGTATTAGAAACTTGGAAGTAACTTCCACTTGCTACAACCTTACTCCACTCTTGAACTGACTTAACATTTGCAAAGTAAAACACTCTGGTGAAGGACAAAGTGGGCTTCTACTGATGGGCAGCTTCCCTACTTGCTATAGTCAGGTTCTAAGACAGATTTTTCTTTTCTTTTAAAATTAATCTTCACACCAAGAAAAGCCTTTTAAGTTCTGCGTCTTCTCAGAGCAGTTTCTGATCCAGGGAGAATTCCTAGCTCTTCATTCTTGTTGACCCTGCACCAACATAAGAAATTCAAAGGCTTCTAAGAGACACAGCCAAAGGAAGGCACTTGATCAGCATTTAAGGACCTGGCATATGTCTAGTGTGCCTATGCCCTTCTCTTACGTTGTAGTCATGTTATAACCTGTCAGGAAATCCACCGTTTGAGATTTCTGCTTTGTTTTTCCTTCTCCTGTCCCAGTGATCCATCTTCCACCTCCTGAAATGTGTTGAAACTGGGGAGAGCAAGAGCAGAGCACATGAACATAGCTGACAACACCTACTGACGACCAGAAGGCTCTCTAACAGCTACTTTTCCTGGGGTAGAGAAAGGGGACAGGCCTACAGAGATCAACAAGTTTACAACTGGTGTACTTAGAAACTACAGTTTCAAAGTAGGTAAGTCTTGGTCCTTATTCTACTAGGAAGTGATGTATTTGTTTACATCAGTGTTTTGAAAATTGCTAGGGCATTTTAATTTTTCTTAATTTTTGTTCCCCTACAGTCAGGGGAATGAGAAGCAGCAAGCTAAATGGAGAACAGAAGCGGAGCTGCTACAGCAAGCTCTCAGCTGCACACAGAATGGCTTTCCTTATGAGACAGTGTTTTACTGAATATAAGCACAATGAGATTTGTAGCAGACCCTACAACAACAAAATCACTATATGTTCTCCTCTAGAGCTCCCCTTGTACTACATCAGAAGAGGAAAGGGCAGTTTCCCACAGCACACAGCTGTCTTAGCTGGGCTGGTTCCTGCTTCCCTTGCCCTCCCCAGGACCTTTTCCCCTTCCCCCTCGCTCCACAGGACATGCCCTGTATCTATGAGTATAAGTGTCCCACTTGTAGGAGTGTTTGCAACATGCTTTCACACACTCCCAGCACAGAGGCAAGCAAAGGAAGACAACTATCTAGCAGAAAGTTCCCACAAAGGGTGTTTGGACTATGGGAAAGAAGTTCCTTTAAGAATGGCCCTTTCCCGTCATTTTCTCAAGGAAATTATTTTATACAGTAACCAAAAAATATGTAGATGGACATATTCAGATTCTTGACCAAAATAAACTTTATAAAAATAATGGGTCTTTCTTTTCTCTTCTTTTCTTTTCTTTTTCTCTCTTTTTAAAAATTTTTTTAAGACTCCAGATTAGTCTGTTCTGTTGGGATCTGGATTCAGGGTCTAGCACTCACCACTGTGGGACCTGGGGACAAGATACTTAACTTCTTTGAGCGCTCATTTCCTAATCTGCAAAGTAAATAGTAAAATACTTTGGGTTTTATAAGGCTGTTTGTATGGATGTATACACACACACACACACACACACACACACACACACACACACACACTGATATATACCCACACACAAGTTCCTACAATGAGAGCAGGAATATAGTAAGACCAATGCAAATGTTAGCCCTGACTAGAACCACACTTCACAGAAGGCACATCTAAAAGGAAACAGGGTGCCAATCGTGCAGGCTCCATCTGGCCTGTTACTCAGATGAAACAGGACACATCTTTCACACTGAGAGAATGGCCCTCGGAGCAGGCTATTAGCACGCTCTCTGTATGCTGAAAGAAAAGCATTTCCTACACAACCCTTAGAAACAGGGCAGTGTACTTAGTTTGTAGAAGGCTTTGGATTTGTTTAAATAACTCAATCCTCTTGAGAAATTACTATAATTCAGCTTAGTTTCTAATTATTTTCTGAACTACTAGCATAGAAATTAAAAAGCTATGCAAAGGGTTGGGGTATGTCTCAGTGACAGAGTGCTTGCAAAGCATTTCTAAGGGCTTGTGTTCAGTCCAAGCACTGAAAAAAATATTAATCAAAAAGACACCAAGCTGAACACTGAATGACTGTCTTTAGTCATCATGGCTCAGAGTCAAATGTCATCCTAACTTTGAGGAGGACATGAGGGAAGGTCTCCATCCTCCAAATGGCCAACTGCTCAGAGACTCATTCTAGAAAGAGTCTGTATGTTTCCCTTTGAGCAGTGACTACTCAGGAAGCCGTTGATGAGGGTAGCACTTTCTAGATACCTATTGATAGTAACCTTCTCTGCTTATTTCCCTCAGCAGCTAGAAGAGAGCCAGCCCTAAAGTCCTGGGACTCACTATCCTAGGTATGTGTCTACTGTTATCCTGTGCCATACCTGTGCCATACCTGTGCTTCTTGGCCTGAGAGCTTCTGTTGACAGCTATGTAGTAACCAGAAGTAGAGTCAGACACACAGCTCGTGGCTAAGCTGGAGGACAAATAAGTTCTCTTCATCTCCCTAGGGCAGGATACTTCTGAAACATATTTTTTACAGTCTTTCCAGGGTCCTCAGTGGGGCTGAGTGGCAGGTGCTCACGGTGATAACCTATTCAATCATACACCCACTGGCTGCTTTCCCTTCTCTGTCACTACACTCCCTCCTTAATTGTGCCTCTGGGACCATCTCTTTAAGTAACTACTTGCAATAAATCCTCGTCTTAGGATTTGCTTCCAGAAGACCCTCAAGTTATTTGCTCTTTCTCGATAGGGGCACTTCAGCTTTAGGATTCCTTTCCCTCTTCCTAGGGTATTTATACCAGTTTCCCTTCCACAGGGTATCTGTTTCCTTAACTCTCTGCGATGAACCTGGCACTGCAGAGTCTGTCCTGATTTTATGAACACTGCAAAGAAGCTCACAATAGTAGCCATTCTCCTAGAGCCAGGAAGAACCAGTCCTCGCCATCTAACACTAAGGAGCTGCCTCTACTACAGTGGGGCTTCTCCCAATAGCAGGTCGGTCCCCTTTGCTAATGAGCTCAAGGCTGTGGTTAAAGCTGCTGCAATGCTCTAACATGCCCAGCAGGCTCTCCTTGACTCTGGTGTTAGTGCAATGTTTCTTCTCCATTCAAATTCTTCTGTGCGGCCAAGCCAACTAGAACAGATGATCCTATATGAACATTTTGGGGGTGGGCCCTCTGTTTACTATAGCTCTTCTTAGTCAGCTGAACTTAACAGCACCAACACAGATCAATTCATCCCTAAGGTAAAAATACAGCACCAAGAACTTCCTTTGTCTGTCTCACTGTGAATCTGCCCTAACCTCAATGAACATTTCCCCAAACTTTGTTGGAAGGAATTATAGCAAAATGGCCTGGGTCTGATTTTAGGTCCTACTCTATAGCCTGGGTAAGTCAACTAACCTTTCTTACCCTTGCTATAAAATGGGACAATAATCACATCTAAGACCAGGGCTGTCAAAGGATTGAATGATATAGGGAAAGTGCCACTGCAGCACCCAGCATGGAGGAAGGGCAAAGGCTGCTACTAGAACTGGGAGTAGCAACCTGCATGCAGAGCTGTCCCCCCACAACCCTACAGCAGCAGAGCCGACACCCCACATAACCTTCAGTCTGTGGTGAGCTTCCCTGGCTCTCTGAAGTTCTCCAGCCCTGGAGAATACCATCTGTACCATCCTAAACTTTAGATGTTTCTACCTCTACCTCCCAAGCACAGGGATTACTGATGTGTACCTGATTTATGGAGTACTGGTAGACTAAAACCAAGGACTTTTGCTTCTGGGGAGCATAATTGAGCTGTATGCCTAAAACCATCTTTTTTCTGATATAGTCTTATAGCTGTGATCTAATCTCTCCCCTCTATCAATGACTTCCTCTGCAATGGCTACCCTAATACCTCTCAGATCGTTCTTCCCGTCTGACCCTGATTTCCCCAGGTTCATCCTGGCCAGCTTCACTCCTGTGGTATAACCAGCTTATGCTTCTTTATCTGTCCCAACACATACAGATACACACACAGACACACATTATTGTTCTAGGAGGAAAGCTCAGTTCTTAAACATAAAGCCTTAGCAATGGGTACCTGGATTTCACGGTACACCTGTCCAAGCTCATTTTCTAGTGCGTCCCACAATCTCTTTAGATTTCAGCCTGACTAGCCAATGATCTCTGGGCTTCCCCATTCCAAATCTTTTACTGGTAGTGCTACCACTACCAATAGGGTCCACACATTGACAAAGACCAACGTCCTACTCATCCTTCAGGACCTGCCAAGCACCATTCCCTCTAGTAAGGCTTGTGCACACTGCAGAGGAAGCAGCCTCATCTTTCTCCTACAGTTCAAGTTTGTCCCCATAACTAACTGGCATGTTCTGCACACTACTCTGTGCCTCAGAAAGAACACTGCTTTATCAAGAATTAAGACATTCTTGCTCTTTGCTCTCCACTCTCCCACATATTCTCACCTCTCTGCCGCTTGGGCTCCCTCTCCACGTGGTCATGGCCGGCCACCACTCTACTTCTCTACTCTCTCTCCCTCTCTCTGCCTTTCTCTACCACTAACTCCATCCCCTACTCTGAATAAACTATTCTATACCATGAAAAAAAAAAAAAGAATTAAGACATTCTTAAAGGCGCCTACCGAGGCTTCTCAAGAGAACAGTTGCACAATGACTATGCTATACATTAGAAAGTCCCAGTCACTGGGCACAGGGACAAATTCCCCTGACTGCCTAAAGGGGAGGAGCTTGATTCCAATAAAAGTACAACCTAATTCATAAGATAAGGACTCACTCAGGAATTAGCATTTAATGAGGATTAACCAAGCCATGTTTTTGCTGTCATGCATTTACCTTTTAATTGATTAGATATCAAGGGAAAATTAGAAAAGGCAAGATACAAGTTCCTTGAAATGTTATCTAATTGATTCTTATTGCAGCCAATAGTCAAAGCTTTTGAGAAGACAGCTTTCAGTGCAAAGAAAACATCCTGTTCTAATTATCAAGTGTCAACCCCACAATTATAGGAAGGCACAGAGTCAGTAGTGCAAATGGGGGGGGGGGCGGGTTGAGGATGTTCTCTCCCATTTTACTTAAGTGTCATTGATACAGCCACGCTCAGAATGTGTCTATCAGGATCCGCAGAGAAAGAACAAACTGGAATATGTCTATCAAGAACAGCAGAGAAAGAACAAACTGGTTTATAGATTAAAAGTATGTCAATTATTTCCCAGCCAAACGTCAAACAGTTTCTGTCTGTCTGGCTTGGAAGTCTATCACATCACACCACATTTGCCCTACATCTAATGGTGTATGAATCACTTATCATTAAAGGCCTTTTTATACAGGTCAAGGTTGTGGGGCTTGGTGTTTGTATCTTACTGTTTAAAGAATGCTCTAAATTCTAGCTTTTTAACTTTTTAATCTATGGGAAAAGAAAACGAAAACTTCCTGTAAACTCAGATTAATGCCTGCTAATGCAAGGAAAAAAGGAAAACTAAACCTTCCTTCTACCATAAAAACAAAATAGTGTGGCCTCTGTTTCTTTTCTGATAAGAGTCTTAAATACCAAACAGTTAACTGCATAATAACATTTACTGGCAGCCAGGCAGCCTGCTTAGCAGATATATAAAGCAGGTAAAAGGAGAAAAAGTTAATTTCTTGGCTGAATGATTCCATCGGTAGCTATAGGGCAAACCTGAAAGTCTTTTAGTAAAGTAGCAGTTGATTCTTCTATCAATCTGTAGCACACATACTCTTCCAAGGAAAGCATTAAATATGAAAATCATATCCCGTTATCATCTGTTTCCAGCTTTCAGCCCAGTAAGCTTTTCTTAATGAATGCTGCAGCCTAAGGAACAAGCACGCTGTTGGCTTCTCTGAATAATGGAGTGATGCTACCATTTCTGCTTATTACAATATCGACTGGCTGAGGGGGTTTCACACATAGTCACAAGTGACTACTCTTGCCAGCATGCTCCAAGTTATTACAAGATGTTTTTAGACATTTCATCTAAAAGAGCTTTACTGCTTTTAGTGAAGAAAACATCTATGGTCTTGAGCAGAATCATTTATATGGAGATAGGCAGAAGGATTAGAAGCCTGTATTACAGCAGATATATAGCAGAATTTATTTAAGTATTCCTTGCTGGTCTTTTTGTCTATTGCTTAGATACGCAATCTTTTCTTTCCACTTTGTCTGTGAAAAGGTTCAAATGTACAAAATTATACATACAAAGGAAAGAATCAAAGCACCACACTCAGTTTATTTTCACTTAAAACATTTCTCAATCCAATAAAAAGTAGGTACAAAACACTAATCATGAAAATACAATTTTACCTTCTGCAACCTTGAGGTTTACTTTGAAATCTTAAGTCCATTAAGACAATACCTTGTAAGTAAAATTCTTTTGAAATCACGGTTCTATCAAAGAATCTCTTTAAGATGATTTTATTTAAAATTTTCAACATATAAGCATTCTAAGAATTTCTGGAAACATCAAACCCCCGCTTCCCTGAGCTACCTTTGCTCGGTCTTCGTCACTCGCTCCCAGGCTGCCCTTTGACAGGAGGCGCATCCTCTTCAGTTCAGCCTCATATTCAGCCTAAATAGAAAACAGTCGCATTTTGTGGTAGATGCTATTGCAAGTAAACCCACATATATCTTGCCTTCCTTGCCACATAAAAGGTACAAATGGAGTTAAAAAAAAAAAAGGCTGACATTGCCAAGAAATTCAGCTTACCTTGGAAAACAGGCAATTTCACAAACAATATATACCAAGAGTTGAACTCTATAAAATGTTACATACATTTTAAAGTAAAACAAGGCTTAATGGATTTTTACTTAGTCTTCCATCTGTTTATGAAATAAAACCTCAATCCTCAATACACACGCATACCAACAGCTTGATATTTTCTTTAAGCTATCATGAAAATCCAGTTACTTGATTATAAAAGTTAGATATTAGGTATCTATTTTCAAAGCCTTAAAAAGAAAAAAGTAAGTCCTATCGTTTGTTATTACATATTATATCTTACATTATCATGATCCCCAAACTCACAGCAAATCAGTTTTATTTTCTAGGAATAAGATTATAGTGTAAGTAGTCAACACTACCATCTGAATCAAGTTTGCTCTGGCACTGGTAACTTCAAGAGGTGTACATCATTACCTCACTATAACCAATGAAAATGATTCAAACATAAAATGTCTTTCTCTAAAATGCACAGCATGAAAAGTACTTTGATTCAGTATATTACTACTCAAAGCCTTAAAAAGCCACTGATAGCAGCCCATCACAGATAAGTATCAGGATGTTTCTGAATTAAGCAGTTAGACAAACAATTTGAAACATACCTATCAGATAATGAATTAAAGGCTGGTTCCTTAGCTTTTTGTCTAACAAAAATAGGTCTGAAATTTGTTTTAACAGAAAAAAATGCATAAGCAACAATAACGCAAACTGAACATTCGCCTTAGCATTTTAAAAGATATTATTCATTTCTGCCTTTTTAATAACATGTAGGGACTTTTTCTTCTAACAGGTGCTATTAATATAACAGAGGTCAGCAATGATCAAATAGATACGTTGCTAAAATTTTAAAGGACTGGCCAAATGATACAGTAAAATGATAAGTAAACAGAGATCATGGAATATGACAGTTTTGATCAGTGAGAATTAGACCTGTCTGGTCATTAGGGAATCATTTCAGAGCCACCTCTCAAACACAGACAACTTTCTTATAGGAAAGTTCATCTCACAAGGGTTATTTGATTTATTATGTTGAAGCAAAATGCAAATAATACTTGCATAAGTTTCAAAAAAACAGTAAGAAATATATCCTCAGGAACCTGATCTAGATGGTTCTCAACACATTTGAAAATTGAACTGAACTATTTCTAAATTATGGGTCAAAAAATGTTTAATAAATTTTGAAGCTAGAGTGATGCTACCACAAATTGATAGTAAATATAAACTATATCTCTGTACCCTTTAGAAAAATCACCACTTAGAATATTCTGTTCTTTTTCTTTGCCCTTTATAGGTCATTTAGTAATTATCAGAGCTTCTGAATGCTAGAAGGTTTCCAACTGCAGGCTATGAGCTCCCCAGTTCTACCTCCTCTCCCACTGCAATTAAGCAAAGGGTTCTACTCTTTTAAAAGTTCATTTAAAGATGGACACACCAGCACATCCTAGCACTCAGGGGACGGCAAAGGCAGGAAGATGATGGATTCAAGTGTGCCTGGACTGCACAAAACATGTCTTGAAAATTTTTATTTTTGTTTTTTTAGGTTGGTCCTAAAATATTATACAGATCAATTTCCCCAAGACTGTTCCTGCTAAAAATGTCTAATGTGACAAAGTGGCATCAGAGGACATGTCCTTGTTTACATCTCCAGCTGTCACTCCCTAGTTTCATTCCTAATCTCTTCTCTCATCAGGCCTTATGTGTCTTTTTCTGTTTCCTTACAACATCAGAGCTTAGAATCTTTTCTAATGAGATCCCTCCAGCCTTTGTTCTCTTTCTGACACACGGACTTTTCATGGTGAGACTTACTGATTTGACAGGCAGGGAAACTCATGTTCCAGTAGCATCACCTAGCCCAGAATCCCTAGCATGACCCCCTTATCGTTCTCCCCAGCCTGGGAAACCTGTTTTAATAAACGAACAGTGCCGAGTTAACCCATGCGCATTCCATGAGGGATTGCCCTGCTTCATGGCACCGGTGATGCTGCTCATAATTTAAGAGGACCTCTCCATTCGCTTCCGCACCTCCACAAGCAATCGATTTCAGCTGAATCACTGGGCACTGTGGTGCCCAGGGTGGGCGATGGGAAAAGAGACAAGTGTTCGTACAGGTATTTCAGGACTCTGGGATATCCCTCACGGCACGCCTCCCTTCCCACTGTACTCCTCTGTATTCTCACCTGCCTACCTTTTACTCACTGTCATTTTCCCTTATGACTTTCTTTCTCTCCTTGGCTTCTGAAATTGCACAGCTGATTCTCAGTTACGGACTGGAGGTGGGAGGGGACAGTTGAAGTACACTTAAGATATTTAAGTTCATTGCCCCCGCTTCCACATTATAACTCAAGATGGGCACAGTGGCAAATTGTTCAGTTTGATTCTCAAGTGACTCTTTGGCTTTCTCTCTCCCTATTTCTTCCAGTATACATGCTTTTTCCTAGATAGTGGAATCTCACTAGAAGATAAGAGAACATGCTTTTATTCAACTAACACATTCATTAATAAGAAAGACATTCTGACTGCTGAAAATGAGATTTGCTACGTATCTGGCCTTTTAGGACCCTTAAGCTCCTAGCTTGCCCACAGGGGTTGTTACAGGCTTAGTCAGGAACTAAATAAAAACTCAAAAGATTTGTCCTCAAATGTTACCTATCCCTCTTCAGCATATAACCTCCTGACAACTGTCCAGGAAAAGCACACCTCTAAGCACTGAGACTGTATCTTCAGGGTGACTCTACTGACCATAAATGCTTCCTGGGATGGTATACATAGGATGTAATTAACACCACATTAGTTCCTACATAGGTGGTTACAATCCATAAGAGAATCCACCACAAGACACAGAAGAGTTAACTTGTGACCAAGTCTCACTGCTTCCTGAGTGCTCACTGGGAATCACATTCTGGGTGGGATACAGAGCTAAGAAAAGGAAACCATGGTGAAATAATAATAATTAAAAAAAAAGATGAATAAACAATTAGAAATCCGTGAAGGAAGGACAGAAGTGACACAGACTTAATTCAGGACAAGGAAACAAAGGCAGGTGTGAGATAATGTGGGGCACTCAAGGAACCGGAATTGCTCAGCAGGTTAAAGCCCGTGGGTATGTGTGACCATGAAAAGGGTGCAGGTGCCCAGCTGAAAAAGATGAAGGGGAGAAAGGGAAGGACACGGGGATGGGAGAGAGAGAAGGCAGTGGGAGAAAGGGGGGAAAGGGGATATGTTTCTGTGAAGGAGTGTGTACATCACAGGCTGAGGCTGGAGATAGTGCAGAAGTAGAGACCAGCACCTTAGCTACCCCCTCAGGTTGAGAACAGACATAATCAGGTGAGTCTTGCCCTGGTGATGACATTTCCTGAATTCTCTGACATGCTGGTGCCATACCTGGTACAGTGTGGTAGGCTGTGTATATCTTAGTTAATAAATACTCCATAAAATAAAATAGAATAATAAATAAATAAATACTCCATACTTATGTCTGGGACCTTTCTCAGTGCTAAATTCCAGTATCTGGCTATCTGTGTCTAGGGCTTCTCAAGATCCTGGGAGTCTTCCCTGTCTACAGGAATATATGACTACCTTTCCACCACCTGCACCTCTGCCCATCAGTTCCTAACCCACGCTGTTCCAGAATCGCTGTAGATAATCATAAATGAGCCATGAGATCAGTTAATTCTTTTTCAGATTCTAGGCCATTCTAAAAGATTTTAGCATTATATACATACAATAAGGAGGGATGGGCTTATCTCTACTAAGGAGGAGAAACAGATTAAATATAACTTGAGACAACCTTCCACCTCTCAGAAACTCCTTCACCATATCTCCTTCCTAGCATTCTACTGATCTGAGTTCATGTGCACTCAGTGTCTTCTATTCAGAGACAAACTCTGTAGCATTTGGAGGTGAATATTTTTCTCTTTAAGCAATTTACCTAAGGTGATCAGCAAAGGAAGTAAAGATCTGATATCAAAGTAGAAAAGCATTAAGAGGGAGTACATGATTCTGCTGTACCCATGGCTAATGCTGGGGACAGGCCTAAAAGTCAACATCTCCTATGGCAAATCTCTGCCAACAGCTAAACTAAGGGTTTAGCTGGGGTTCTGACATCAGTGTTGGGTTCCATGGACGTGTGGCAGGCACGCAGCTTTGGATTCAGAGTGACTGCTAGATCCCAGTGCTACATGGATACCAAGTCCTTTTATCTCATCAACAGAATTGTTTCAAACAAGGAATTCTTACCCAAAGTGCAAAGCAACATAATCTAAGTGATTTTTGAAGCATTTTGTAAGTAAAACGTTTCATATTTTTATATAGTTAGTTATTTTCTAAAAAATGGTCCCCTGTGCTGATATTCTTTCCTAGCTCATTTTACAAGGCTCTAAGACATATCTGTTATATATAACTAATGCTCTCAATTTTAAAATATTTACAAAAGATTATTCCAAATCTTTCCTCCTACATTTGATTATAAGAAGACATCAATAATCGGATAAGGCCATGATATAAAAATAAGAGGGAATTTTCTTTTACTTCCTTTATTCCTCTTTTTCCTACTGCTTTATTTTCTACGAGAAATCTCTGAGTAGTTGACAGTGTGGATAATGGCAACTGCTTCTTAACTTAAGCATTTGATTGGAATACTTACTAAGAGGCAAAATTTGCTAAAGCTTCAACACAGCTAATCCCAGAAGTTGGTTTCTGAACTCTGTTCCCCACTTAAAGACACTACGACTCCTTGTAAAGGCTAAGTTTGTCTGAGGCACACTTACATTGTCTTGCTATGCCCCAAAGGAAAGAAGGCTCAGAATCCAAATGGCCATACAGAAAGGGCACAGGAACCACCTAATGAGCTGCAGGTATAGCTCATCAGGTCATGTGTGAGCATGTTTAAGGTACTAACTTCAATCCCCAGGGCCCCAAAATAGAGTTCCACTGGCTATGTTTAGATCAATAGAAAAAAAAAAACTAACTATTGAAAATATGCTAATTAAATAAAAACTCACATGTTCATCATGCTATTGAAAAGGAGGGAGAGGGCAAGGAGGTAATTTCTCTTTGGTACAGAATAAAGTACGTTAATGGAAGATGCAACTGAAAACTGCTACTCTGACATTCTCCATTACAATAACTCTCTCAGGAAGGCTCATCCACAGATCCCCAAATGAGTGGGTAAAAAGCTAGTGAGAGCATGATCTTCCAGTGATGCCAAGCCATCACTCCACAGTCTAGCTACTATGTTCTAAGATACCTTAAATCGGGTCTCTATAGATTACCATCTTAGCCAACAACTCAAAGACTGCCTCAATCATATAAGACCATGACACCAGGGACTCTTTTAATGGACACTACAGGAAGCCTGGTTCACCTGAGACTATTAACCCAAATCAGTTAAAACTGCATCATAGTGCAAGCTACACCATCAGGATTTGGCAGGTATGTATGGCTTGCTAAGCTGATGCTGTATCAGAGAACACTGCATAGACATAGAACATTCTCAGACTGCGGAAAGTTCTGCCAGGCAGTGCTAGTCCAAACCACATTTCCAGTTCACAGGGGATGGGGTCGGAGGTGGGGGCAGATTCTGGACCAGGAAACCAGAACTCAAATTCCAAGTGACAAGCAATTGGCTGACTTCCTCAAAATAGCTAATACCATTGAAAAAAGGAAACAAAACATCTGCGATTAGTGAAACAAAATATATTTTAGGGACTTCGTAAATTATGGTAAATGTATGAGATGATAAAACAAAGCCCAAGAAAGGAGAAGCCTATTGTTGTATTTTATACACTATAAAAATTGCTAGATTCAGGGTCTGCCATCAGAATTCCTGCACATCAGCATATGAACAATGCCCCTGTATATTTTTCTCCTCTTTTTTTGGGGGGTGGGGGGTGGGTGTTCAAGACAGGGTTTCTCTGTGTAGCCCTGGCTGTCCTGGAACTCACTCTATAGACCAGGCTGGCCTCGAACTCAGAAATCCGCCTACCTCTGCCTCCCAAGTGCGTGTGCCACCACCGCCTGGCTATTTTTCTCCTCTTTATGAGAAAAGCCTGACTCCTTAGATGCATTGTCAGAGCCCTGCCATGTGCACAGGCATTTTGCACATGGAGAAACACTGAGGTCCTCTTAATAAAGGAAGGGATAGTCTTCTGTACACAGGCATTTGTGAAGAACCGGGTTCCTTGAGATCCTTGTTTTCTGAACACTGTTCAAGGTCACCCACAAAGATTTCTAAGGGATCTCTTCCCTGTGCTTAGACTGACTATCACAGTCACCTAGAAGATCAGTCACAAGGCTAGAGAGATGGCTCAGCGGTTAGTAGTGTGTACTATTCCTACACAGGATCCAGTTTCCTACAACCTACTTTGAGAGAATCACAGGTACCTGTGACTGCAGCTCCTGGAGAGCCATTATCTTTGGTCTCCTACACCTTCATGAACAAACCCACACAAAGACCTACATACACCTCATTAAAAATAAGTATTAAAACATAAAAAGAGCTCAAAGCAGTCATAAGCCACAGTTTTATTCTACTTGTTTTGACTTAATTCCATTATGAATGTGGTTTGTCTATTGGTAGTTGACATACCTGTGTGTGATGGTCATTAATACAATTGTTCATGCTAGTAAAATGTGCATGTGTGTTTCTTACTTTACTGTGCAAAAGTAATTTACTGATGTCCTATCACGATTTTTATGCTTGTCTATGATGTTCTTTTTTAAATCCACAAATAAACATCTTATAAATAGTTTTTTAATTTGAAATTAGTTTAAAATAGACATTAAAGGATCATGATGATAACTATAACTATAGCTATATATATATATCATATAAACTCTAATGGGTTGACTTTTTAGGGGAACTGGAAAACTCTGAATATGAGCTGAATATTAAATGACACTGCAGATGATTTAGTTTTAAGCATGACAACATGAGTCTAATTATATAAGACACTACCCTTGTGCTTAAGAGCTTAGGAGAGAAGTGTCATGATAGAAACAAGAAACTGCTCAGAAAGAAAGCCCACATGTGTATACAAAGCAAATACAGACACATATTTAGAACTGTTGTTTCTAGTGGAGATGGTGTCCATTAGAATACGTCCTTTCATTTTCTATAAATTTGAATTTTTTGCAATACAATTGAGCTAGGGAAAAACTGATAGAGCACACACACACACACACACACACACACACAAACCCACACAAACCACCTTCTCTGAGTACTCTGTTGAGTTAGCCTAGACTATGACCCCGACCATTGCAGACAGCAAGCAAGAAGTCCTAGCATCTGGCCCTCCAGATAGCATAAGTTGGGAAGGTCACACAGCCATGCATGGAAAGGGCCAGAATGAAAGGGAGCCTTCAACAGCAGTCACTGCACCCCAGAGTCCAGGAGCAGGAAGGTGATATCCCAGGGACATTTCCACCCTCAGTGCTCCCCACCACCAATGGACTCCTGCCCTAAAGGGCACAGCCCAGACCAAAGAGAACAAAAAATAGAAAAAAACAAAGAACACCAACCAACCAACCTAAGAACTCAATATAAAGAGGGAATTGGTTTTCAAACAGGAATTTAACGCTGCTTAAATCCACTCTACCAACAAATAACCCTACTCAGATAACTGAAAGTGGTGCCTGCCACTGATCTGGAAAAGCTTTTCAAAACACACTGCAGAAAACAACGTTACCTTTAGTTTTTGAAGCTTCTCTGTATTGGTGGTCAAGTGTTCAACATATGTATGGACACACTCAAACTTCTTTAAATATCCTTGGTTTCGAGCCTGAGCCCTCCTTTCAGACTCACATACTTCCTTCAGGTATTTCTTTAGTTTTACACATTTCAGCTTAGCTCTTTAAAAAAAAAAGTAGATCCTTAATAACAGAATTCAAACAAACTTAAGAACAATTTTCTTTAACAAAAGTGTTAGTGAGACAATTAAAAATCTAAGAAATGTACTCAAAGTCCAATAAACAGAATGCATATTGAGTTTAGAGAAAGAAAATGAATATAGTTATCACTATTGTATTGCATTAGTCACAGCATGGCACAGCTCTCCTGAGGAATGTATACAGTACTATTTGGTAACAATAAAGATTCACATCCTGTTGAGACAGGTCTCACTGTACAGCTGGGATGGGCTGGAATGTGCCACCTTCTTCCTTGGCTTCCCCGGTGTACAGATTCCAGGTGTGCAGTACCTTGCCCCATGGCAGTGGGCAC
This sequence comes from Apodemus sylvaticus, assembly GCF_947179515.1. Taxonomy (NCBI): domain Eukaryota; kingdom Metazoa; phylum Chordata; class Mammalia; order Rodentia; family Muridae; genus Apodemus; species Apodemus sylvaticus. Next base: position 130,117,984 of record NC_067476.1, on the reverse strand, counting down.
AGCTACATGAATTGGATTCCTTTCTATCTTTCTTATTTTATCTGGTTTACTTTGTTCTTTTACACAGGACTTCTCTGTGCAGCCCTAGCTGTCCCAGAACTCTCTCTAGAGACTAGCCTGGCCACCCGCCTCTGCCTCCTCCTGGGAATGCTGGGATCAAAGGTGTGAAGCACCATGCCCAGTTCTAGATTTATTTCTTAAACTGAAATAGGGATTAAAGAACAGTATACCTTTGGCCATATTGAGAGGCATATATAACCAATGAGCAGTTTTTACATGACAACCAATTTTTAAATCAATTGTTTATGTAAAATGAAACTATAAACTATAGTCCATAAAATTAAGAAAACTGAAAATCTAAAATAAAAAAACTATCATTTCAAAAATGTAAAAATGTATTAGACATTGCAACAAGCATACTTCTGAAATATTTTGTAATAATATATAAACTCTAAGAAAACCCAGTAGAGATTCTTATCCAGTTGTAACACTAAAAGACATACTAAAGAGCTCAAGGTATATAACCTTCTCTTCTTATACAAATATGCTAATTTTCTTCCTTCTTCATAACTACCCCAAACAGCACCTATTATGAGCATTTATATTATTGGTCCAGTAAGATACTTTATATTTTCTCACCCAGACATATATTTACCTTCCCAGCAAATTTTCAGAAATGCTAGAAATTTCTAAAATTAATTAACAACAGATTTTAAACCTCTAACTCTAGGCTAACAAGCTTTAAGAGATCCCACTATATCTCTGGGGAAGAGTTCATACATGAGTGTGTTCTCCAGTGTAAGTCAGAGGACAGCCTCAGGTGCCAGTCCTCACCTTCTACCTTGTTTGAGACAGGGACTCTAGCTGTTTACCACTGCATATACCAGACTACTTGGCTCACAAATTCCTGAGAAGCTCTGGTTTCTACCTACCATCTCCATGTGGGATTCCAGACATGCACCACCATGTCTGGATTTATGTGCACTCTGAGGATCTGAACGTAACACCTCAGGTTTGCACAGCCAGGACTTACTCACTAAGACTAACCCTAACTTGAACCCTAACCCGAACCCTAACCTGAACCCGAACCTTAACCCTAACTCCAATCTTCCCAGCATTTATCATGCTAATGACACTGTGCTTTAACTGTGGCTGGCTGGCTGACTTCGGTTTTCCTTCTGGATAATACAATCTACCACTGTTTTCCCTGCTGCCCATATCTTCATTTTTGACCCAAATGACAGTAAGGGAGGAAGGCCCTGACTTACTCTTATCTAGGTACTTAGTAAGGCTGTTCTGTAACCATGCCTTCTCCACCAAAATGCTTGTCCTCATTCTTGCTATTCTTGCTAAATCTGGCCGTGTGTGGCATCCATCCATCCAAGCAATCATTGATATATTCTGCTGTGCAAGTATGAAAACTGTCTACCTACAGTCAACGGGAAAACAGGCTATTGCAGTGAGATGGATGCTCTGAGGGAAAGTGAAAGGAGCTTTTCAAACAACCTGCCTGCCCGAGCTGAGGAAGCAAGGGGGCCCTCCCAGGGCAGCAAGTGTTCAGGAAAAGGCTAAAAGATGGATAAAAGCTAACAGATCAGCTGTAACAATGACATGCCTTACTCTCTGCAGAAGCTAAACAATGTTGAAATAAGAATAAAAAAAAGACAGCTTTGGTGGGGGGTGGGAGGGGGTGTGCCTTTAATCCTAGCACCTGCAGGCAGAATCAGGTGGATCTCTGAGTTCAAGGCCAGCCTGGTCTATAGATCCAGTTACAGGGCTCCATAAAGAAACCCTGTCTCAAAAACCCAAAAAAGAAAGGAAAAAAAGACTATACTGCCTTATTTTAAAATCTTTAAGCAAAACCACATTCCTGAACTAGTAAAAAAAAACCCAAAATAATAAAAATAAAATGTTTACTATTAAGTTACATAAAACTATAGAATTTACTTCAAATTATTATGCATTAAAAATAAAAGAATGATAAAAATGTTCTAACTATAAAAACTATGACATAATAGCAGGGTTGTTTGTTTGTTTGTTTGTTTTTAAAATTGTATCTATTTAGTCATAGATGGCCTAGGACTCACTATGTAGTCTAGGCTGGCCTCGAACTCACAGAGATCTGCCTGCCTCTGTGGTATGAATTAAATTTGGCTAACAGCTGCAAAAAAGCTGGACAACCATCATTATCATCTCTTACCTGCACTTATCAGACTTATTGTATTCATAAAGCTTGTCTTCCAGGTCCAATCTCTTCTTTTCACTGTAATACAGAAATATATGTCACTGTATTGCATTAACTAATGGATTTAGACCATGGTGTCCTCTGAAACCACATCTTTATGAAACTGACCCATCCATGTATTTAAAAAAGGAGAAAACGTTATGGGTGGCTGAAAGAAAGACCTATCAACAAGCAAATACAAGAAACAAAGGCAATACAAGTATGAAGCAAAAACTCAAGACTCTCAACATCAGCAGTGCACTGTAGTACATGCTTGTAGACCCACACTTCAAAGGCTATGGGAAAAGGATCAGTACACTGAGGCCAGCCTGAGCTACATAGGGAAAACCTATCTGGAAAACAAAAATTGACAAGGATTCTCAAATAAAAAAAAAAATGTTTGAGGCCAGAGATACATGAGACCTTGTTTCAAAAAGCAAGCAAACAAACAAAAAGACTGAACTCAGAAGACAAGTGACAAGGACATCATATATTTATTTCCACATTAGAAATCTTTATTGACATCTTGATTATTAAATCTTTAAGGATTTTATAGCCATTTGGGTGTCTGACTTGTAAAAAATGAATGGCTAGATGGTACAAGGAATTTGTGCTTACATTATAAGGACAGGAAGATCTTTAAGTACATTAGGACTCTATGTTGCCATGGTATTACTCCAAGACTGAATTAGCTGAAGTCGGATCAAGAAGAACCATCTAAAGGACCCAGCCTGGGGGTCACCTTCTAGAAGAAATGTTATACTTAAAAATTGTCAGGAACAGGACAGATGGGGACAGACCAAAAAATCATTGTAAGAGGAGAGAAGCAACATGGCACACCAAGTATAAGCCATGTTTGCCTATTAAACCCTAGACCAGAAAGGACCAGAAAGAAAAAGGGACATTGCTGGAACAACTTGTGTCTGGCGCTGAGTGTGTGAATGGACACACACGGCAAGCGTAACTGTGAGGGCATGCCATGGTTATATAACAGAGCACCTGTCTTTTTTTTTTTTTAATACATTAAAGGTTTTAATGATGTGGACCATCACATACTCACATCACAGTTTCAACTATTTAAGAGAAGGGCACTGATTTTTAGGTAGGTGTATGAGAAAAGAAAATGAAAATAGAATATCTTTGGGACTTCAGGAGAATTTCTGTGAGAGAAATGTTGGGTCTTTATCCCATGTTTGCAACTTTGCAATAAGCTTGACTTTAAGATAATTTTTAAAACGAATCTGCAGTCTAGGGAAAAAGAGTTATTATTTTTTTTTTTTTGAAACTCCATCACCTCTGAAATTGCAAATTCTTCTGAGTAATAATGTAAAGATCTCTGTTCTCAGTTCCCCCTCTCGTGGATGCAGACACCTACTGGTCACACTGCTGGTCTCTCTCTTAGCTTATCTTAGCAACCACAGACACATTGTGGCTCTGTATTCCATGCAACAATGGTGCTCATCTTGTCAACTCCTCGCCTAACTCTCTCTTCCAGGCTGCTGCATCTCCAAATGGTAATCCTTCATAGAAGTTTTAGCATAAGGCCTAAACACTGCATATTCACCTCAGCGAAAAGTCAGAGAGAAGGCTTACGATGGGATCACCGTGTAATGCCTACATATCAAACTCTATATCAGAATCTCTCAAATGCCCAAACCTGAGATACTTACAGAGTCTATGTTTCAGTCACTTGTACCCTCATCTGGGTTTTCACAGCTGGCCTGTTGTTACAAGGCTGATTTTTCTACATTTTAAGGCACTTATTCTGTTTGTGCCTCAATACCACAGTTTTCTATCACCCTCAACTGTACTCAACTAATATCTTAGCATCAATTCTGGACCATTACGATATGTTGCCCTGAATTGATATCACCATTGAAAATAACTGGGGCTGGTTAATGGACCTTTCAAAGGATGTTTTTATACACAGTAATTGTTAAGTATCAGCTGCACTTATATGTTTCTACCACACTTGTGGGCACTATACACACTGCAACATGTCACTCCATTAGACTCTTTCAGATTCAATTACTGACTTTCACAACAATGGAGAGAAAGCACTAAATACACATCGAAAAACATTCAAGCTATAAAATTACACCTATGTGTGAATATACAGAAAATGACTGGAGTTTAAAATACAACAGTTTCGATGAAAAAGCTCAGCTGTTAGATTGGCTGACACTTCAATGACTGCCTCTAAAAGGGCCGAGAAGGATGGACTGTATTTATTGTTGTTGTTAATCTCCTGATTTCCCAAAGTTTTCAAAGTGATAAAAGCATTTCCAACTGCTATACAATTTACAATATTTAAGATGACCATGGACTTTCAGGAAATCATGGTCCCTATGCTGAGAACGGCTTTAATTTTTAAAATGTTACTACGTTTAGTGTGTGTGTGTGTGTGTGTGTGTGTGTGTGTGAGAGAGAGAGAGAGAGAGAGAGAGAGAGAGAGACCCTTGTTGAAGGTCTTGTGATTTATTGTGGGCCAGAATTCTTGTTCCTATGCATTTACTACAGCGCCCTCTCTGAAGTTATTAGCTTCTATCTTGTGTGTAGCATGCATTAATTAGAGTTACTTACAGATTCTTAAAATGAAAAATGATCAGACAGAGCAACAGATTTACACTGACTTAAAAATAAAACAAATCTTCAAATGCAGGACCATGAACAAGCCATAAAACCTGACTCCAATTTCTTATGTAACTTCAACAACCTTACCTTGCTTAATAATTAAAGCAAGAAGTGCTAAGCATGAAGTGGATAACCATTACACAGTTATTGTGCCATAAGGACCATGAAGAACCAGGTGTTCCTAGCATAGGAGGCAAAAATAACTCACCATTAACCTACTTCAAAAAGAATGTCATTTAAATCATTTAAGGTAAAGGCACTGAAACCAAAATTCTTGCTTCTAAATTATCTGGTGTGTGTGTGTGTGTGTGTGTGTGTGTGTGTGTGTGTGTATGCAGAGATCTAATACCACCTTGGGTGACTGGAAAAAGATCATTATTTAGTGACAATATGAGGCCACTGCATTCTATATAAGGCATTCATAACACCTAGACACTAGCTGACCCTTGAATTTCACCCATAAATTCAAATATTTTACAAAACACCTCCCCCACCATTGTACCACATAGTGAGCAAAAGGGTATGCTAGGTGTTGTTTCTTCTCGCCTAAAATTCTCAATGTAAGCACCGTTGAGCTTGCACGTGCACACACACACAGACGATTGTATTCTCCCTGAGATCTCAGTAAGCACACTGAAGGTGCAAACATTAGTAAGTAGTGAGAAAAGAAAAGCTCTATAGGAAAAAATATATATGTATATATACATACATACATTCATACATACATTCATACATACATTCATACACACACACATATATATATGTATGTGTGTATATATGTATATGTGTGTGTGTATATATATATATATATATATATATATATATATATATATATATATATTCTTTTGAAATAGGGTCTTACTATGCTGCTCTGGCTGACTAGAAGTCATGTATCCCAGCTGGCCTTGAACCTGTGATCCTCCTATCTCTGTCTCGCATAGACCACCACCAGCATACCCATAACTTTTTTTTTTCTTTAAATGAGCAGGACTGTGTCAGAAAGAAAACAGGATGTAGAAAGAAGATAAAACATGGAGAGAAGTGTTAAGGCCTGTGGGAGATACTTTACAAATAACTGACAAAAATTAAGTCTAGTGTAAGATGCAACTCCTTTGAAAAATCACTTACTTTACCTCACCTTCACTTACTGTTATCATCTTAGAATCTTCCATCATTAAGATGGAACAGCCCTCCTGTTCCATCTTAATGATTCTGTAACTTTAACACTCACTAAATGTTTTGTTTATCAAGGGATCCAAAAATTTATTTCCTTTCTTGTCAACTAATGAGATTTCTAAGTCCAATTAATTTGGCAGCTAAATAAATGTTCAAACAACTTATCTTTCCATGTGGTTATTTATAGTCAATTGCTTTATACTTTTTTCTATTTATGCTTCCTTAGATCTAGCTTTTTCCAATGGTTCTCATCTTTCATGTCTTAATCAAAGGCAATTCCAACCCTCGAAGCTGAACTCCTTGAAAATTTCATCCCTTTATTAAGAATTTAGGCAGCCCCAGACACCTCTAAAAGACTACAGAGAGCGCGCGCGCGCGCACACACACACACACACACACAATTCTAGCCTGCATTCCAGGACCTGTCATCTTTGATACAGTGCGGCTGTCAAAGTAGGATGACAATTTGAAGAGAGAGTGAGGAGGGGGCGTGTAGGACTAGAGAGAACTAGAGAAATTCACAAGGTTTGATCAAGACTGGCAGGCAAAAGAACTCCCACTCTCACTTCCGGCCGCAAGAGCAAGCTGAGGGACCTGGCTTTGGTTGCCAGGAGAAATTATAGTCTCTCTGCGCCTGATCAAACAAGGGACATCTGTGGTAAACGTGTGCTCCCGACCCCATTTGGGGCTAGCTCAGATCGCAGGCGAGTCCCAAGACTAGTGAACCAGGGGCGGGAAATGGGCCGGACACGGTACCCTGATGCTCTCAGTGGTGCCACTGACTCCCTGCCCCGTCCCGCGGCCGTACCTGTCCCGCAGAGCCTGCTGGAGCTGGCCCACCCTTTCGTAGTAGCTGGGGCTCGCCAAGGGCGCGGATGTGGCGGGGGCCTGGCGCAGGCCACCACCACTAGCACCGCGCCCTCGCGGCATTGCCACGGGGCAGCTGGCAGGCCAGCGTTGCCCAAGGAGACCGCCCCAACATGCACCGCGGGTAAACAAGGCGCCTAGCTGCCTGAAGAGGGCGGAGCGAAGGCGGGGCGCCGAGGAGGCGGGGCTAGCTGCGGAGCGGGTCTTGGAGAGACGAAGGCAGAGAAGGAAAGGGGGTGGGAGGTCAGCTCTGGTAGAACAGAGAGCTGTGTTACTTTCTCTCTGCTACAGCTGTGTTTCTCTTCCCAGCTTCTGCTACAGAATCCGTCCTAACTGCATTCATTTTTTTCAAATGCAATTTCTTATTTACCTTCCTAGAATTTGCAGTGAGAGACCCTGTGACAAGGTTGTTTTGATACCAGAGTTTAAAAAGCAAAACAAAAAGCTAGAAGAAAACAAAATTTAAGAACCTCAAATACGCCTGTCTGTGGTGGCACGGGGCCTTAATCTCAGCACTCTGGGCAGAGACAGTAGGATCTCTGAGTTCGAGGCCAGTCTGGTTTACAGAGTGATTTCTAAGACAACCAAGACTACACAGAGAAACCTAGTCTCAAAAAACAAAACAAACAAAAAACCCACAACAGATATATGCTGCCCCACGCTGGAATGTTTTTCAATGCACAGGTTGCCATCAGCCTTTTCAGGGAGAGAAAGATTTAGTTTCTAACTAGTGAATCAAACCTTTTACTTCTGCAGTCAATTAAGGCCCCAGCCAGACTGCATTGGCATAAACCCTATGTCCCACAGCTCAGCTGGGGCCACACAAATGTCTAGGTGCCCCAGAGTGAATTGGGCAGGCTATTACAGCAAGACTAACTCAACCTTAGATCGTTTCAGAGGAACTAGTGGTTCTAAGGCCCAGAACATAGTATCAGTCTTTATTCTTGCCTCCATCAGCATGGCAAAAGGCTTCCTGAAGAAAGACAACTGGATTCTAAAACCCACTTGCAAGAGGAAAATTAAAAAATAAAAATGTTATACACACATACTTGTAGTCAATGTGGTTCCTTATTCTAGACTTTTTTTAAAGTTTTTTTTTCTTAAGTCAGTAGTTTTATTTTCATGCAAAGCATCACTTAAACCAAAAGTTCTTTAATAGTGAGTCAGGACGCCATGGGGATTCCACCACATCTGAAGGGGGTAGGGCTGGGAGCCGTGTGTCAAAAGTGCAGCAACAGTAAGCCATTCCTGAATGTGTAATGACCAAAACTCCATTGAAAATCAAGGCATAGTGAATCCAAGCTGCTTCTGGCAGCAAGTGTCCTCGTCTGGTCCTATGACATAACACGTTCACTATGTCATGTCCATCACGCTCTGACTTACAATGCCATATTGGTCATTAGGGAAAGCAATGAAATGCTCAAAGGTCAGTAACCCAAGATTGTGATTTTGCTTATCCTTCCCTCCTCATACTGTCTGCCTAAATGTTAAAAGGTAGAATATATCCATGTAAACTCAGGACTCAATGGGAGAGGCAGGAGGAGCTCTAATCCCAGACAGGCTTGACAGGACCAGGGGATGGCTCAACAAGTGAAAGATGCTTTCTTTGCAGGTATGACTGTCTGAGTTTGATTTGATTGTCCAGAGTTGTCCTCTAACCTCTGCTTGTCCACTCTAACACACATGTATCCACACTCACACACACACTTTATTGAATTAAAATGTCATAGATCAGCATAATGGGCTATAAGCAAAATGGGGTCTCTGCTCCTGTCTTGACCAATATACCTTTATAAGAACATGGAAATACAGGATGGAATTTAGTTCTCTGATTCTTTCCTAATACACCCCCTAATTCCCCACCCCAGGTTCAAGGTTGTACGATGAGACTCTTCACTCATAGCAGGACTCCATGTGCCCCGCCTTCTCCCTATTTGACAAATCCCCTCTGCATCCACGTGTTTGTCTCAGCCTCCTTTTGACCTAAGCTAAATACTAGTTATGGTTCCTTGTAAGAATGGCCCAGGAAAGAGATCTTTGAAGATCCTGGAGCACAGTTTGGGATCTTCTGAGTGGAAAAATGCCTGGATCCTGGGTACCTGGGACTGTGTTCTAGGAGATGTATGTGAACTCCCGTGGGCATGTACTTGACCTCATGTGAAATGGTCAGAAAGAGAGAAGAACCAGCCTGTAATATGCAGACCTAGTGCAGGACCCTCTTGCCCAGTTGCAAGGTTAGCACTGATGAGGCTTTTAGTTACTCTGTCAGCTCATTATATCATATTGATGTAGTGCTAAGTTTGTTTTACAGATTGCAGTGCAATGACTAATCATCATCTATTTGATTGGATTTGGAATCACCTAGAAGGCTCATCTCTTGGATGACGGTATTTCCAGAGAGATTCAAAGGAAGGCAAAGATGCATCCTGAATGTAGCCTGCAGCATCCCAGGGGCTACAAGGTCCAGACTAAATAGAGACAGAGGAAACAAGAGAGTGTCAGAATTCCCTGTTTCCTCTGTCTACTTACACGTGAAGAGTTACAGCTGCACATGTTTGCTATCATGAACTCTGCCATCCCTTTCCTACCATGGCGGACTGTTCCCTCTTAACCCACAAACCGGAACTAATCCACCTTTGGTCTCTTCTGTCAGCATTTGATCACAGCAGTGAGAAAAGTAACATATACATATCTAACTAATGTTTTACTACAGTACTTTTGTAAGCCCCTCAAGGCCTCTGGGTGAGCAGGCCCCAACCCAAACCCCCAAACTATTCTAATCTAATGAAGTGAGGACACGACTTTTGGGAATATGTTAAAATTAGAATTTTACTTTTTAAAAAATATAACATGTTCTTGTTTAAAAAAATTTTTTTAATTGAGCCTTGTTCATGTTAGGTATTCCACAAAGCTTTCTATAGGATCCATCAAATTAAAGGACAATACGCACTGGTGTGTTTAAAATGGCTTGAGTCAGAGCTGACTACCGAACAATGCTTCCTGCACCTGCATATGAGATCATTGTTTTTTTGTTTTGTTTTGTTTCTGGTGTTTTGGGTTTTTTTTCCTTTATAAGCTGACAGAAAAAGATACTCAATGCTGTGACTCCACTCCTGAATTCTGAGGTATGATCCTGATCAATCAGTATTTGGATGTGCATTCAATAAACCTTCTCTGTCTGACTGAGATCAGAGTTTGTATGGTTTGTGGGATGACTCCTGAACCTCAACAGTTTTCCTAGATGTGTTTAATGTTTAAATCAGAAGAGTTTGAGTAAAGCAGATGACCCTCTGCTAATTTATTTTTATTTTCTATGCTATAACAATATATATGAGGCTTGGAACTTTATAAATGAAAAGGGTTTATTAGCTTGTATTTTGGAAGGCCACAAGACCAAGCAAGGTCAAATGACTCCTTAGTTGAGTCTCAGCGAGGGCCTAATATCAGATGGCATTAGAATTGTGAAGCAGCTGTGACCAAGATCACAAGGTGACACAGGAAGCCAGAGAGTTTTAATAGTTTCAGGTTCAGGGAAATTTAACAACACCATACTCCTAGTAGAACAGGCTGAGGTCCCACAAGAGCTGTTAATCTGAAAGAAGCACCTACAGAAACAATGTAATCACTCTGCATTCAGTGCAGTCAACTAGGAAACTTGTTACCATTTTGAGACCAAGAACATGAACATTTGGGGAATACATTGAAATCATCGAAGCCACAGCATCTGCACGCCTAGGTGCTTCTAATTCACTCAAAGGATTTAGAAAGCAAGACTGCTATCTCTTACAATCTGGCAAGCCAGTTCCCACCCTACTCCCCAATTATTGACTGCTGGTTCTGTTTCTCTGTAAACCTTGACTAATATGGAAAGGTTTGGAATTGCTCAGAGACACTGAGAGAGTAAGATATTGGTGGGTCAATAAAAGAACAGAGAATTCATGTGTGAAGTCCTGGTTTCAATTCTGACAACATTAGTATGTAAATAAATGAAACAGTCAATGATAAATGTCCTCGTTTTTGTTTCAAATCAGAAAAACCTACAACTACTAAAAGAGGGTCTAGGATACTTGAACTACCAGAAAGACAAATAAGAGCCAAAATACAGACTATAAGAATAGTAGCAGAAAAGTAAAAATGGTAGAGGCATTGCTTAACAAAAGGGACTCACTTTGTCTCTACATCTTTGTCTACTTACAATTAAGTCTTTGAATCATCTCCCCTGAGTTCTTCAGGACTGTGCCTCTGATGGAGCCCTCTGCCAGGCTAGAAACAAATCCTTGTTCACTTTGCTCCCTGAGGAGCTGGACCATGGCTTTGTGCACCAGGCAGGGACAGGTCTGCAGCCCTGAGTGTGTAAGTGGCAGGTTGCAGGTGTTGACAGCCCACATGAATTGATCTTACAATACCAAGATTCTCCTCAAAAACCATTTGGTGGATTTCATAATTGTTTGCCACTTGGATGCCCTTCTCATCAGGGTTCAACAAGTACTCCTATCTACAAGGGTTGGGAACAAAGAGACACTCCAAGCTTCTCTCACCGTGGTGTGATCACAGGCAGGTTAAAACTAAAGAGTTTTGCATAATAAACGCCATTTAATTTGATAGCTACGTGTTCATGTTTACAGGGTTGAGAAGGCGCCAGAGGAGAATATTACACTTCTCACCCTGTTCCATTATCTAGGAGTCTTTGTAGAAACGCAGGCTTCATTCATTCTTGGGGCACCTCTATGGTGAAGCCATGGAGAACGTTCTCCCCACTCCAAGTACTTACACCGCGTCCTTGAGGAGTGGTGGAACAGAGGTTGAGAATTTTGACTCAGCTCATCATCAGAGTACTAAACTGTTGCCTGCTCTCACAAAGTGTGTGCCTTGGGCAGAATGCTTATCTTTGCTGCGTCCCAAAGCTGTCACTTATACAAGGGTGGCAGTATCAGTGCCCTCCTCTCTCAAGGCTGTTGAGAAGATTAAATATGGTAAAGTGTGTGTTATTTTATTTTATTTTATTTTATTTTTATTTTGAATTATGCCTGGTAGAGTTATTCCAATCAACACAAGCTGGCATTGTTTCTTTGGAAGGTAAGAAAGCAGTCCTGCAGGAAGCAGAGAGTGAGGTCGAGTGGCTGGGCCTTGCTTATCTCATGCTCCTGCACCAAGCAATGGCCTAGGTTTTTGATTTCGCTTTTTGATTTTTTATGGAGGCTAGCTTGCAGGAGTTCCTATTCTTCATTGTTGTATCAGAGACAATAATCATGCAAATTCAGGTGTAAAAAAGATATATTATCTTTGTAAAAAAAAAATGAAAAGAAAAATATCCTCCCATCCTTGCCAGCAATCCTCCAGTTTCCTCTCCTGCTTTCTTATTGTGTCCATCTTGAGTGATTCAAACACACATCTGACTGTGTCTATAGGCAGATATGATACTACTTTACATACAGTTTTTAATTTAAGTCTCTCTTTTTTTTTTGAGGGTAGAAGGGACACATGCTACAGTATGCCTGTGGAAGTCAGATGACAACTTATGGCTTCTTTCCTTCTACTACATGGGCACCTGGGCGTCAAAACCAGATTATCAGTCTTGATGGCAGGTGTCCTTGCCCCCTGAGCCAGCTCCACTAACTACTTCTTACTCGCTGTTTTGTGTTTTGGCTAGTGTGTCTTAGAGAGCTATCTAGACATCTCTATATTTACATCAAGATTTATTTTATCTTTGATTTTTTAATATACATATGTGTGCACTGGGGTGTATGGGTGTGCACCACTGGCAGATGCTTGAAGGGGCCGAAAGAGGGTGTCGGCTATCCTGGAACTGAAGTTGCTGATGGTTGTGAGCCACCGGATGTGGGTGCTAGGAGCTGAAACCATGTCCTCTCTATGAGAGCATCAAGTGCCTTATCTCGAGCCCTGTGCCTCAAGATTTTAAAGGGCTGCGAGGCATTATACGTTGTGGGTACTGCCTGACACAATTCATCGAATCAGCCCTCCTTTAATAAGCTTATTTTAGTTTCATCTACTGTGATAGTGATGGTGCTGTTGAATGCAGGGACTTCTGCTTTTTAAACTCAACTTTGAAATGTCACCAGGATAGACATCTTTATAAAATGTCACAGACCACCCATGATTTCACTACTCAAGAGGTCCTTTGTCAGCCATGCTCAAGTGCTGTGCTCGTGGCAATGTGATCATCGAGACAGGAGCAAAAGTATTGTTTTTTAATGTTTATTTATTGATTTTATGTACGTAAGTACACTGTTGCTGTCTTCAGACATACCAGAAGAAGGCATTGCATCCCGTTACTGACAGTTGTGAGACACCATGTGGTTGCTGGGAATTGAACTCAGGACCTCTGGAAGTGTAGTCAGTGCTCTTAACTGCTGAGCCATCTCTCCAGTCCTAGCAAAAAGCTTCTAAGGAGAGATATTTGTCTCTTTCCCTTAAGCACTCATACTATTAAATCACTGGTCCTCAAGAAGTTGGAATTTCCCCACAAATCTTACACTGGAAGGAAGAAAAGCCTTAAGCCTGGTAACAACCAGAAAGACAGCTTTGACATGTTAGACCACCTTCCAAGAGAGACACTAATGGGCCAGTAATGGGCAGGACCACAGCTTGACTAGGACTATTTAGTTATACATACCTCTTGCCTTCTATCTGAACCTGAACCTTATGCCAGTGCCCCAAAGGTGGACTTGAGGACCCTGGGTCTGTCCCACTTCCATGTGGCCACATCAAATAAGTCCCTTTCCTCACTTTCACTGTTACCTGTCTCTCTACACTAGCATCTTGAGGACAGGCCACCAAGCCTAGCTTTCTAAGGCTGCCAGGTCTCAGGATCTGACCCTAACAACTCCAGTTAGCCAACTCCCTAACATCTCTTGGCTTTCTGAAACCTGTAGCATTATATCAGGCATACAGATGTGGTTCACCGCTGAAAGCCCCTCCCTCTATTTCCATGCGATTGCTTTTTAGCACCTGATATCATCTTCATTCCTCTATCTTTGAGATATTATCCTTAAATGTTTTTTGAGACCTAAACTCTAATCTTTTCTCTGATTGCCAACTGTTTGGGGCCATTGGAAGTCACTTAGAGTGAGACCCATAAGGCCCGACAAAGTTAGTGCTGCTTTGTTAGTATTAGCCATAGATCTCTAGTCACGGTGTCCTCAGTGACCTGACTGCACCATTCCACTTAAGGGATGGCTAAAAGACATAATGTAGAGTCTGAAGACCTGGGTTTCTGTGGTGGTTTAAATATACTCAACCCAGGGAGTGGTACTATTGTGAAGTGTGGCCTTGTTGGAGGCAGTGGTCACTGTGAGGTGGTCTTTGAGAGTCTCTTTCTATCCACGTGAGATAAAGTCTTCTCATGTCTGCCTTCGGAACAAGATGTAGAATTTTCAGCTCCTCCAGCACCATGCCTGGACACTACCATGCTTCCAGCCATGATGATAATGAACTGAACTTCAGAACCAGTAAGCCAACCTCAATTTTCCTGTATAAGAACTGCCTTGGTCATGGTGTCTCTTTATAGCAATGGAAACTCTAAGAGAGTTCCTATCCTAGCTTTACAATTAATCAGCTTGGCCATTTTTTCAAATATTTGTCTTTATTTCAGTTCCCCCAAAATGTAGCCCAAGACAAGGTTTGGGGACATAATTCATTTATTTAGGTGGAGGGCCCAGGAAGTAGTTGAGAGAGAAATGATGTGAAACCCAAGGGAAGACAGCAGATATTAGGAACCTTACTGGGCAAATGATCACTACAGGCAGCTGTGGTTCAGCCTCTAAAGAACTTTGTAGGAACAAACAGAGTCATCCAGACTGAAGAATGAGGAAGTAGGCTCTTGCTTCCCCTTTTTGGTGCTGGGAAATTCAGGTCTTGTGCATGCTAAGCATTTGCTCTGTCTCTGAGGTACACACCCAACTGTAAGCAGTCTACCTGCCCACTCTCATTACTCACTCAGGGTCATTTGCTCCTGGGAATTTTCCCCAGCTATGGTTTTCTAATTTGTCTACCTCCAAAGCATATAGGTTGCAATACAGTCTTCAGGATAGCACTGGATATGGTAGTATGGGTCTATAACCCCAGAACTCAAGAAACCAAGACAGAATTATTGATTTGAGTAGGAGGCTAGCCTGGGCTATGATTCAGTCCCTGGCTATGTTCTTGGCATATAGGATCCCACATTTAGAGCTACAGCACCACAAGGTCTGTATTTCTTTTCCTAACACTCAGAGTTTATACCCTTGTTCAAGTCTCCTAGGAGGCAGAGAAATAGAGGCTAACCCATTATAATCTACATTACATTCCCAGGGAAACAGTACTTGTCATGGAAGCCTTATGATTTGAGTTTAATCCCCAAAACTTTCTTTAGAGAGACCAATTTCTGAAAGTTGTCCTCTGACCTCTGCATGAGTGCTGTGGTAGGCATGCTTGTACGTAGACACACACACACACACACACACACACACACACAGAGTAAAATTTAAAATATTAAGCTACAGATTTATGGGGAACATGAAAACCAAGCTATATCGTCCGGGTTTCTCCTAACTTGCTGAGAACATGGGAGGATATAGAGCACAAAGCCAGTTGTATTTTTACGTAACAGCAAGAAGTAATTGGAGGTTGAAAGGTTTTAAATACCATTGTGCTAGCTAAGTTTTTATTTCCCTAACAGGTCACTGAGACAGCTTAAAAGGAGGACAGATATCTCTTGGATCACAGTTTCAGAACAGTTTGCCTCATGGAAGCCGAGGAGAGTCCCCGCGTTAGAGGGATTCTTCCTTTGGCTTTAATTCCATTTTGGCACCCAGCCTGTTTGGTGCCATATTCAAAGTGAGTCTTTCTCCCTTAGTCATCCCTTAGTTTTGGGAATTGCTCTTGCAGGTAAGCCCAGAAGTAAGTTTTATTAATCTACCAGGTGCTTCTCAATCCGATTACCTTGACAGTTAAAACTGATCATCGCTGTCAAACTGTGGTGGCACTCACCTTCAATCACAGCACTCTGCAGGCAGTGGCAGGTGGAGCTCTGTGAGTTCAAGGCCAGCCTGGTCTACAGAGCAAGCTCCAGACAGCCAGGGCTGCACAGAGAAACCCTATCTTGAAAACAAACATAATCCTAGCACTCTGGGAGGCAGAGGCAGAGGCAGGTGGATTTCTGAGTTCGAGGCCAGCCTGGTCTACAGAGTAAGTTCCAGGACAGCCAGGGCTATACAGAGAAACCCTGGTGGGGAGGGGGGAAGAAATAAATAAATAAAACAAACAAACAAATGAACAAACCAAACATCAAAACAAAACAGAAGAACTGATCATCATACCATTTACGCTATGCTCTTATTTGAAAATCTCTCAAATTCATATTGTCATTTAGCTCCCCAGGATGCCAGTGTTGGGGACTTATACAACCTTTAACAGGTGACTGGCATTGGTAGACTCTTGATGGTGAGTGGGTTGTCATGAAATGAGACCACACTGTGTTGTCCTCTTCCCGACACACCTGTTTGTCCTCTGCTTGTCCCCAAGCAGCATGAGACCCTCATCAGACATACCTGTTTACTCTTGGATTGCCAGCATCTAGAATCATGAGCCAAATAAAATTCTTTTGTTTATAAATTACTCAGTCTCTGGGTATTCTGTTACAACAACACAAGATAGGATAAGATATGATAGCATTTTAAAATATGAGCTATCTCAGGATAAACCTGGTGTAAAATGTGAAAATCCTATATGCTGAAAACGGTGCGACCTGCTGAGAGAAGTTAAAGAATTTGTAAGTAGCATGGTGGCACTTGCCTTTAATCCCAGCACTTGGGAAGCAGAGGCAGGGGCAATTCAAGGCTAGCCTGGTCTACAGAGTGAATTCCAGGACAACCAAGCCTAGGTTACACAGAGAAACCCTGTCTCAAAGAAGAAGAAAAAAAGAATTTGTAAGTAAGTTAAGAGCAATACTGATCAGGACATTCCACATGGCTGAGGGAGCAGATATCCCCAGATTAAACTAAATACTCAATGGATTCCCAATAAAATTCCCAGCTGGCTTTTTTTTTTTTTTTTTTAGATACTGATAAAATGATTATACAATTCATATAGAAATGAAATGCAGAGATCTAGAAAAGAAACTAACAAAAACTCACCAAGACAAACTTTTTTAAAAAAAGAAAGAAATCAAACTATTTTAGGATTATTATGGGGGCTAGAGAGAGATGGCTCAGCATTCAAAAGTACTTATTACTCTTACAGAGGTTCTATTCCCAGGTTCTATTCCCAAAACCCATATGGAAGCGGACAGCCATCTACAACTTCAGTTCTAAGAGATCCTGGGCCCTCCTCTGGCCTCAGCAGACACATGGTGTGCAAAACATGCAAGCAAAACACACATATGCAGAAAATAAAAATAAATATTTTTAAAAGACTTATGGGATTTCTGTGATTTATTGCTGTAATCTCAGGTGTCCTCCATACCTGAGATTTGTGTTGAGGAAGTTAATGGACACACTCTGGACACTGGAAGGATGACTTTGGACTTGAGCAGCAAGGGCTAACCTGAGCTAGCCTGATGTTTGCCCTCCCGTGGCTTCAAAAGATGGCACAGATCTGCTGCATATCCGGCTTAAGATCGGAAAGAATACTTTTTACAGCTCTTGTCTAAAGTATATGAACTTAAAAGCAGAAGCAGAAGGAAGCTGAGCATGGTAGCACATGCCTGTAATCATAGAACTTGGGAGGAGGAGGTAGGAGGAGGATATATAACCCTTGGCTATATAATGGGTTTGAGGCCAAATTCTACAGGAGAATTCCCTCCCCCCCCCAGCTCCCAAAGTAAATGACACAAAATAATTTTATTCTTTGGAAGTAGTGCTACAAAATGAGAGAAACACAGGCCAACTAGGAATTGAAAAGCCCATAGAACATGTTCAGTCTCTAGAAAGTGCTAGAACTCAATGATCGCTATGATTTGGTTCCTTTTCCATCCTTCCCTTCTCCTTTCCTCTCTTCCTTTCTCCAGTCTATCCTCTTCTTTCCTTCCTTCCTTCCTTCTTTCCTTCCTTCCTTCCTTCCTTCCTTCCTTCCTTCCTTCCTTCCTTCCTTCCTGCCTTTCTTCCTTCTTTCTTTCCCTCTTTTTTCCTTCCTTCCTCCTTCCCTCCCCCTCCCTCTTTTCCTCTCCACTCCTTCCTCTCCTTCTTCTTTCTTCCTTCTGTAATATTGAGGACTGAACTTAGGAACTCTCACATGCTAGCTAAGTTCTCTATCACTGAGCTACTACCCTAGCCTTTAATTTATTTATTTTTAATTAATTATGTTTTTAAATTTACATCCCAAATGTTTGTTCCCTGACCCTAGCCTTTTAAAAATCTTTTAATCTTGAGACAAATTTTTTACTAAGTTGCATGAGTGGTCCTTGAACTTATAATTTTACTGACATAGCCTCCTGAGTAGCTGGCTAATTTCTTCTTTTTCTTTAGCTTATTTTATGATTTCAGATATGAAGTTCTCTCTAAGAATATATTTCTAACTTATATATTGGAAATTATGATATCATCATCTTTGTGCACACTCTCAAATATGCTAAAAAAGAAGTTACTTCTTTCTTTCTTTCTTTCTTTCTTTCTTTCTTTCTTTCTTCCTTTGTTTCTTTCTTTCTTTTTAAAGAAGATGTTATCAGATTTGAAGGTAGTATTGACATACAGAATTTTCATCAACCATCAAATCTCAAAAAAAAATGGGAGCTAGGAATTTAAGAACAGTAGAGTAATTAGACCTCTTGTTTTCTCTATAGAATTAGGTCAATGTCACTATTCTCCAAAAGCATCAACAAAAACTATCATGAAACCATCAAGTATTTCAAGGTTTATTTAAGTAATCTGATCATGAAACAAAATAAACTCCTCATCTTAATCCAACAACTGTTTTTGTTTGAGTTTATAACCTCTTCAGGGCCTATTTTTAATTTTTAAATTATTTTTAATTGTAATTTTAATTTTTTATTATCTTCAACACAATATATATTTATTTACCAATCATAAAAATGATTGATATGTTATTAAATGAACATAAAAAGATAAAGTCTTTTTGTTTGTTTGTTCGTTTTGTTTTTAGTAGAACTTAAAATCTTGGCTCCTATTGTAGTATAAACCCAAAATAAGAACAATTTTTATACATTGGAGTTCATTGTAATAAGTCTGTATTTCAATGCCTCTCACATCACCAAAAGATTTTACCTCCATAGTAGCTAAGAGTTGACAGTTCTTCTGCGCCAAGGAATGAATTGTGGGCACAATTATTTGGATACAGATTTCCTGCTATGGTCAAAGCAGGTCCAAAGTGGTCATCATTCTCACCCCACAGGGGACAGGTTACATTCATTTAAGAAATGGTGTGTGTATTAATATGGTCTATCCATGAAATCAACTGTTTCAATGAACAATGGTTCTGCTTGGAGGGTAGCACAGACATTAGGTGAGGGTAAGATTCTGGTTCATTGGCTGTGATGAGTTTGAAAAGCAATCATCTCAGAAAAAGAGTAACTTATAAGACCATGTTCTTCAAAATTGATACAATAATTACAAATATCAAGCAAAACTATTTGTTGTTCTTTTACAAACCACCTCCCAAATTAATTGTCTACATTGCTTTTGGCTGTATAAAAGTAATTTTGAAATATGTAAGCTGTTCTGAAAACCATAGTATAGTGTAAAAACATCAAATAAGCAATCCTATTTATAGAGAGGCTGAGATAGGAGAAGCATGATTTCAAGACCATTATGTGGTACCCAGCAAGACATTGTCGTGTACAAACAAGAAGAAATTGTATATGGATTGTACAATATTGGACCTATTTCTCCAATTACCAAATTAGAGAGACCACTGGGTGAGAGCCAAAAAATTTCTAAGTCCTCATACTTTTGAATTTCAATTGATTAGGATATGTTGGTAATATTAATTTTCATATTAAGAGATATTAAGGAAAAATGACTGTTACTTTCTGTTATTTTTGTTGTTAGAGGTGGAGCTATGTTTGTGTGGGTTTGTTGAAAGATTACTTTCTTGCTTTTCCAAGGGTTTAGTTTCCCTCTTTGTTGGTGTTTTCCATCTATTATCCTTTGTAGGATTGGATTTATGAAAAGATATTTTGTAAATTGGGTTTTGTCATGGAATATCTTGTTTTCTTCATCTATGGTAATTGAGAGTTTTGTTGGGTATAATAGCCTGGGCTGGCATTTGTGTTCTCTTAGGGTCTGTATGACATCTGCCCAGGATCTTCTAGTCTCTGGTGAGAAGTCTTGTATAATTCTGATAGGTTTGCCTTTATATGTTACTTGACCTTTTCCCCTTACTGCTTTTAATATTCTTTCTTTGTTTAGTGCATTTGGTGTGTTACGGAAGGACTTTCCTTTCTGGTCCAGTCTATTTGGAGTTCTGTAGACTTCTTGCATGTTCATGGGCATCTCTCTCTCTCTCTCTCTCTCTCTCTCTCTCTCTCTCTCTCTCTCTCTCTCTCTCTCTCTCTCTTTTAAGGTTAGAAAAGTTTTCTTCTATAATTTTGTTGAAGATTTTTACTGGCCCCTTTAAGTTGGGAATCTTTACTCTCTCCTATACCTATTATCCATAGGTTAGGTCTTCTCATTGTATCCTGGAATTACTGGATGTTTTGGGTTGGGAGCTTTCTGCTTTTTGAGTTTTCTTTGGCAGTTGTGTCAGTGTTTTCTATGGTATCTTTTGTACCTGAGATTCTTTCTTCTATCTCTTGGTGATGCTTGCATCTATGACTCCTGATCTCTTCCCTAGGTTTCTAGCTTCAGGGTTGTCTCACTTAGTGATTACTTTATTGTTTCTAGTTCCATTTTTAGATTCTGGATGATTTTGTTCCTTTCTTTTGCCTGTTTGATTATACTTTCCTATAATTCTTTAAGGGATTTTTGTGTTTCCTCTTTAAGTACTTCTAGCTGTTTATCTGTATTCTCCTGTATTTCTTTAAGGGAGTTATTTATCTCCTTCTTAAAGTCCTCTATCATCATCATGAGAAGTGATTTTTAGATCCTAATCTTGCTTTTCTGGTGTGATGGTGTATCCACACTTGTTATAATGGGAGAATTGGGTTCTGATGATGCCAAGTAACCTTGGTTTCTGTTGTTTATGTTCTTATGCTTGCCTCCTGTCATCTGGTTATCTCTAGTGCTACCTGCCCTCTATATATCTGACTGGAGTCTGTCCTTCCTGTGATCCTGGTTGTGTCAGAACTCCTCAGAGTCAAGCTGTCTCTGTGATCCTGTGATTCTGGGATCTTGTGATCCTGAGATCCTGGGTGTGTCAGAGCTCCTGGGAGTCAAGCTGCTTCTGGGACCCAGAGATCCTGGTGTAACCAAACTCCTGGAATCCTGGGATCCTGGGCATGTAAAAGCGCCTGGGAGTAGAGTTTCCTCTGGGTGTTGTGGGACTTGCTGCGGAGTTTGTGCCCAAGGTCTGCCCAGGGCACTGGCCCAGACAGACTGGAAGGAACCAGTGCTACTGGTCTGGAGGAGTTCCTGCATGCCTAGGTCCTACTGGTCCCAGTAACTCCTGGTGTTGGGACAGATGTGTCCTCTGCACCTCTCATCCTATCCAGGCCCAGTTTTTCAATAATTCATTAATCTTTTCATACTGTCTTATGTGGGTTTCATTCATTCATTTATTCATTCATTTATTCATTATTTATTTATTTATTATTTTGTATTTTGCTTGTCTTGGCAAGAACAAAGCACACATTATAAATTTAAGGATTGTGAAATCACTTGTAAATGATACTTGGGAATCTGAGAACAATAATGTTTGGGGAGAGCTGAAAGTTTATAGTAGGAAAAATCACTATGGAGACAGGAGACAGGGATGGGGTGCAGGATGTGGTAGCCATCGTTGCTTCCCTTCTGATTTCTGACAAAATTTGGTCATTGGTTCTTGTGTTACTAGGTTCAGCTAAGTAGGTTTTGCCCATGGCCCCTATCAGTGTTCTTATCAGATCAGAGATGCAATCTTTTTGTTTTGTTTTGTTTGTTTTGATTTGGGTTTTTGTTTCTTTGAGACAAGTTTTCTCTGTGTAGCTTGGCTGTCCTAGAACTCACTCTGTAGATCCAGGTTTGCCTTGAACTCACTGAGATCCACCTGCCTCTGCATCCTAAGTGCTGGGACTAAGGGCATACACCACCATGCCATGCCAGAGAAGCAACCTTCAACACACACACACACACACACACACACACACACACACACACACACACACACGGGCAGGGGAGACAAAGAGACATAGTCATCCCTCTGAATCTTCCGGTTTTCGGGTTTTCCATTACATATTTTTTTTTTTTTTGGTTTAGTCAACTGAGAATAGAAGAATAGAAATCATTCATTCATTATTGTGTTTATTCCTACATGGGCGAGAGGCATGGTGCACGTGCCACAGTGCCCACCTGGAGGTCAGAGGTCAACCTTGTATAGTGAATTCTTTCCTTTTACCTTTACCTGGGTTTAGGGGCTAGAGCTTAAGTTTCCAGGCTTGGGAAGCAAGTACCTTTAGCTGCTTAATCTCTGAGTATTTTTGTAAAAATGTGATCCCTTTGCTGTTGTATTTAGTTAGGCCAACAAAGATGGCCCCTGTACTGAACATGTATAGACCTGTTTTTCTTTTCATTAACCCCTAAACAGTACAATGTAACCACTACTTAACTACCTGCTACTTAAGTATTTAAGTACTTAAGTATATTAGTACTTAAGTATATAAATACAACTACTCAAAAATTTTGCTAGAGGGGCTGGAGAGATGGCTCAGTGGGTAAGAACACTAAGTGCTCTTCCGAAGGTCCTGAGTTCAAATCCCAGCAACCACATGGTGGCTCACAACCATCTGTAATGAAATCAGATGCCCTCTTCTGGTCTGTCTGAAGACAGCTACAGTGTACTTACATATAACAATAAATAAATAAATCTTAAAAAAAAATTTTGCTAGAGCTGATTTAAAATATAGACCAGATGCTGGTCTTGGGGTTACACTTCTGCAATTCCAACACTCAGGAGTCAGGCAAGACAATCACTGTAAGTTCAAGGCCAACCTAGTCTACATGACAAATTCCAAGCCAGTTAGAACCACATACTGAAGCCCTTTCTCACAAATAAGTACATAGAATGAAGTATATAAGGAAGGTGTGTTTTGATTATATGTAAATATGATGACTGTACACAGGAGTGGAGCACCCATGGATTTTTTTTCCTTTTGGTCTTCGGATGATCTAAGGGATATTAAAGATTGATTGTGTGTGAATATGCATGTATATTTAAATGTGTTGGTGCCTGGGAATGCAAGACTTGACAAATCTGAAACCATTAGATTTGTCAAGGCCCTTAGGCACTCAGGCAGGAATTGATTTGAGGCACAACTAACTGTTCCAGGAAACCCCACGTTAACTGTGACTGTGGCTAGCTGGTTGGCTGAGGCCACTCACATTTGTGAGGCTACTTCCTGGGTAGTGTTTACATTCTGAAAGAGGTTGGGAAAACAAAAGTGGGAGATAGAGTTTTCAAAACAGAATTGATTAAAATTTTACAACTAGCTACCTTAAATAGAAGCACAGGGCTGAGAAGGCAGAAATATGAATTCCTGCTTTGGCTGTGAGCTGTGAAGAAGTTTCATGAAGTCCCCGTATTAAGTTCATATTCCATAAACATACCGCTGTCATCCCAGGATCAGTCAGTAATGTGTACAAAAGCAGCCATATAAACTGGTGTGGTGGTACAGACTTTTAATTTCAGGACCAGAGAGGTAGAAAGATCATTAAATCTTGGCCAGCCTGGGCTACGTAGTGAAACCTTGTCTCAAAAAGTCAAAAACAAAGCATAAAAAAATGGCAATATGAACAAATAAATGGAATTATTTTCCCCATGTCTAGGCTTCTAGTCAACTAAACTTTGTGTTTCTAATGTTTTGAAGGCATTTCGTGTAGTGTAGTTCCTCAATGCACATTTCAGAAAATGATAGAACCAAGCCCTCTAATTCAGGTTATGTTTAAAGTCTCCATGTTTAGAACAAATCTTCAGATACAGGCATTTGCCAACAGCCCACTTTAACTCCTAGGATACAAAGTGATCTCTCAGTCCCTGACAACACATGTCCCTGTCATTTGGAACAGACGCAGGCATGACTGCCTGAATAAAGATAGTCAAGATTTTTTTCCTCCATTGGCTTACAAAAAAATAATCATACCATATTATGTTTTCTCTCCCCGCACTAGCTTCTGAAGGATTTATGAATTTCACCTAGCAGTGCATGTGTGTGTGTGTTCAGTTTTGATACCTATCTATTTCTTTGTGTGTTAGTGAGCAGGTAGAAAAATGCAGACAACAGAGTAACAGAAAAAAAATCTTATGAAGAGTCTTAGACACATTTAATATTATTGATGATATTCTGTGATAAAGTAGAGCCACAGGACCAGGATTTATATACTTACTTGCTTACTGAGTTGGCCCCATATATGCTGGGAGAAAAATTAAATCTAATTTAGATTCTAAGGATTTTGAGATTATCCTGGTTTGGTATTTGATTTGATTTTATATTTTTATTTATTGATTGATTTATTTTAGGTGGGTCGGGGTTTTTTTTGTTTTCTTTTGTTTTTGTTTTTGTTTTTTTGAGTCAAGATCTTCTGTAGGTCATGCTGACCTCCAACTAGCTTTTCAGCTAAAAATGACCTTGAACTCTTGATTCTTTGGTTCATCCAAAGTGCTGGATTACAGGCAAACACCACAGCATATGGCCTATTTCATACTTTTAATGAGAAAACAAATTTGTTGGATCTAACATTCGCTCAGAAAACTCCAACTACTATGTAGCTTCACTGCAGTCCCTATGTACAGAGCCTGCTCCCTTCTGCCAACCCAGGCTCAGCTTAGGGAAACCGAGCCTTTGAGTTAGATCTCTTCTAAAATGGAGTTTCAGAATAGCTTAAAATGTCTACGTTGGTTGACCGATTGGTATTCCTTCCCAAGATGGGGATGGCCTCCTTTTTGGTCTGTTCTTTTTGCAGGCATATGAGCCTAAATGCTGAAGGCCCACCACAGTGCTCTGCACTGAGAGAACACGCGTGGTAGGCACTTGTTTCTTGTATGTATAATTAGATCATAATGTAACATTGATTGGTTTGTTCATTTTAAAAGATCCAGCTAGTAAAAACAGGAAATAGGAAGCATGAAAATAAAATGTTTATGGTTTACAAATGAAACCCCCAAATAGGTATTTAACGAAAAACATTTGTTTTTTTTTCCCCTTTAGTAGCACATGTGGTAAGAAAAACAGGACAGCCTCATTGCACTGGAGTTAAGAAAACCATCCTTGGAAAAGTCTTCAAAGATCTGGATTCATCTGCATTTCAGACACCTCAACTTCACACTATCCACAGTGAGTAAAGACGACGCAGGGATTCAGTCAAATCCATCCTCCTGAAAAACTGCAAATAGGGATACTATTGATTGAAGTCTACTGTCGTCTATGTAAATTTCTTAAATAAAAATCTAAATTTTAAGAAAATGGAAGATGTGTATGGGCTTCCAACAAACTCTCAGCTGAACTCTAAAGCTGGGACTGTGCTTTCCCCAAATTTTTCTTAAGCAAGAGGTCCCATCAATCCGTGTGGGGTTTGCGGATTTCTTAAGAGTGGTTAGAGAGTCCCCATCCCCCAAATCCAGACGCACCCGGAGCTGGGTGAACCATTCTGGGCTTTCAAAACACAAGGCGCCGTGCTCAGTCCCAATAACTCCAGTGATGATTAATGAGCGGCTTGATCATTTAATATCTCATGTGATTAAATTATAAGGCGTGGGGGAAGGGAGCTCCGCACACTGCCGGCCGCGGTGGGGGACACGGACCAGCCAGCGGGTACCGGCAGCGCGCGAGCCTTACACTCCAGCTTCGAAGGTTGCCTGGAGAGGCTCTGCCACCGTGGGTCCGCGCCTTCCCAAGGTCAGTGGGTCTGCGGAGAGGGAGGGAGGAAGAACCCGGGTGGGGGGGAAGGGGTCGCTGGCCGAGGGGAGGGAAGGTGTGGACACTCGATATCATCGGTCAGCGCTGCCCACTCTTTTCATGGCAAAGCTGGTTGTAGGAAAACAGTCTCCGGCAGGGAACTGTTAGATCTTAAATCTCCCTCTGCAGCAGTCTAGTCTGTTTCTGGGGCTACGACGCCCTCGGAAAGAAGGAACGCAGGCCCTGGAGCTTGTGTGTCTCCACCTGGCTCCCGCCCCCACGCATCTTGACCTTGAGAGGCTTTTCCTATATACACCTGGTGACCGTCGGGTGGGAAGTCACTCTTCCTGAGCCCGTAGACCCTGGTCCAATCTAGGGCTGAGCGGTGCTCACGCCAGCCCCGGGTTCAACCTGGAAGGTGTGTGCAGTTGCCCCAACATACCGATGTGCGGGAACTGCAGAAACCCCAACAAAACTAGGGCGTTCCTAATTGTTTAGAAGAACGAAACCAGAATCGTGAGGAAACGGGCTCCTTTGCATTTTAAAAGGGGTTCAGCTGAGATTCGGGTGTGACCACCTCTTCTTCCCTCCCAAGAAGTGTGAGCGCAGGGCCGCTCAGAGTAAGAGGGCGGAGGTTGTCTTTCCGCGCCGCGGCTACACAGTTCCGCCTCCGGCGAGGCAGGTGGCTAGCGGCCTTTGCAGTTCAATAGGGCTAAGTGTCCCCGCTGGGGACCGCAGCCTCAGAGGGGTCCTGACAGGCAGCTGGTGGGACGCGGGGAACGCCACCTCTTATTTCATGACCCTATTTTAGGTTTTACCATTTAGCCAGAGGTGACAGACCCTCCTGGAGCAAGACCCTAAGAAACTGCATCCCAGAGATGTTGAGAGCCAAAGCGGAAGGATAAAAACCAAAGTACCATGTCCAGAACTGCAGAGGGCCCCTAGCTAGGCTGAACCTTCAGCCCAGAAATGGTAACGGGTGGGGGTGGGGGGATGGAGAGTAGGGGGACCGCGGGTGGAAACCAGGATGTCTCCTTTTATTTAACTGGGAATAAAAGGATGAAAGTCTGGGAATAGCGAGTTGATGTTTGGTGCTTTAGGCTGTAGAGGTGGTGGCTATGCCTCCTTCAGAGAAAAGATTGCAAGCTTCCTACGGGAGCTCCTTGGATATGGAAAAAAATGACATCCCTCCCACCTAATTTCTTTGAGCGTTTGAAAATCGCAGAAAATCACTAATAACTAAACACACCTGTAATTATGTCGCAGTGTGCCATACGTATATATGTATATGTATGTATCTTGTGCGTGCAAATGTGTATATGATGCATTATATATACCCAAAGAAAATTAAAAGAAACCTACCCATCTAGAGCAGAAACAAGCCCTATACACAGAGGTTTGGCCTGAAATGCCTCCAAGTTAACAGATGTAGACACAACAATTTCAGGATATTCTTCCTCAAGGAAGAAAAAATTCTGAAGGGGGGGGGGTGGTTGGTAAAGGGGGAAAATTCTGAAGGGGGGGGGAAATAAAGGTGAAGGGCCTGGGAACTGCTTTGGCCTCAAGTGGCTTAAAACCTGGACAGACCTTCCTTCCCAGGCCGCTCTTCCTCTGTCCTGGGCTCCGGCTCTAAAGAGGCCACTCCCCTCAAGGTGTGTTAGAAATAATTTGAGAGGATTTAAGGTCAAAGCTGTTGTCTCAGTAGATAAGGCAGGAGTTTGAAGAAAGGCAGGCTCAGGATATTGCCTTTGTTCGACCTGGGGTACTGCCACGCCCCAAGGCTAACAAGTAGTTTCCGGTGGGACATTTCTGCTCCTGTAACTAAACCCTTTCCTTCTATTTGTTTCTTGTCTGCGCTTTACTCTGACACCGCTGACCCCATATCCGGTTCTGCCAAAAACAGTGGCTTGGATCTAAAGCCCCATGTCAACCTTTCTCTCCCCACCATTCACACCAGATTGCTGTCTGGGTGGAGGCAACACCTGTCACAAGAACTAATGTGGGCTCCGAGGAGAACAGACAGGGAAAGGCCTAGAGAATGTGTCTTGGGAAGAACGACAGTGTTCTCAATATTAACTTGGGACAAGGAGGTGGGAGCATGGCCAAACTGGGTTTTATTTTCCTGGTTATCTGTTGTCTCAACAATGCCAAGATACTAAGGATTCCTAAAGTTTCAAAAGGAGAGTCAGTTTTATTCTCTTATTCCCAAGATCTCTTCAGTTTGATGATGTCGGAGATCTGCAGAATAGCGTCTAAATCGGTGATGCAATCGGCCGCATTGTTCGCTAGACTTGTGGGTAAGCGATCTAGAGGGACCTTTTCTTCCTCCGGAGCGCGAGTTGTCGCGCTTTGATTTCACCCCTCACACTCCGCCCTGCTGCCCAGCATCATTTAGGCCAAGATCGGGTATAATGGGAAACACCATCAGCAGACAATTACCCTTTCAGAGAATTCACTTCTCCTCACAGACACTGTTATTTGAGAAATAGGATCATTTGATTTCATATTGCACTAAATAACACCCAGCCGGTTCAAATTGCCAGCTTCTTAAAAACCGCCCATTGGAATAAATTGCAGCGGCCTCTCTTGCTTTTCAGGCCAATACTGTGGGTACCAGGCAGAACTTACAAAAATAACTACAAAGCCAACCCCGAGCAGTCTCCACCACCATGTCCCCCCTCTCCCAACTTTGACGTGGTTCAACCACTTGACTTTGGAATTAAAATGCACAGCTTCGGTCGCCTCAGGAGGCGCTTCGAACCACCAGGTGCAAAAATTTTCACCAGCGAAAGACAGTGTGGGGATGGGGTGGGGGCAGGAGACAGAGAGTTCTCTCTGTCCAGC
Organism: Apodemus sylvaticus; assembly: GCF_947179515.1. Taxonomy (NCBI): domain Eukaryota; kingdom Metazoa; phylum Chordata; class Mammalia; order Rodentia; family Muridae; genus Apodemus; species Apodemus sylvaticus. The sequence goes on along the minus strand of NC_067476.1, from coordinate 130,089,263 downwards.
TAGGTTGCCTTGAAGGGTCTACAGGTCTGAGCTTCACTAGCCGCGTCCGGCCCTTCCCGTCCCGGCTCTTTCCTCCTCCGAGTGCAGGCGCGGCCGGCCAAGCTTCGCGCTCTCCAGCACTGCTCTTTCTACTCTAGCGGCTAGAGCCAGTCTGGGGTCCACGACACCAAGGCTCCGCCTAGATGGCCGAAGGAGGATGTTGCACTGGGGCATCAGGTCCCAGTGGAGTGGGAGGGAGGAGAAGACCAGAGTGAGCAGAGAACATTGTTAGTTCGCTGAACACGCACCACCATAGACATTTTAGGAAAAAAAATTCAAGCCCTCTGAAGTTGACCGTTTTGCTCCGGTTTAATTGACGCTGTTCAACTGAGTGACAGTGACAATCGTTCTGTGGATGGGGCCATCCCATCCCCACCTCCCGTACTCAAAAAAAAAAAAAAAAAAAAAAAAAAAAAAAAAAAAAAAAGAAAAAGAAAAAAAAGAAAAAAAAGAGTCCTTGCTTCTTGGTTCCTTCATGCCAAGGGATAAAGTGTGTTTAAGACTGACAGTTCTGGCAAGCATGTCCTTTGGAGCCTTGCTTTGTTAGGTTTGTGTGGAAGGTTAGATTTTTGTGGAAGGTGGATTAGATTCTTCCTCTCCAAGATAAACTGAAGGCGGGATCCTGGAGGCTTTCCCTGGCGTACCCCCATTGCTGGCAGGAGCAAGAGGGAGCCTTTTGGTGGGACAGTAATACTAGGTGCTTAGTGTCCTTCTGGGGAGCCTTTCCCTTTTGGTGGGTCTGGGAGGAGCCAGGGAGAAGGGAGGTGTGGGTTTGAGCCCTTAGGTAAGGCTCCAGGAGCCTCAAATTCCTCAGTGTTGGGCTGGCGCTTGGGGCAGGGTCGGTGGAGTCTGGGAAAACATGGGCTGTCTAGCCAAGATGGGTGTTGGGGGAGCAGAGGGTTTCTCTGTGCTCGCCTACTGCATTCGGCCAGTTCCAAGAACCCTTAGCCTCGCAGCTCCGTAGCATTCTGTCAGGTCAGCTTTTCCTCATCAATAAAAGTCTATCCAGGAGCCCCATTGTACCGCCAATATAAATCTGGGCTGAGAGCCTTGGATGCTGTCCTCTGGAACTGAGGAGAAAAACGTAGGACTCAGCTTCCCAAGCCTCCAGATCCGGCCTTGGGTATCCGGATCCAGAGCAAGTCTGGGACTGACCTCTACATCTCAGGGAGAGTTCTGGCGCCGGCTCCAGGTGGTTATGCAGTCCCTGGCGCCGCACCCACCCGGAGAGCCTCCAGGAGGGTCATCATCAATTGGAGTGCCCCCTTTCAACTCCCCACCTCTTCCCGGTGGACCGCAGAACCCACCCCCACGCACCCCCTATTTTTGCCAAGTGCCAAGGCCACATGGGCAGTTTTTTTCTAAGAGGTTGGAACAGAACGGTGAAATTCTGCGGTTCAGGAAAAGCGGTCTTAAGGCGACCCAAAGTTCGCTGCCTGTGCAAACCGAACATTAGAGCTTCTTAGTGGAAGAGCCGCGCGGTAGCAACGGGCTTGGGGCCGCTGGCAGAGGCTGCTGAGCGGCGAGCTGCTCTCCGGGAGCCCCCGAGGAGACTCCCGGGAGGATGTGGAAGGACCTTTCCCTTCTCACAAGCCTTTGACGCTCTTCTCCCAGGCCAGAGTCCGGAGAGTGTAAATTAGGGCTCCAACATCAGCTGGGGAAGTCCTGCCCGCCCGGGCCAGGCCTAGGAGCCTAGGTGGGACAGCTGTCACAGCTCCTGTCACTTTGGGGAGTGGCTAAGTAGGTCAGCCACTTTGCCCACTATTACCGCCCCCCACGGTCGCTCGCGTGTCAGTGCCGGTCCCCGCGCCACCCTCGCAAGCGCGTTGTCCCTCCAGGTCGCCGCGTTTACCAGCGCGTTTTGTTCCGCAGTTGGATTCCAGGCTGAGGGGCTGTAACCGTGCTCTCCTCCGACGGACGCTAATCAAGTAATTTCCCCATCCCAGCCCCATCAAATTGCTCTTTAGCTGTTGAACCACGGAGTTTTGCTCGTCTTTTCACATGCTAATCACGCCCATTCAACGGCTCTCGGTGGGGCTGTTTGTCGCGGGATAAATCTCCTTGTTTGCCCGCTGCATGATTAATTGATATTGTTGTCTGGCTTTTGTGGGGACCGCCAGGAGCTGAAAGGCGACGCGTTGAGGCTGCGCCGGGGGCCGCTGGCGACATCTTCGGGCTGCGGAGGTCCCCGCAAGGTCGGGCCAGGGCTGATGACATTATGCGCCCGATTTGGTTTTCCTTATTAGAACGATGATGAAAGACTTGGAGACCCCGGTCTTTACAGCTCACCACCCGGGCGCAGAAAGCACACAGCATTTAAGCCACAAGCGCAGACAAAGCCCTGGCATTTGCTCAATTCAGGGAAACGAGTTGGGTGTCCAAGCAGGAGACAATTACATCTTCTTTCGGCCCACCCGGGATTTCAGTGGAGCTGAATGTGGGAGTACGGAGTAAAGGTTTGGGTTTTCAAACAAAGATTGTTTTTTTTTTTTTAAGTGTTTTTGATTGAGGAAAAAAAGATGAGAAAACAGTTTAAAAGGCAGCAAAGGGAGCCATCGCTGCTGCAGACAGCGGCCCAGCAGTCGCCTTGCAAAGGCGCTTAGATACTGGACACTGTCGGTTTGCAGAAGCGCTGTTCCGCCACTGGCTTGCTAGCCATCACCAAAGTCCGCCCAGAGGCGAGGACTTGAGGCCCCAGCGTGCAAATTCCCATTTTATTTGACGGCATCGTTCGCCACTCGATACTGTATTTTTCTGTAGTGCAACCAAACCTCCAAATTCCTTTGCCCTTCTCCCCCCCCCCCCCCCCGCACCCTTCTTCTGCACCCTGGGGTTTTATCCTCCACGGACATCCCTAAAACTCGGAGATTCAATTAAACAATTCCAGCTACGCAGAGCTCCTACGGTCTGCTTATTGCAAATATTTCCTTTTTCGAGTTCTTAAAAGAAAAAAAAGAGGCAAAGCAAAGAAAAGAAACTGTCGCCTTCGCTTTCACTGCGCGCGGGGTAATTGATAGGCGCCATCAGAGGTCAGAATTTGCATAAGAATTAAGAGCAGTAAATTAATTTAATATTCCGTGCACATCTCCAATTATTCCTAGAGACCTTTGTCTCCGCGGCTGCCAGAGAGGGGATTCAGCTGCTCTTCAACCAAACAACATCTGTGCGGTTAATAATTTGATAAACAGCTCATACAAATAGTTTCTGAATTATCTGGCTGCCCAATGACTATTCAGTTTGGAAACGTTTGGCAGGGTCTCCCGGAGTCCTCTGAGGGGCTCAGGCTCCCTTCCTGACAAATGTCCTATCTTTTAAACATCAGCAGAAGACAATGTGTAAAATAAGTCATTATCATTGAGTAATAATCCTAACCCTTAAAAATAAAAAAGACAGAGCCTGGGTGTGCAGGGTTAGGGCAGGTCATCTGTTAGAGACTCCGCCTGTGAAGAATAAACAGGCTGGGGCCAAACAGAGTGAAGAGCACACTGTGTGTGTGTAGTAAAGACTTAGTGTGCTGGGGGCGGGGGCAGAGAGGTGCAGGATGTTTCCTTTAACCCATCTACACCTGCTTGGCTACACCTCAGAGAAGAGCAGTGTGGAAGGATGGACTAGAAGGAAACGAAGGTGTGGGGGAGGAGCGGATGGAGGTTAATTTTTCACTATGTTGCTTCTGGTATCTTTCATTTTTCTCTCTACGCATGTGTTATTTTTAAAAACGCACACAAAACGTCGCAGACCCAGAGAGTAGGCAAGCTTTGACTGCTGTGTTCCTTGGCTCCTCTTGGAACACACCCCCTCCTCCTCACCGCGATTCACCCACCAGTGTCCTGAAAACAGCTTCTCACAAAGCCCAGGGGTGTACAAGGCACATGGAGAGAGCCCCCAAAAGCTTTCTGTTGGCCCAAATAGAGAGCCAGCCATTATAAGATGATCCTGTCCTACGTCAAACGCAGTCGAGAACTGAACCCCTCACTATTACTGTCTGTAACACCGAAGATGTCATGGCTGTCATTATGCACTTATATCTTCCTGCCGCCCTTAGCAAAGCCTCTTCTTGATAGGAAGTCTAGAAAGGAACCATTTGATCTTGAATGAGACTCAGACTGCTCTAATTCTTGCAACCTGTGCTTTGCAGCTGTTTATAACAAATATGCATTTACCCTGCAATTGTTCTGCAGTGACTTCAATGTAACAGGGGTTCCACAAGAGTCTTTATCTCTGTCTATACATTCCCACGAGGTTGATGTGCATACCTCATACGTTCAGTATTTGACTTTCTATTTCCTACATTGCTGACAATCTAAGTACTTGAAGCCACTGAAAACTACCCAGAAGTTCTGAGTAGTGTGGAGCCAGTCGTGTGATAGACCTTTATCGAGCTATTCTAATGAATCCCTGGTAGCACTGAGCTTTAAAGGCAGGCAAACCCTTCAGGCTATAGGTCCAAACAACTTTACAATGAATACAATGCTTGTCTGGGCTCAATTGAAGAATTCTTTTTCCAGAAAACAAGTCATCATGTCACACGAATAGGACAATAGTATTTCTACTAGGCTCGTCCATTTCTATTTTTAACATTTTTTCCTTGCATTTCATTAGGTTTCTTTCACAGAACTGTAGGTACAGTGAGGCCTTGAAGACTTTTATATGCATACAAATCATCTCTGTTATTGATTGGGGAGATATCTGTATCTATTATTATTATTATTATTATTATTATTTTGATTCAGACGTCTTTAGTCACCTCGAATGATTTGAAAACATTTCTTTTCTTAAAAGGAACATTATAAATTCTTTGGGGAGCCATTTTAATTTTAAACACTGACATATTCAACTGCTTAATCTCCAGCTCTGATGTTACTCGGTTTTATGCTCACAATTTACCCCTTTGGGCTCTTTTATACTCCATACTTACCTTTCTTAAATGCTTGACCTTTTTTTTTTCTTTCTTTCTTTAAAGCAGCAAGGGCAGAAAGGTGGTTAGTAAATAAGATGGCAGATGACATTATATTTTTGACTATGTGAATAAAGACACAAAACATGAAAAGTTGAGATTCTTCTCTTACTCAGGAAACCCTGTTCAGAGAAGATTTCTGTACACCATCCACATCAGTGAGTGGAAGGGTTACCCTTATCAATGCTTGGCTCTTTGGTGATGAAGCATGTATTGCCAACACAGTCTACTAAGTTAAGTATATCTTTGGAGGGAGGGTAGACCATAACCAGAAATTGGTCCAGTGTGTGTGAAGGAAACCAACTTCCTGTGTGGAGTTCAAATGAGAAGTAACCCTTCCTCCTTATGCTCGTGAGCACTTCAAAATATCGGGGGCTGTGGTAATGAACATCATTTGGTGACTCAAAGGACAAAAGTCTTGGGGTCTGCAAGATGGTTCAGCAGCCAGTAAAGACACTTGCCACCAAGGTTGCCAATCTGAATCCCAATTCTCTAGCCACATGTGGTAGAGAGAGAGAACCGACTCCCACAGACCTCCATACAATTCCATGGCACATGTGCTCTCTTTCTCTAAATGAATGAATGAATATAGTTTTAAATTTAAGAAAAAAATTCCACAAACTTTGGTAATTTCTCACTAAAGTTGAAAAATACATACCTTATATCTTGGGGAAAATTGAAATGCCAAGAGGTAGAATGATGATTTAAAAAGATTCAGTGTGTTCTTCACTAAAATAAAGGATTTTTTTCCAGGGCTGGGAAGCAAACCTAGGCTCTTTAAGATCACCTGACTAGGATGTTTTTCTTTTCTTGAAAGCAACAAATAGTGCATGGTCATGAAATTCTTTCTATGAACAAATTCTTCTGACTTATTTACACTTCTGTTGACCTGAACAAATACATTTTTTGACATATGTGGTCAGCTTAATACTTAAAATTTATTAAAAAACCGTGAAAATGAAAAAAGTATAGATTCACAGACAAGCTATTAACAGGATCTCCTAAATAGTCTGTTTTCATTGTCTTATATTTTTATACCATAATGAACTGTGGGTACTAAGAGGTATCTCCATCTGTGATACTGTTTCAAACGGATACATCTTTGTGTGCTCAGGATGTTTGGAAACCACAGAAGCAAGATCAGATTCTCCAGAGATGATTGTCAAAGTTTCTGGTCATCAAGGATGTCTGCTAGAGCCCTGGTGCTTTCCTTTTCCATTGGGCCAGGATGACAGCCAGGTAGGGCCCAGCTTTCCATCTCTTCAAGAGCTCCCTTCACATCACTGTAACCGGAGTTTTGTAAAGTTGTTAGCACCGGGTTCTGCAGAAGGCAATAGAGCTCTTTGATAAAGGCATGTCATTGAAAGAGTCTAAGCCAAGAGGAAGCCAATATGCTTCTGCTTATAAAGAGGCATCATGGGTCATGGTGTCTGTGAGTTTCCTATGCTGATGCCCTGAAAGTCCGATTCAGTCAACCTAACCAGAGAGGGTGCTCACAAGCACGGTCAGAGTTGCTGATTCTGTGATGAGGAGAGTTAGATCCCATAATACCAGATTCATCAGAATGGCTTTTTTGTTTTTTTTTTTTTTTGTTTTTGTTTTTGTTTTTTTACATTCCAAACACTTTCCCCTTTCTCCAGAATGACATTTGAGACATTCTATAGCATGGCTGGAATCAAAGTGGAAGTACAAAGGAAAAGCTGTGGGCAGAAAAGCTACTGGTTCCTCTTGTGCATTCACTAGCTTTTGGCAGCTGAGTAATTGCCTAATTTTCTATGTCACAGACAACCGTCTGCCACTTTTCACCAATGGCTGTCCAGCTGAACTTCATTTTTTTCACCTCCTTTGCAGCCCTACAGGGCCTCTGGGACTACATTCTCACCAACGGGACACAGCAGATTGGTGTACATACATACTTCTGTATACCTCTCTCTTTCTTCTTGCTGTTTGGGAATATGCTGATGGAAGCTCTGGGGTCCCATGTTGTCCTCCTGGATCAGAACTGCCTCTTTTACTGGGGAGAGATCAATTTCTATTTTAAAACTTTCTAACTTTTTTTTAAATTTCTAATTTAAAACTTTCATAGCTTCATTCATTTTTCATGGCATATATTCAAAGCAATCTTCATAGCTTTGGTTTTCTTAGCTATGTAATGAGAATATACTAGTTTGGATTTCTTCAAAAGCAAGTAGTGTTTTAAAGGATGGTCCCAGTAAACACCACTCGTTGAGAGATGGGAAGAAAGGCAACTTTTTGTTATCAGGGAAGGGCAATTCTATTAAAGTATGTTATAAAGCAAATTATCACTGTGGGAAACTAGAATGTAATTCTTTGGAAGAACTAGGAAGACTATGAGCCTACATGAGTTGGAGTATTTATGTTCATGTCACCTGTCATTAGCTGAAGGCTATTGCTTGTGAGTATGACTTTCTAAACACTCTAGTCTATTACATATGCAAGGTCAGCTTCTGACGGAAAAACCAAGATGCTGGTGTTTTGGACATTAAAAGGGTACACACTGATGTATAAAAGAGAAGGAACTATAGACAGAACACTGGATAGCACCTACCACAGAAAAATTTAAAATAGGTGGCCTTAAGATCTACTTCCTGTATAAAGTTATTTGGGTTCAACATTAATATGTATTCTTCTAGCTGATATCTGAAATGCCTACTCCAGCTGAATTGGTTTACAAACTTAAGAGTTTCTCAAGTATAAATTTGTTCTTATTTTGCTTCTGTCTTTTCATGGGGAAATCAGTTGCTTACCCTTGGATTCCCTTTATTAATGCTGAATCATTTATCTATTGCTCTTTAAGCAACCACCCTGGGACTTTACAGCTTAAAGCAACACTTTCTGTGGATCAGAAATCCAAGCAGAGATTGCTAGGCATTTCTTCATGGAGGCTTAGTGTTTATGTAGAAATTCTAAGATGACCGCTCATCCCCCAGAACCTAGGGGTGTCTCCACCCTTCCCTCCTTTGCTTATGTGTGAAGGTCAATTCCTTCTCTGTAAGCCTTAAAACCCGTTCATCTCCCCGACATTAAATGAAGCCTTGACACAACCCAGACTGACTTTTCTTTCTTTTTGTGCTTGTCTTCCCTTTTCTCCCCCATTTTTGACGCTCAGGTAGAGCCCCTTCGAGACCCTGGAATAACTGGACCTGCTGGACGTGTCAGCCACTTATTCCAATCCCCAGGACACATTTCTACCCTGCTTCATGTAGGAAGCCATTCCCACCATGCTAGTCTTCAGGGGTCTTCTGCTCTACTGTTAGAGCATTTATCAGCTGTACTTGTTAAATTTTCCTTAATTATTTATTGTCTTGTGAAACACTTTGTGGCAACTTATTTGAATCTTCCAGGACAGAAAATAGAAGATGGAGTTCCAAGGTCCCTTTGAACAGTTTGGAGCAGTTGGTGGATTCTTAGTTCATGTTCACTCTCATACGAAGGTCAGTGCCATGAAGGTCAGGCAGAGAGAGTGACCAACATATATGCTCTTATATTGACATCTAGACTAGGAAAACTCATTACTAGTGTCTTAGTTAGAGTATTCAACTATACATGCTGAAAATCAGTATTTTTTAAATCCTCCTAGCATAAATGGGACCTAGATGACACACATAAATCTACACTCAGAAATGCTTGTGAATGTAATAAGTCACCTGGAAGGTCTAAACACCTTCCTCCTCCCAGCTCCTAGTAGCTCCACCACGATGGTCTATCCCCCTGGTCAAGCAATAACTATTGGAGATAAAATTGGTCCTGGGAGGGTGTAAATTTGAATATCTGTGTCTTGGCGGAAATTAGCTGATGAGAACAATGTTTCTCTTTCTCTTACAGAAGAAAGCAGAGCAGAATGAGTGTTCTGGGAGATCAGAGGCTCCTGGTGCTGAGGAATGGAGACTTGAGAAGAGGTATTCCCATGGATGAACTATCTCCCTTCACCTCAGCCAGCCTGGCGGGCCAGGAGACCAAATTAGCTGTTATCCTGGGCAGTAGAAAGTACCACACATGGAGAGCAGAGAAACATGAAAATACGAACCAAGGGAAAATTTCAGGACAAACGAAAAATTTGCATGGCTTGGTAGTCAGTTGATGGATAGTCCTCAAGTCTCTGGACTCTAGTCTCCGAGCTGGGATTCTACTATGAAGCCTTAGATTTCCAAAGGCAGAGGAAGCCTGTGGGAGAACGGGCTATCATCATGTCCCTAGGGTATACACTGGGGTATACACTGGTTTTCTCTCTCTCTCTCTCTCTCTCTCTCTCTCTCTCTCTCTCTCTCTCTCTCTCTCTCTCTCTCTCTCTCTCTCTCCCTCCCTCCCTCCTGCCCTTCCTTCCTCCTTCCCCTCTCTCTTCTTTTTCTCTCTCCTCCCTTCCTTTCTTTCTTTACCTCCTCCTCCTTATTCTTTTGATACAATCACCAAAAGAAGATCTGTAGACAACTGGAATGGCCAGAAGATTGACAAGACTTCCTCAGTTGATCCTACTGAGTAGGGTGGGGAGTGTTTATGTAACCTCTTGAACATGTTCTTCCTGCGAATCCTTCCTCATTTCCTAACTAAATGTCTTGAATGATCCTTGTATATAAAAAAATTTACTCTATGACCTGTAGACTGCTTGCCTCAGCTAGCTCCCTGGCTAACGGCATCAGGTGAGTCGAGGATGTTTCTTCAGACGCTCTCATTGCACCATTTTGCTTGCACCATTTTGTGTACTGATAACTTGCCTGTAGAAACTGTGCTCTTTGGGGTTCTTGGAGGTTTGTACTGTATATTCTCTGCTCCAAGGAGGTAGAATAGAACATAGGGGCTGCCACGGATCATACCTTGGTTTAAATTGCTCTGCCAGTAGCCACATGACCTTGGGCACATTCGAATACCTCTTTTAGATATATGAAAACATCTGTAAAGGGACGGTAGCCACACTCAACTCACAGGATCATTGGGAGTAATATATAAGTAAATACATGCTGATTCTAATAAATAACTTTTAAAAGCAAGGGTCTTTTTGTTATTTATTTTCTGATCATTTCACTATGTCACCATGATGCAGACAGTGTGTATACAGGCCCCGCCAGTAGATGTACTCCTAAGTAGAGATGTACTTGTAAGGCGAGGCTCCTAAAGATAGAGAAGAATACCAGAGTAGGTAGACTTCTGTCCTTCTGGTTGGTTGAGGAGAAACTTTTGGTGCCAGTTTGGGGGAGAGTTATAACGCAGACGAAGCACTCAGACAAAGCATGACAGACAGGAATTCTGATTCATGACTGAAATAACAAGTGAGCTGGCATAAAACTTGAAGATGTACCTTTTGCCAAATTACATGTGGACTGAGCATTCTTCCTCTACATCATCACCCTGTAAGACTATAAAAGAAACCCTTCCCCTTGTTTTTGAGTCACCAACGTGCTGTCTTCTCTGAGTGCTACCCATCCTGCCGCTTACTCCCTGCTGGGAACTTCTGTAAACACTTCTTGTTCCATCTTTATCCCCACGAGTGACCAAACTCCTCCTCACACAGTTGTCCCTCCAAAAAGAAGCCTCGACTAAGCCTCCTAACATTTATCTCATCAGGCTATTTGTTGGTTGATGACACTACAGAATTTGCAGTGTGCTTAAACGTGAGTGGAGCAAACATCTTTGCACTGACTCCAATTTACCTGAAGCACCCTGATGAGGGTGCCTTTGTTTGTCCTTTTCAGTTAGTCATTTGTCATAAAGCCAGGACCAGGAGATTTCAGAAAGGACAAAAGAAGCCCCATCTCTATAAAACTCCTCTTTAAAAAAAAGGAAGTGGGGAAGTGCCTGGAGAAAATTAATTTTAAAAAGATAAATAACACACTTATCTGAAAAATTGCAAGAAATGAATGCACTTGTTTCAAGCTTCTGGAGGGTGTTTGTATTCTTGGGTGTCATTTCCATCGTTACGGTATGTGTCCACTTCCAAGGATGGATACTTCCCGTAAAAATAGAGGCATTTGGAATTTGCTTTTCCATGCCCTATTATGAAAAACTCACAAAGGACAGATCTGGGTAGCAGTCAGAAACATAAGAGCAACAGCCCCTTAAATACTAGTGGCCTGAGGTGGTACAAGTGCTTGGCAGTTGTTAAATCTCTAGCATTCGTAAAAAATGAAAGAAAGTTGTCACTTCTCAACATAGTTATGAAGTTTTGTTCATAGTCACTAACGGGGTAAGGAGAATCAGGTATCCTCGCTGAGTGCACTATTTAGAAGCTTTTATGACTTCATGTCTACTTTTGGGGGCACAATCTCTTCACTGAGGTTTTAATCGAGTTGCTATTCCACTCTTCCTTTTATGGAGCCATAGAAGTGTCTGTAATGAAAGATTAAAATGGTCCTGTGCAGTGGTTTGCAGTGGCTCTGCCCAAATAAAATATGACATCTCTCTCATAGGGCCTCTATGTAAGCAGAGGCAGCTTGGGGGGAGGCTGCGTTAGACTCTCTGCTGTGCATACTGATTGCAGATTGTGTGGGTTTCCTGAATGCCAGAAAGAAAGGGTAGAGGTGTGTGTGTGTGTGTAGAGGTGTGTGTGTGTGTGTAGAGGTGTGTGTGTGTGTGTAGAGGTGTGTGTGTGTGTGTGTGTGTAGAGAGAGAGAGAGAGAGAGAGAGAGAGAGAGAGAGAGAGAGAGAGAATTTCTTTTCCTAAAATTACTGTGGTCCCAATGTACAGCAAGAAATTGAGATGTTGGAGTACCAGGACAGAGAAAGGGGAGGGGGGAAGATAGGAGAATGGATGGAGAGAAGAGGACTTATGGGACATATTGGGGGGGACTGGGAAAGGGGAAAGCTTTTAGAATGTAAACAAAGAATATAGAAAATAAATAGAAAAAAGAAAAAAAAAGAAATAGCAAAAAAATTGAGATGTTTATATTTGCTGTAGCTGAGGTAACACATACACACACACACACACACACACACAGTGACAGACTAATGGCTACTTTCCCAAAGAGTGGTAGAAAGAAGTAGTAAATGGGCCTGTGTTGATGCCAGGAGAAGACCCGGGCAAAGATCAAGATACCCAGCAACATATCGGATAACACATAATTGGCGGGTCACAGCCAAATGAGTGTAGTCACGCATCTCCGGGCAGGCCTTTGCTGGCGATAAAGACACTTGTAAACAATTCAGTCCCAGAACATGGCAATAATATGTTGATCCGGCGTGTAATGAGGTGTTCCTGGAATCAATAAGCAGTCCTGGAGAGCAGGGAGCAAGGGCAGCCGCTGGCTTTTTGATGACCTTTTTCTCGCCACCAAGGACCCCATCTCCCCTGAAGAGGACTTTTCTCATTTTGCAGCAAGCTCCAAGTGTCAGAACTTCCATTCGCAGCCAGCAAATGAACAGCCAGGCCCTGCATGCTAATGAAGTCCAGGCTATTTTGCACCTTTTCATCCGCACATTATGCTCTTGACTCTGGAGAAGGTGGGAATTAGGCCGGACCCCGGTGTCAGACTGCCTGATGGCTCGGCTCCGGAAAACTGGTAATTGAAGCTGATGACTGATGCGAGGGAGGCCTGAATTTGGAAATAAACAGTTTCAAGCACTGCATGTCATTTCTAGAGAGACTGCTGAGAGAATGGAAATGAGCTCCTTTTCTTGAATCTAATGCAGTTTCTCAGCGGGAAAAACAACGTCTTTTAGACAACAATGCCAGTCATTAAGATTTAAATGTTCTGCCGATAATAGACGTACTGGCCTTGGTGTTCACAAACAGCACTTATGTAAATGTCTTTCAACACCCAGATCTACACTTAATCCACACCCAAGAAGATAACTGGGTGGAAAGCGGAAGCCAATCAACTATAGGACTATAAATATCTTTCATAAGAGGAGAGAGAGAAACAAACAAAAATGTCACATTGCTTTGCCTGTCAGCGTTGATGAAAGCAGCAACCCCCTTGTCGAAACAATGGAAGGGCAGAAAAACACCTAGAAGCTACTACACTTTACCTGATTATTTTCTCAGTGTTTTAATGGCATCCAAAGCCTTTCATGAGGAAAGGCCCAACGATCTCCAACTATCTATCGATAGCGCTCATGCTATGGGCTCTCCAAATAGCAAAGACTTGAATCTGGACTCCTGTGCTTGTAATTTTTAGAAAGAAGTTCTCTCACCAGTGAGCTCTCTTTATATTACCAAGAATATCACAAAACCCAGGTCCAAACATGGCAAATCATTGTGGTCTGTCTTATCCTTCAGTGGAGATGGATTGGACATTGCTGCATGCAAAAGGAAAGGCTTGTAACCTAAATACAGGCTTGTGCGGTTTAAGAGGCCTTAAAAATCATCTTTACTAGACATGCCACCAGCACAGTTCTTCCTGTGCAGGTAAAACACCTTCAGGGAAAAAATTATGAGGCCTGAGAAGAGGAGAGCAACGGTGCTGTTATTCAAGGCAGCAGCCTGTCAGAGACTCATGAATAACCATTCCTTGGCTTTTTCTCACTTCCCTTCCCTACCAGAAGTGAGGTTTTGATATTTCAGGCCCTTTTCAATTTAATAGTGACATACAGGATTCTCACATGCAGACTCTGGTTTGTTAGAGACATCAAGGATAGGAGTACAACTTGAGGCGGCTTGGGTGTCATTGTCACTTCAGTTTAAAGGTAGCAAACCTATCTCACAAAGGATCAACACTGAATTATTTCAACATTTCAAAAATACAGATAAGTAATGCATTTCTAATAGCATACTTGCAGATACCGGATGGATCAATGAATATTCAGCAACTCTTTGCATAAAATATATAAACCTGAAGAAGAAATAGGTTAAGTATTAAACAGGCATGCATGCACATGTGTATACATGTGCGTGCGCGCGCGCACACTCACACACACACACACACACACACACACACACACACAGTCCCCTGTCCTTCCTTAGGACAATGGTGCTCTATTCTGGGATTATTCTCATGTCTCAGAGGATCTCCAAATCATAATGGTGGAAAAGAAGGAGAAAACTGGGGTCACCAAAATCTAATAACGATAACTACAGCCTCTCTGAACATGGTGGGAATACATACACTAGGAATTCAATATTCATACACTGAGTCCTTCCATGTTCTTTTATGAAAAGCTTGTGTATACTTCATCAGTGGTTTTTCACTGTAAGCTTATGGCATAAAGGCCATTTTGTTTACATTGTAGAAAAGGAAGACAGGGAGAAATTATGTGATTTCTTTCTTCCTTCCTTCCTTCCTTCCTTCCTTCCTTCCTTCCTTCCTTCCTTCCTTCCTTCCTTCCTGCCTTCCTTCCTTCCTCCCTCCCTCCATTCCTCCCTCCCCCCTCTTTCTTTCTTTCTTTCTTTCTTTCTTTCTTTCTTTCTTTCTTTCTTTCTTTCTTTCTTTCTTTCTTTCTTTCTTTCTTTCTTTCTTTCTTGTTTTTTCCTTTCTTTCTTTCAAAGATCAACAGCAACTCTAATGGTGAAACCAAGATCAGGAATTGATGTCCACTTAGCAAAATAATCCTCATTCTGGTAATAACATGTCAAGCTTCAAGTCCACAGCTCTTCTGATTTCTGAAGGGCAACAGCCATATAATGCCTGGCAGACAGAGTCCGACATCAAAATTCTTTCCTAGAAAAGAGATTACTCAACGTATTTAAAGGGATAAGTCCACAGTCTTGTCTTGGCTCGAAGTCCTGGTTCCATCATCATATCAATGACCACAGAAGAGCAGCGTTGCCTTGTTCATACAATGAAAATCACAGAGTCATCACCTAGGGTAGAAAAGGATAATCATTATGATGTCTGTGTCCCAGTTCCTTTTGTATTTTTAGTCTACCTGGTTTCCATCATTCCAGTCCAATCTCAGTTCCACCTCAAGGTTGTCACCTCAAGGGTTGCACAGTGGCTGCTACAGCCTTGGTCTTCTCATCTGAATGAAAAAGAAAGGATATAAAGGCAAAAGAGCTGGGGAACCATCACTCCTTTACAGGAGTTTTATGAGACACGTCTAGCCTTGGCTTTGTACCTATAACTAATTTCCATCTACAGAAAAGCTGGGAAGTGTGGACTTGAAGCTTGACATGTTATTACCAGAATGAGGATTATTTTGCTAAGAAGAGAACAGATGTTGTGAAATTAATTTTAAAGAAGAGTTCACTTCTACCCACATTAATGAGGCTCTACCACATGTTCCCCACCATGGTATTTCCTTGCCCTAGAGCCAAGCTTTAAGGGAAACTGACTGTGGACTGAAGCCACCAAAATTGTGACTCCAAAGTGCCTTTTCTCTTTCTAAGATGATTAATGGTAAACTGACTGACACAGGTTATAAAAATAAAACTAAGTTGGTTCACAAAATGTGCTTATTGTAGGTCTTGGCACGTAAATATTACTATATGGCAAACTAGGAAATAAAGTATGAAAATGTGCTTACTTTACTAGACATTGGAAAGATGGAAATAAAACACCTTTCAGGAACCTACATCTCTTACAAATGACAATAATGACAATCAACAATGATATATGGTCAGCAAGGCTGTAGGGAAATGGGCACTTTCAAAAACTATCAGTGGGATATAATTTAGGCAATGATCTTAGGGGACAAATTGTCAAGAATCCTTCTTGGAATTCATTTTAGGTAAAATATCTATGAACAGTCCTGTCAGCACTGTATAACAGAGGTGACAGTGGAAGAACTGGTCACAGCTCAAAGGAGGTCCATGCTAAACTGGCACATTTCTGTCATGGCTATCCATGCAGCAGATTAGAAAGAGGAAGAGTCATTGGCATGGATGACAAGGAGAGAAAGGGGAAATATGCCAAGAATCTGTTTAATAAAAGCAAGTTGCAAAATTACATGTAGGGTATAATGTGTGTTTGTGTATGTCTCTACTGTGTGTGTATACCACATGTATAAATATGTCTATGTACTATATATGCATATAATACATATATGTACAGTTTTATATACACATGTATATATGCACACATATAGTAATATGTGGAGATATATGTACATAGATATATTATATAAATACATATATGCATGTTCTATATATGCATATATGCTTTATATATATACATGTATATATTCATATATACTACATATACTATATATACATTTATACATACTATATATGCCACATATAAACATATTTACTACATATATATCTACATATATACCCATACACACACACACACACACACATATATATATATATATATTCACATATACATATATATCACAAATAGAAGTTTGTATAGGCAAATATATATGTGTACTTTTCCAGCAAGTGTTCTGGAAAGGTATGAACCAAACAAATCACAATTCACTCTGAGCCCAGGAGAAGGGGAAAGTCTAAGGACCTTTGTTTACCGTCTTGTCTATAATACTGTTGGGAGGTAGTTCATATAGCTCTCTTATCTGATATCTTCTGGTCAGAGGCAGTGACAGTATTTGTTAGGCTTTTTGTTCTTTTAATATTTTAAAACATTGAACTGACAAAACAAAGGCACATGTTAATGAGGTACAGATGATATTTTGACACTTGTATATTCTGTGGAATGTTTTAGTTAGGTTAAGCATATTTTTCCTCCTTTCTGTTGAGAAGGCTAGGTTGCTCCATGGCAGTTCAGGAGACTAGGCCTAAGAACTGGGCAAGTCCAGGCAAGCCCAGGGAAGTCTGTTACTAGAAAAGAAAAAACCCCAGGATTCAGGCAGCTAACCAGAAACTGCTCTGCTATCAGAAGCTGCCTTGTCACCTGGCCTGAAGCAAGGGCAATGGGTCAGCAACAGTTTCCCCCATGCCCGGTAGTGGTTCTGGAATGTTCCTAGAGATGAAGCAAGATAAAGATCGCACCTACCCTGGAATTCCCCTAACGCACTTTAAATTAGGTCTTCAAGCTCACTTGGTTGTCTCCCTCTGAGCGGGAGACCCCAGCATGCTGGACTTCTGCAGAATAAAACACTCTGTGCTTTTACGTACTATTTGAGTCTGGTGTATTATTCTTTGGTGAATCATTGACCCTTACACTGTATGTCAAAAATATTTAAAATCCTTCTCTTAGGGTTTTGAAATACACAGTTTGCAATGAGAAGCTCATCCACGGAGAGAAAGCTCAGTTAGAGATTCCAGTGATCTCCTCAACTTCTAATCGGTGTCTGTGAAATACTGTGAGCCCCTAATTTCATTATATCATCTCTATCTACTGCTATTTCCTCTTTTATTTTGAATCCTCCCCTGAGTATCTAGTTGACTGCCTTTGTGGGGCTTCCCCACTTGATTTCTGCTCAATGTTTTGAGCGCCCGAATTGATGATGTTTTGCTATTGGCCCCTCACCCCCCATTCTTCTCCTATGGCTTGCTATAAACAGAATAAACCCATTTGTTCACGTCAAAAGTACAGTCACCACAGATCATTCTCTGGACTGTACAGAATACCTTGGAAGATTGAGCAATGCACTCCGAAGACAGGCAGAATTAAAACTAGCCATGTGTTCTTCTAGCGAAGCATTTGAACAGTTTGCTTGTGGTCACTTTAACAGACCCAGGATTTTCTCAGCTAGGGTTTTCCAAGTCTGATGCAAACATTCTGTGTATATGTTACTCAGAGGGCTAACCTCCATATCACCCTGGTGGTGCTTTGTAGTCATGTTTATGGAAACTCTTGGTTCTTATAAGCAATAAAGTCCTTACCTCTGACAGGAGTCTTATATCTTCTATGAGCAAGCCTGAGATTAGGCAAACTAAAATCACAGATTCTGTAATTTATCTTATGAACACATTTAAAAATATAAATAATAAGTGTACCATTGACTTTTCAGAAAATGGCCTGAGCAAGAAAGTAAGTAGTGTCCTTCTGTGGTCTCTGCTTCAGTTTCTGCCTCTAGCTTCCTGTCTTGGCTTCAAAGATGGACTGTAACTTGTCAACTCAAATAAATCCTTTCCTTCCCACATTGCTTTTGGTCATTGTGTCTTATTACAATAACAGAAAGCAAATCGACAGAAAGTGGTACCAGAAAGTAGAATCTTGCTGTGATAGACCTGGCTGTGTTGGTTTTGGGAAGGATTATGGAAACATTTGGCTATTGAGCGGTGGGAATTTGAAAGATAAAAATGTTGATGGAAATTCAGATGATAAAGGCCTGGTTTGTGAAGTTTCAGAGGGAATCAAAGATCCTGTTAGGTCTGCTCGAGTGATAGTTGGCATTAGTAATCTGTGAATGTGAAACCTTCTTGTGATTTCCTGTGACAACTGATGTTGGTTAGCTGGGGCTTTAAAAAAAAGCTCTGATTAAAATGCATCATTGAGTCAAACTATTCTGGGAAGTATGACATTTCCAGCATATGTTGGTCTAGAAATCTGACTGGGATAACGAGGGAATGAAGAAAGGAGAGGCAGGCAGGCATATATGTCTATGTCTATGTATATGTATGTGTATATATGTGTATGTGTGTGTGTGTGTATGTGTATGTGTATAAAAGCTGGGATCAGGTAGGCTATGCTCATTCTGATAGAGTAGTACCAGCTATCTATGCATGTTCAGGAATCTCATTGCATTTATCATGTACAACACAGGGTGGAGCTTAGCTAATCTCAGTAGTTGCTCTCCATGGGAATACAGTCTCAGGCTACAGTCATCTGGGAGCAGGAGGCTGCCATTATTAGTTTTGCACATACCAGTCAATTCTTCGTAAATACTCTTGAACCAGAGGAAGGCTGTGCCAATTTCCTGAGTCTCACCTGGTGTGCTGCCTAGTTTCATGTCAATTTGACACAAGCTAGAGTCATCTGAAAAGAAGGAACACCAAATGAGAAAATGCCCCCATAAGATCAGGCTGTAGGCAAGCCTGTAAGATATTTTCTTAACTCGTGATTGAAGGGGGAGGACCCAGCCCATTGTGGGTAGTGCTATCCCTGGTCCTGGGTTCTATAAGAAATTTGGCTGAGTAAGCCATGAGGAGCAAGCCAGTAAGTAGCACCTCTTCCTTGGCCTCTGTATCAGTTCCTGCCTCCCAGTTCTTGCTCTACTTGAGTTCCTGCTCTCACTACTTTTGATAATGAATTCTGTGGTAATTTGGATAAGAACGGCCCCCATAGACTCATATTTGAATGCTTAGGGAGTGGATTAGAAGGCGTGACCTTGTTGGAGGAAGTGTGTCACTTAGGGGTGGCCTTTGAGGTTTCAAATGGTCAAGCTAGGCCTAGTGTCTTTCTCTGTCTTCCTGCTGCCTGCCAAGCCAGATAAAGAACTCTAAGCTCCTTTTCCATCACCGTGTCTGCCTCTCTATTACCATGCTTCCTGTCATGACAATAATCTCTGAACCTTTAAGCTAGCCCCAACTAAATGTTTTCCTTTATAAGAGTTGCTGTGGCCATGGTGTGTCTTCAGAGCAAAAGAAATTCTGAGACCAACTGATATATGGAGCTGTGAATGAAATAAACCTTTTCCTCCCCAAGTTGCTTTTGGTCATAGTGTTTCATCACAGCAATAGTAACCCTAAGACACCTGAAGAAGGCTTTGCCATATGCTTGAGGCACTGGTATCACAGACATGGCTGCGTCCACGTTAACAATATGCATTCATTCAGGACTTTATCCTTTATCTTTAGGGTCAGCACACAGAAGCTGTGGTTGGGTTCATGGTGTGGGTGGTGAGTGCAAAGTCACACATCAAGCTGGAAGCAGAACTTGTCAAACATTGTACAAGAGTATCTCACATGATACTGGTTTTGAAGGTTTGAGGGTTCACAGAAAGCATCCGAGGCTTGACACTACGTGAACAGCATTGTTCAAACACAACCCTGTGTTTTACAGTTTATCCATCAGGCAAAGTCCGTGGGCATTTTCTTAACTGTAAATTAATGTAGATGGCCTAGCTCACTGTGGCTAGTGCTATCCCTTGGTAGATGGGCTTGAGTTTTTTTTTTTTTTTTTTAAGTAGCTAAACAAGCCAGCTGTATGTGGGCATTACTTCCATTGGTGAGGACAGACTAGCTCCCACCTCTTAATACTTGGTGATAAAGTTTCAGCATGAATTTTGTAGGAATAATATATTAGTTTCTTTTCTGTTGATGCAATAAAAATACCTTAACAAAAGCAAGTCAACAAGTTCCTCTGCTTCAGTTCCTGCTTCAGTGGCTACTCTTAATGATGGAATATAACCTATAATCTAAAGTAACCCTTTTTCTCTCCAAGTTGCTTTTTGTCATAGCTTTATCACAGCAACAGAGAAGCACACCAAGACAATATTATTACTATTATTATGTGTGTGTGTATAAAAGTATTATTATGGAATCTTTGACTATGAACACAAGTAAAACTAATGATATAATGATCCTTTATGCTTTCAGGATCTAGTTTCAACTGCCGATTTTTGATGTCAAATTATAATTACAACTTAGTCACTAAAGAACAAGTGTCTTAGTCTTGGCAGAGAGACTACAGCAGCATTGCCCAGTATCTGTTATCCGTGTTAGAAACAACGTAATGATTGGCATTTCTGTGCTCTGCCGTGTTTGCTTCCATGGTTATTTAAATGAGAAATGTCTTTCCCTCCCCCATGCTCATGAACACTGGGACCCCGGTCAGTGGTGCTGTTCAGTTATGCTGCCTGTAGGAGGTAGAAGTCTGTCACTGGAGATAATTTTTGAGGGTTCATAGGCCGCCCTCACTTTCTGTCCTTTCTCTGTGTCTATTTCTTGTGTGTGGATAAAAACGTGACTGGGTAGCTTCCTGTTCCTGCTGTCATGCTTCCCCCACCATGATAGACTCTGTCTCTCTAGAACTGTAAGGGGCGGGGGGAACCTCTTTCTTTCCTAAGCTGCTTATGACTTTTTTAAATCACAAGAAGGTAAAAGTTACCTATATAGTGTACCTTCATAATTCATGCTGAGGCTTATCCACAGGTGGAGTCCTAAGAGGTGGGGATCTTTAGGGGGAATTGATTAAAACAGGAGGGCTCTGTCCTCATGAATGGAAGTAATGTCCATATAAAGTAACTGCACAGACTTTCATGATTCATCTCCCACCCTCCACACTATTTATTAAAAACATTTTCCTTTCCTCTTTGGATTATTTTGGTGTCTTTGTTGAATGCTAACTGGCGATACATTTGTGGGGTCTTCACTTGACACTGGTCTATGTCACCCTGGTCTACGTGTGTGTGTTTGAAGCAACACTACACTGTCTTCATGAGCATAGTTTCACAGTAAGTCTGAAACATGTTGTTCTTTTTCCTCTTAATGACTTTTTTTTTTTTTTGCTAATTTGGGTCCTTTATATTTCCATATACATTAAGAATCAGTTTGTTGATTTCTAAATAAAGCCTGATGGGACTTGGATTAGAATCACGCTGAGTAATGGATTTGTATGGGGAGAATTTCCATCTTCACAATGCTGAGCCTTTTAAGCTCTGAAAATGTTCTCTCCCTTATTCGGTTAAACGTTTTCAGTTTTTCAAAGCAATAGTACAGTACTATAAATGTGTTACAGCTCTGGTGCACTCAGATCGGGGTACTGGATGTTTTTGATGCTACTGCAAATGACATTTCAAAATTTCTTTTTCTGGGGATGGGAAGATGACACCGTGGATAAAGCTCCTGCTTCGCAAGTGGGAGGGCTGGTGTTTGAATTCCTAGCACTTATGTAGCTCTGGCAGCCTGCTTGTCATCCTCAGCACTAAAGCAGAGACAGAGGATCCCCAGAGCAAGCTGACAAGATAGATTAGCGCAATCCGCTATCTCTCAGTTCAGTGAGAGACCCCAACTCAAATATATAAGGTGGAGAGAGAGCCAAGAATATGTCTGATGTCATCTGTCTACATAAGCACAGGCACAAATATATGCACACACCTGCACACACATGTGCCCACATATGCATAACTATGCATTCTCATATTTACACCATATATATATATATATACATATATATATATATGTGTATATATATATATATATATATACATATATATATACATACCCACAACATCTTTTTCTACTTATTTGTTTATGGCATTCAAAAATAAAATTATCTTTGTATATGGAACTTTTTTTTTTTTTTTTTTTTGGTTTTTTGAGACAGGGTTTCTCTGTGTAGCTCTGACTGTCCTGGAACTCACTCTGTAGACCAGGCTAGCCTCAAACTCAGAAATCTGCGTGCCTCTGCCACCCAAGTGCTGGGATTAGAGGTGTGCACCATCACTGCCCTGCAAAGATTTATTTATTTATTATATATAAGTACACTGTAGCTGTCTTCAGACACACCAGAAGAGGGCATCAGATCTCATTACATATGGTTGTGAGCCACCATGTGGTTGTGGGATTTGAACTCAGGACCTTTGGGTGGGCAGTCAGTGCTCTTAACTGCTTAGCCATGTCTGTAGCCTTGGAACTTTCATAACAGCCTTATTCTGTTTGTTCTCATTGTAAGTATCTTTGGATTTTTTCACAATACAATACATCATTGTGTGGAGAGGCAAAATGTGTCCTTCGTGGAGAGGCTTGTCCTGTATTGATGCTCTTGCTCTGGCTTTCTCATCTTGACATTTATTTCCTTTCAGGGCTTGCTTCTTCCCAAAGGTCTCTCACCTCAGTGTCCAGAGCCCTGTCTGTGGGTCCTGCTTGTTTTCTTGTATTTTGTCCTTAGTGTTTCAGAGTTATCTAGAGCGGTGCCTTTGTCTTTCACGTAGGTGATAGGATGTCAACCATTCATCCAAAGAGAAAGACTGTACAGAGTGAGGAGCGTGCTATGGGAGAGAAGATGGAGATTGGGGATTTGGACCCGCTGGTCTGAGCTGCCCATTTTCTGAACAGCTCAGGTCATGGTAGAGAAGTGACAGCAGAGAGGATAGGCAGGTCTTTTTAACCATCAACATACATTGCCTCTAGACTCTACTTAATGTGACTGCTCTCTGCTTCTTCATTGTTTTCTTCCCCTATTTCTCTACTGAACTTGACGTAACAGATGAGGCCTGGGCTCTTCATCTCCCCTTCATCAGTAGGTCATCAGTAGGCCCTTTGTGATGTTTCTTCTGGGAGCCATTACCAACTTTCCATTCAGTTTTTTTCACTAAACAGATGTTGCAGTGACCACACATTTGGGAAATTGCTTGCTTTCCACATGTGAAGCCAGACACTTGTGTGTCACTTCTCTGACTGTAAATATTTTTTTCCTTTTTGAATCTGGATGCATTTTTTTTTCCACCATTGATTCAATATGAACCACTTCAATTAAAGACAGAAAAATAAAACCCATATGTGAATCCTTGTGTGTGAAACGGAAGCCTCATCAAATATTAAAACATACACACACACACACACACACACACACACACACACACACACACACACTTTCAACACCTGAGTCTCCCTTTTATCCCAGTAACAAGGGCGAGAAACTCTTTGAAATCCTCCCTGAATTCCATGTAAATGACCATGCCAGTTAGGCAGCAAGTGATCTTCAAAGCCAGCGTCCTTCCAATAAATGTTTGCCCTGATTTCAATATTCCTAAAGACTCACGGATGGCAGAAAAAAACAAAGAGATAAGGGGGGGAAGTATCTCTTTGATTGCCCCCCCTTGGTGTGTATATTTGAATTCGGACATGATATTGGACCAGCTCTCTGGTCATTCAGGGACTTTCCAGCATTCTTTATTGCTAGTGGATAAGAATGGTAACATCCACATATGCTGGTGGGGGTGGGGTAAAGACAAGCTGCATTATAGCATCAGATGTCCCCATGCTCTCTCTCCTCTTTGTTACTTGTTCTTTATGCCATTGGGGATTAAGCTGTTTGAGAAGAGGCTAAAGGTTAGGGGTGCAGCTCAGCATGGACAGGGACCTAGATTTAATTTTTAGTACCACAAACAAAACCCAGAAACGAATGAACGAACGAACGAACAAACAAACAAACAAGAACTACACAAAAGAGTTGGAAAGAATCAATAGTTATTCTGACCTATTATCGACTATTGTTTGAACTTTGAACCTTTAATCCTTGGTGCTATGATGTTCAATGCTTTCATTTCTAATGTGACTTTTAAGTTTTTAATTTTATTTTGTAATATAAGAAATGCATTCCCAAAGTAGTCCTACGAAACTCTAGAGTCTGATTCCTAGCATCCCTCAGATGCCTTAGTGTCACAGCAAAGACTGTATCTCAAAGATGGTCCAGAACCAAAGACCCCACTAGACCTTCCTGGGCTCACAAAACTACAGAAAAGGAAACTGGAGATGTTGTTCCCTTTTTCAATGTGTATTAATTAAATAAAGGATATCAACTGCCTTACCCAGTGACTTCCTCGCAAACTGAGAGGAGGTAACTTAGATGGGGTGGTGTGTGTGTGGGGTAAACTAAGCTAGTATTGTTTTTTGGGGGGTGGGGGTGGCAGAAGCAGAATACCAGGATAACAGTATTACCTTTTTTATTTCGGAGAAAAGAATTTCTGACCCTTAAATTCTGATATTAAAAATAATTATTATTAAGAAAACTACTATTATTAAGAAAATGATTATTAAGACAGCTTGACTACATAACAAGTAATAAGAAAATTAATAATATATTAACACCTAGGGAGCAATGGTTTGGTTACTTTAATATAACTACAGAGAGCCCAAAGAAGCTAGAACCTTAATTGTTTTGGCAAGAGGAAGCTACAGCTTGGTTTGTGCACTGACCCAACTCTGGTGAATATCAGTAGGATAAGTTACCTCGATTCCGTCCAGTAGACACATGGAGAGAAGTGCACATGTAGCTCACTAAATTTTTGTCACACTGTCAACTCCCCAAAAGGAACAGGTAAAATCAATTCTACAAGCAGAGATCAGTTATTCCAACCGATTTAAAAGTTTTCATTTCCATATACAATTAGAAACTTGCACGCGGGGTGGTGGTGGCGCATGCCTGTAATCCCAGCACTCTGGGAGGCAGAGGCAGGCAGATTTCTGAGTTGGAGGCCAGCCTGGTCTACAGAGGGAGTTCCAGAACAGCCACGGCTACACAGAGAAACCCTGTCTCGGAAAAACCAAATCCAAAAAAACCAAAAAAAAAAAAAAAAAAAAAAAAAAAAGAAAAAAAAAAAAAAGAAAAGAAAGAAACTTGTGAGATGTTTTAGTTTTGTTTTTCATCTTCTTGTTCTGTCTCTGAATGCTAATATGTATTCAACACTGATAGACATTGCAATTTCAGTGGTTGAAATGACATTTAACCTTACCCAAACAACAAATAAGCAGCAAAATATTTTACACACCTTTAGCCTTAAATCTCAAATTAATTAAAACGGGAAAAAAATTAAAAATCAGTTCCTCACTCCCAGCAGCCATGTGTGTTTGGCAGTTGTATGCAGCTGCTAGCAGTTTTTCCCAAACACTATTTCCAGCGTGGCCCTAATCAAGCCTCTGTCCAATCCTTCAGCGAGAACTTCTTGTGTTGGACCATGTCCAGCTATGAGCTGAATTACATTCTTGCCAAATTCATGCTGGAGCCCAACCCTCGGCAGAGTACAATGGGGTTGTGTTTGGAGAAGGGCATTTAAAGAGACGATTAAGGCAAAAAATGAGGCATCTGAATGGTGCGCTTCTTCAGAGAGGGGATTTGGACACACACAGACTCCAGAGGTGCTCGTACACAAAGAAAAGCCAGAGTGACAAGAAGGGCTGGCCACTTGTGGCCCCAGGACAGAAGGCAAACCACTGCCTTCTGCGGCATCCACTGCCTAGTCTATTGAAGCATCCACTGCCTAATCTATTGAACTGAGCTGTGACAAGGCTAGCAAATAAGAAAGTAATCCAGTGTGGGGAAGGTAAAAAGTTCATGTAAGCGCTCTACTCTTCAGAAGTAGGCCTTTCAGTTAGCCACTGGCTTCGTAGTTTGATATCCCATAGACTCTGTAAGCTTGGCTTTCAAAACACATTTAAGAAAAGGGATCCACAGGCTGCCCTTTTTGGTTTGTCCCTTTAAATGGCCTTGGATTCATCCCTTTTCGGCTAGGATGCTGTGTGGGTTTTCCATTTGGAAGCTGGTGGGTGAATGAGACGCCCTTGGAATCGCAAAACACACAGCTTTGAGGTTCAAGGTGAAGTGCCTGCACCTATCAGGTGGAGTCTCTCGCCTTCGTCCACCACAGCTCAGTCTCTTTATGATTGCCGAAGTTTGTTAATAACATTTGCGCCTATGCTAATACAATCAGAAAAATTATGCAGCCGGCCTATTTCCTCCCAGAGAGAGCAGGGTGATCAGCCATTAGTGATTCACACTGATGAGCCTCTACTAATTGCGCAGAATGTAATTAGTGATTATATAATATTTGAGCTCTTGCAACTGTCATTAATGTCCACAATTCACCAGAGATGGGCTCTGCTGAATGGAGTATGATTGTTGCATGCTAAATCTAGTTAATCTGAGGTATGGTAATCAACACCGGGTGCACTTTAGGCAGTGCTTAAAAGCACTAGTGACCTCAGGAGGAAAAAAAAATCCCACCCCTGCCATCTAGTAAAGTCTGAACTGAATACAATAGAGATCTCTTTCAAAAGAGGAATTTAATAATGAAATTGCCTGGAAAATTCAAAAGCAGAGTTATTCAAAGGCTTTAACCCCTTTAGATTTTTTATTTTTGTAACAGATACAATGATCAAAATGTATTGGTGCTGACATTAATTATGATACATTAGATTACTGACTCAGGTTGTGCTGTATGTTAAAAGTACTGATAGTTTTATCATGTGGCTAAAGAACTGGGTTAGGAAGTAGTTCTTGAGGGGCAGCAGAGGTACTCAGCATTTAAGAGCCCATACTCCTTTTATAGGACACCTGAGTTCAGTTCTCAGCACCTTTATCAAGCAGCACATCTTGGGTGTGATTCTCTGGTAGAGAGAGAGAGCAAATGAGCTTAGGTGTTTGAGGACGTGAGTCTGCGACTCAACGCTGGGGAAGAAAGAAGAAAGAGCATCGTTCCTAAGAGGAAAGATAGGGCAGGCAAGATGGCTTATGGGGCAAGGCTTCTTTTTATCAAACCTTCATGCAATCCACAGAGTAGAAGGAGAGAACAAATTACTACATGCCATACACACACACACACACACACACACACACACGCACGCACGCACGCACGCACACGCACGCACACGCACGCACACGCACATGTACACGCACATGTACACGCGCACGCGCGCACATGCGCACGCACACAAGCACACGTGAGTGGGAAGAGTTTAAATGCTCCTCAAAAGGGCCATGTGCTAAATATTTGCTCTTCAGTGTGGCACTAATGGGAGACTGTGAAACATTCAAGAGATCCAAAGAGAGTCTTTGGTCATTAAAGGCTGTGTCTTTACAGGGGATAAACTCCAGCCCTTGTTTCTTCCTGTTTATTTTTTTCCAATTTCAGTTATGAATGCCTTTGCTTCTATTCCCAACCAGGATGTAATGCCTCAGGCTCAAAAGCAGCAGAGTCAATTGATGACAGACTGAGATCTCTAAGCCTATGAGCCAGAACAGTGCCTGCTTGTAAGTTATCTCAGCTCTTAGGCGTAGTGATGGTTGGTCCAGAGGGTGATCTATGGCAGCCATACTTTCAGTTTCCAATGAGTGAGTTTATTAAGTACACAGAGAGCAAAATTAAATGAACAAGTCCCAAGCAGCAGATAGACAGAGGCAGGAAATGTACAGGGCAACGTCATCACCT
This sequence comes from Apodemus sylvaticus, assembly GCF_947179515.1. Classification (NCBI taxonomy): domain Eukaryota; kingdom Metazoa; phylum Chordata; class Mammalia; order Rodentia; family Muridae; genus Apodemus; species Apodemus sylvaticus. Next base: position 130,061,605 of record NC_067476.1, on the reverse strand, counting down.
CAAGAGTTCACAACGTCCGGCAGGGATGACTGGAGTAGACTGACGGAGAGAACAAATGAGAGTCAACTGAGGGCCTTACAAATGCCCAGAAGAAACTCACTGGGGAAACCGAGGCAGCCAGATGGAATTCCCAGCTGAGCTTCTTCTCACAGATGAGCTTTTCATGGCTGGACTTCTGGCTTTGTGTCTCCATGGAAGGTATTTTACACCATGCACCAAACAGCAGCAACCAATATTGGAAATGGTTTCTCTTCCTGCCGTTCACAGAGGCAACGTGCTGACTCAGGAGAGATTTTTCTGTTCTCTTCCGTCCCTGCCACAGTCGGGGAGACTAGGACATTTTTGGGCAAGAGTCTTGGAGTATTCTTGATGTAAGCATGCTTGGGTCTAGTGTACATGTTTCTCTCTCTCTTTCTCTTTCTCTCTCTCTCTCTCTCTCTCTCTCTCTCTCTCTCTCTCTTTCCTCCCTCCCTCCCTTCCCTCCACGCCCCCCACCATCTGTTGTGAACAAATTCATTTCCAGAGGGAGCTTCTTAGTGAGTTCAAACTAAAACAGCATGTACCACTTTACTGATAGAGGGTACAGGGTACATTACACACACACACACACACACACACACACACACACACACACACACACACACATTCTCCTAGAGGGCCACCAGCACCACTGAATACCGTTTGTGCCTAGTGGTAACAAACTCATAAATGCTGTCTTTTCTTGCTTCTCTACATCTCCATTTCTCTTTCTGATTCTCTTACTGCTCAAAATCATGGCCTGTATAAACCATCTAGCCTCAAGCCCCTGCTCCAGGTTCCGTTTCTGTCTTTCCATCCTTTCTCATCAAAAGGTGATATTACAACCTACAAAGACATCTAAGATCTGCTTACACAGTTAGCAAACTCCAAGTTGTCCTCTCTTCAATATGTGTTTACTAATGAGTTCATATACACTGAAATCTTTTGTATTAACTGCAATCTGTGTATTAAGTTGCAGAACCAATCAACAGCTGTGGAATTCCAATGTACAATCTATGCTAGTTTATAAATTTCCAATGCCTCAGCCTTGGAAATAAGGCTGTATTTTTCAAAAGATAATCAGGTAAGTGTAGACCCAAGGAACACCCAAATTTGTGATTGAGGTTATCTCCTTCCATGTGGGGATTTTATGTAAAAACTGAAAATACCTTGCTTTCTAAGGTGCATCTTAGTGGCTGTTTGAACAGGTCAAGTTCCTCCAGGTATGGGTGTTTAGACTCTGGGAAAGTTCAGTTGAACAGTAATGATAACAGGGATTTGCAGGACCATGCACTCTGTATAGACTATAGTCCAAGCTTTCTGCTTTAAGAATGATCACAGTCTCCAGTTATAAAAGGGAACATAGCTTTAAAAAGCTAGGTGGACTGTTACCTAAGAACACATTTAAAAGTATCTTTTATTTGCCTGGTGTAATTTTTGTCTCAGAGACTTACTCTCTTCATCTACTAACCCAGACCTAGTCCTAGAATCTTCTAGACTCCATAAATCTTATGTAGGCATAGAATGTTTTCAGCCCGTGAGATTTGCTGCTGAATAAGGTCACCCCTTCCTACTTCTTTTTGATCTCTGGCTGGCTGGTAAACTCAGCTGTTCTGGCTCAAACTCCTCTCCAGGCTGACTGATTCGATTTGTCTTCTCTCTTCTTCTATTGCGTTGTGCTACTTGGCCTCACACTAACTCTCCGGCTCTTTCTCATTCTTTGACTTGTTCTGTCTTCACCTGTGTCTAGCTTGTTCTCTTTCTGCAACCTGTCTCTGTACAACTGTCCCAGTAAAGCTGCCTCCTCTCCTCTTTCTTAAGGGGTCTCTTTTCTCTCTGTTCTCATGAGAGCTGGGCATATCATAATCTGCCCAATCTTCCTCTGATTCAGCACTTTGCTACACAATTAGACATCCCTTTCAAACAGGAGTGCTTCCTTCTACAAACTAACTTTACCTTCATTGTTTGGGATTAAAGGTGTGTACTAAGGGCCGAGCCACACCACAATTGGAAGCAGTACCATCTCCTCCCCCCAAGTAAATAACACAATCTCGGGGTTCACAGTGTGATATAATATCCTTCAACAAACACCTGACCTGTAAGTGACAATGAGGAGAGTTGCTTGTGATCTGACTTGCTCAGAGGCCTACCATTGGTTTTTGAGGCTGAAAAATCAAAGCTATCAGCATCCCTTGCTTCTGTTTCTCCTTCGTGGCTAGCCTGAGGTAAGGGTCAATAGAGAGCAGCAAGCCATTGTATTTCTCCAGGCCCTCTCATAGACATTGCTCTTCCAAAACTACAACTGACGTCTTTGTCCATAGGCTGCTCCCAAGACTTTTTTTTTTTAATCACATAGCTGGTCAGCAGAAGTTCTTAGAATTTTTATCCTTGTAGAACAACTTTTACAGGGTTATAAAAATGGTAGCATTTTTCTCTTGCTGTGGACATGTTGTAAAAGGACCTGTACTGAATCCATATGCACCCCCTACCCCACCAGACTCAAGCAAAAATTGAGAATTTGTTTATACTTCATCTTTTGTACTTTTTCATGTTCTTCCACAAATCTTTAAATGACGTGGACACTATACCTCATCGGATGGGTGTGCTTCTGGAGACCTGAACCTAATACAGAACCTAGGAAAACGTCTATTAATTCTTAAAGCCAAAGTCACTCAGACAAAAACAAACTGCAAGACAAATGTGATTTAGTAAGTATGAACAAGGTTATCCATTGCTCAACTACAATTTGCCTATATTTGGAAACCATTTACATATCCTAGTTAACTAATTAACTCAACAAATGATGACACATTCATTAAGTAGAATATAAAACTATTAAAATGAAAACACTCCACTTTCAACCAGCAAGAATTTAGCTCAATCTATTTGATTGAAAGGGGGAAAAGGGGAAAAATGAAAAGAAAATGTGCAAAACACAGGGTACAGAATAAGAAGCCAAATGAACTCTCAAAACATTGGTATTTGCTATAAATTTATGAAACCTAAAAGCACAGAACATAGATGAGTGAGATAGCTCAGCAGGTAAAGGCACCTGCCACCAAACCTGATGACATAAGCTTGATCCTTGGCTCCCATAGGATGTAAGGAGTGAACTGACTTCTTCTGACTATCCTGTGACCTCCACATGTGTGCTGTGGCAGGCATATCTACACATACAATAAATAAATAAACAAACAAATAATTAATTTTTCTAAAAGTACAGAATCTAAGACTGAATTTGAAAATGAAATAATTCCCATAAATATACTTTATTTTACTTTCTTCCTTTCTTCCTTCCTCCCTTCCTTTCTCTCTCCCTCCCTCCCCTTCTTTCCCTCTTTCCCTCCCTCCTTTCTTCCCTCCCTCCCTCCCTCCTTCTCTCCCTTCCTTCCTTCCTTCCTTCCTTCCTTCCTTCCTTCCTTCCTTCCTTCCTTCCTTCCTTCCTTCCTTCCTTCCTTCCTTCCTTCCTTCTTGGAACAGGGTCTTACTATATAGACCAGGCTGGCATGGAACTCACAGAGACCTGTCAGTCACTGCCTGCTATGTGCTGGGATTTTGAAAGAGACATACCACCATACCCAGCCAAGAAACACTCTTAAAAGATTAAAAAAAATGTCTAAATAGAGTAGGATGGAAAAAGTTGGACTTTATAAGGCAAAATTGAACCCAAAGAAAGCTGAAAGCAACCTTTATATTCATCCAAATAAAATGAAAAGCAAAGATATGTTTTTGTTGGTTTTCTGAACAGGCTTTCTCTGTATAGCCCTCACTGTCCTGGAACTCACTCTGTAGACCAGGCTCACCTTGAACTCAGTAATCTGCCTGCCTCTGCCTCCTGTGTGCTGGGATTAAAGGCATGTGTCAGCACTGCCCAGCAAAAATGTTATTAATAATAATATAAAATGTTATCTAACTGCAAAAGTCACACTAGAACAAAAACTATACCTTTATTCCAATTACATATGGTCTCTCCTTAACCTAAAGCTGACTAAACTATGATCAGGAAGACTGCATAATCTATTGTTTTTGAAGAGTTTAAAACAATCCTTTAATAAAGCTATTATATAAAGTAGATTAAAATTAAGCAGAGACATAAATGTTTGAAGAAAAAACCCAAATAACCTTGAACTCATAGATATATGCAGAAATGAAACAGAGACAGAGCTAGACACGCAAACATTAGACAAAGAGAGTCACATTCATTGTGGAGGATATTCTCACAGGGTATAGAATCTGAAAAGCATTTTTTTTCCAGTAATTTACTCCAAAGAAGCAAGAAGTACTTATGAGAACATTGTTTTGCCACATATTCATCTCACCTCTCTCCAAACAGCCAATAGCCATATTTTCTCAATGCAATTAACACGTAAACACTACATTAGTCAATGTGTTACTAAGTCAAACATATATTGTCAAAAGGAATACTTATATTTCTTCTTCCAAGAGTAGTTCTCCTTTTGGGTCTTGATGTTGCTGAATGGCAGGCTTATTTTTAGAAATGCTTAACTAAGTTGGAGGTATTGCTCAGTAGTAGGCAATTTGGCTAGCATATGTAAAGCCTGAAAAACAGAGAGCATTTAGCTAGAATGACTTGTTAATCTTATGTGCAGAACTGCTGTCTCAGGGTTGGGGGCAAAGAAGGTATAAATGCTAGAAGCCTCATTCTAGGGTCCCTCATTGACCCTATAGCCATGGAGGAATATTTACAACCTATTGATAATGATATCATACTTTGTGAAATTTGTGGCTCATAAATAAACACAGAACCTACAAGCATCTTCTTTTAGCTTTTAAACTTATTAATTAGGGGCTAGGGATGTAGTTTAGTGGTTTAACATATATAAAACCTTGGGCTAAAACCCTAGCAGCATAAGAAAACAAATATATTAGTTAGGAGACTAGAAAGTTTAGCGTGTTAGGCAGTTTTCTATTACCATAACAGATTACCTGAGATAGTCTACTTAACAATAGGATGGGGGGACCCCCCCCAGCCACCAGTGACATTCAGATGGCCTCCACCTACCAGCATGTGGTGGCAGTCGGGCAGAGGACACCCAGAGGCTCAGGAGCCAGGAGGATGAGCAAGTAAGGAGTGGAGAATGGGGAGAGAAGGAGAAGCAGAATGGTGTGTGCATGATGAAGAGAGGCGGAACTGGAGACACCAGGGTCATGAGGAACAGCCTCACGTGAACCCCAGGCCATGGTGAGGTTCAGCTCACACTGCCACTAAGGACCGTGTCTTATTCTGTGGCACTGTGTCAATCTCCATGGCCCATGTTACCACCAAAGGCCATGCAGATGTCCCTGCTCTGGGCTGCCTCCTGGGGCCATACTGATGTCAGAGGGCTGCACAGAACTGGCCCTGCCCCTTATTGGCTACTGGCCCCCACTCCTTGCAGGCTGCAGTACTCTGAAGAGCTGCCCTTTACCTTGCCTGGGCAGTGCTGTAGAGCTGGCCCTGGGGACAAGCACAGGAGAGCTGGGCGTGAGAGCATGGGATAGTCCTGCCTCTTGCCAGCTGTGGCACTGGGGTGAGCTGGCTCCTCCCTCACCGGTGCCTTGCCATAGAGCTGGCCCTGGTGGTAGGGGTGAGGGAGAGCCAGTCTAGTCTCATGCTGACTGCCACAAGCAGGAGCACTGGCCCGGCCCCTCACCTGGGCAAAGCAGGAAGCTGGCAGGCTAAACAAAACAGACATCACCCAAGCCCGATCCAGGACTCGGAGTTCGCCCACCCTAACTCTACAACATCTACACCATCTCTGAACTGATGTCCCAGAGGAGTCCTGGTGAGAATCCAGTATTGGTAGTATAACAGAAGCCAGAGGCCTTGAACTAGACCAATGACTCACTATAATAAACATTTGCTAACAAAGCTGTTAGGGCAAAAAGGTATACTGTGGGACAGACACACTGTGACACATTGCAACTTCCATAGTGAGATTTATTTATTTATTTATTTATTTATTTATTTATTATTTTTAATCTTTTGTTTTCTTTTGGGCAGTGAGCCCATATGGAGGAATGAAGAGATGAGTGGGATTGGGGTACTTGATGTGATATATTCATTATTAAATTAATCAATACAATTTTTATTTTTACAAAGAGAAAAGAGAGTTTAGGCTTACAGGCAGCAACTCTCCATTGCTGCCTCACCCTGTATTAAAGGTTCTACTACCTCCTACAAGTGTTATGGACTGGGGACCACACCTCTGGACTTCTAGGCCATTGGAAGACAGTCTAGGTACAAATCATAGCAGTAATAGCAAGGGAGTCAACTCAGGACTTTCAGAAAAACATAACAGGTGAGTTCAAAGGAAGCAACGAGTGAAGAGCACGTGTTCATAAAGTAGAGAAATATAGCTGGTCGTCGAACAAAAGTTCTCTTTAAAAAAGAATAATATGCATTGAAAAGATCAGTAATATAAGGTAATCTTTTACCTCTGCAAATAAAGGAGAGCAAGGGACAAATGACAATAAACACAAAGAGTAAAGTAAAAAAGGAATTGTTTTGCATATGTATCTATGTTCCATGAGATGGTTTAAATTATGAAAAATCCCTAACATCCCAAACTTGCTGCAAGAAGAGATAACTCCAAAGTGGTTTCTTTCCAATAGTGAGGCAAAACATTTAAATTAATTCTAAAGAAAATAGGAGAAAGGAAATAGTAAAGACAACACCAGAAATTAAATACAAAAGAAAATTAACCATTTAAACAGTTAATTCAATGAAAAAAATGATAAAAAAAATCTTTAAACTTCTAGAAAGATTTACCAAGAAGAGAAAATTTCTATCCCTTATTCAAAATAAGCATGAGAAGGAACTTTAACTTCCTACCTTTCTGCACCATTTTGTCACACACTGCCCAGACCACTGTGTCTCTCAGCAATGATCTGAGAAACTTCTATTTGGAGTAGATGGTGATTAATGCAGAGATCCACAGCTTGCCAAAGTGCAGAGGATGAGACTGCAGAACGTTCAGTTCTCAAGGGAACATGCATACTGTCTCCCAAGACTCGGGGATCACTGCAGAAAAGAAGGGTGGAAAGTGTAAGAACCAAGGAGGTAGATGAGTACTGGGAAACATCTGGCCACAGCAGGGAACTCACATTGATTGCCACAACATGCACAAAACCTGGGCAAGTCCAAGTTAGACCAAATCCCACCATGGAGAGGGGAGTTCAACATATAGTCCTATACCTACCCGTGGATGGAAGGGTGGCTGCTGGGAAGAACAGCTGTAGTTTTCTTTAAGAATCTTAACCCTGGGATAAGGTGACCACTCTCCTGTGGAAAAGTATATGTGTAAGAATATCAAGCTGCACAAATAGGACTTGAAGTCATAAAAAAAGAAAAGGCACAACATTGTGTACGGTAGGAATGGAGGTTGGGTCTGGGAAGAGTTGGAGGAATAAATATGATCAGAACATGCTTAGAACTCAAAGTTCTCGAAGAACTAATAAAAATAAGTAAGATGATATTACTAGAGAGACTTTAAAGAGATCAGAAGCAGATGTTTAGAACAACTTATCCCAACATATGTCTAGATAGATAGTACAAATTTTTAAAAATCTATGAAAATGAATACATGTAGAAACAAAAAATTTAAATATCTTCTTATGTCTATAATATAAATGGAGTTCATGACTCCATTCCCTGGGCCACAACTCAGTCTGCCTTCCTGGAGACCTGCTGCCACTCAGGACAATCAGGTGAGATACCCAAACCCCAATCTCTCACCTGCTGGGATCCCTGCAAGCCTAGCAACCAGGAGGCCCCCCCATCCCCTCTGTGCTCCATTTTCTTCTGGTCCACACCTCTACCTGCAATCCTGGATCTATACTCCATTCCCCAGGCCACAGGAACTTTCTGCTTTTTTGGAGGCCTGGTGCTACACTAGACAACCAGAGGCATGCTGCCATTAGGGACTACCAGCTCTAGCTGTATTCGCAGAGGCCTGCTACAATCAAGGACTACCAGGCCAGCCAATACCCAGGACAACAAGTTGGCTAAAGGCTAACACAAGGACAAAATCAACAAAAGCCAGGGCAATCAGAACCTAGGCACCATCAGAACCTAGCTCTCCTACTACAGAAAGCCCTGGATATCCTAACATACCTGAAGGACAAGATAATGACCTTATATTGCATGTTATGATGATGACAGAGGCCTTTGAAGAGGAAATAAATAATTATCTTAAGGAAATACAGGAAAATACAACCAAACAGGCAAAGGAAATGAATAAAGCCATTCAAGACCTGAAAATAGAAATAGAAGCAATAAAGAAAACACAAAAAGAGGCAACCCTGGAGATGGGAAAACTAGGAAAAAGAACAGTAACTATAAGTACAAGCATCACCAACAAAGTATAAGAGATGGCAGAAAGAATATTAGGTGTAGAAAAAAAATAGAAGAAACTGATGCATCAGTCCAAGAAAATGCCAACTCTAAAACATTTCTAACACAAAACATCCAGGAAATTTGGGATAGTATGAAAAAAAACCAAATCTAAGAAAAATAGGAATAGAAGAAGAAGATTCCCAGATGAAAGGCCCAGAAAATATCTTCAATAAAATCATAGCAGAAAATTTCCCTAACCTAAAGGAAGAGATGGCCATAAATGTATAAGAATCTTACAGAACACCAAATAGATTGGACCATAAAAGAAAATCCTCCAGCCGAGGCATGCCTAGGCACGCACTAGGGAAGCAGAGGCAGGTGGATTTCTGAGTTCGAGGCCAGCCTGGTCTAAAGAGTGAGCTCCAGGACAGCCAGGGCTACACAGAGAAACCCTGTCTCGAAAAAAAAAAATCCTCCAGCCACATAATAATCAAAGCACTAAATATATAGAACAAAGAAAGAATATCAAAAGCTGCAAGGTAAAAAGGCCAAATATGTATAAAGACAGACCTATCAGAATGACACCTGAGTTCTCAACAGAGACCCTAAAAGCAAGAAAGGCCTGGACAGCTTTCCAGACTCTAAGAGACTACAGATACCAGCCCAGATTTCTATACCAGGCAAAACTTTCAATCACCATAGATGGAAAAATCAAGAGAATCCATGGCAAAACCAAATTTAAACAATATCTTTGCATATTTAACCCTACTAAGGATACTAGAAGGAAAACTCCAACACAAAGAAGTTGACTACACCCAAAAAACACAATAAGTTAATAATTTCATAGCAAAACCAAAGGAAGAGAAGAGAAACATACACCCACCCACACTCACACCTACCCACCCACCCACACACCCACACACCCACACACCCACCCACCCACATTCTTTCTCTCTCTCTCTCTCTCTCTCTCTCTCTCTCTCTCTCTCTCACACACACACACACACACACACACACACACACACACACAGAATACCAATATCAAAATAACAGGTATCACAAGTGCCTTCATAAAGAAACCATAGAGCTCTCATACTAACAATTTAAAAATACACCTGAAAGATCTAGAAAAAAAAAAAAAAGAAGAAGAAGCAAACACACCCAAGAGTAGATGGCAAGAAATAAACTCAGTCCTGAAATCAATCAATTACAAACAAAGAGAACAATACAAAGAATGAACAAAACCAAGAACTGTTTTTTTGAGAAATTCAAGATAGACAAACTGTTAGACGAACTAACTAAAGGGCAGAGAGACAATATCCAAACTAATAAAATCAGAAATGAAAAGGGAGACATAACAGTAAACACTGAGGAAATTCTGAACATCATTAGTCCTTACTTCAAAAGCCTGTAATCCAAAAAATTGAAAAATCTAATTGAAATGGATGCTTTTCTAAGTAGATATCACTTACTAAAGTTAAAGATCAGGTAAACTAAATAGTCCTATACCCCCTAAAAAAATAGAAGCAGTCTTTACAAATCTCTCAGCAACAACTCAACAACAACAACAACCACAACAGCAACAAAGCCCAGGGACTAAAGTTTTTAGCACAGAATTATACCAGGTTTTCAAAGTAGCACTAATACCAGTACTCCTCAAACTATTCCACAAAATAGAAACAGAAGAAATATTGCCAAACTCATTCTGTAAGACTACAGTTACCCTGAAACCTAAACCACACAGAGACTGAACAAAGAGAATTTCAGACCAATCTCCCTTATGAACATTGGTGTAAAAGTACTCAATAAACTACTTGCAAACTAAATCCAGGAATACATCAAAAACATCATACACCATGGTCAAGTAGGCTTCATTCTAGGAATGCAGGGGTGGCTAAATTCATGAAAATCTACTAATGTAATCTACCATATAAACAAATTGAAAGAAAAAAATCACATGATTAGATGCTGGAAAAGCCTTTTACAAAATCCAATACCACTTCTTTTTAAAAGTCTTGGAGAGATCAAGGATATAAAGCACATACCTAAACACAATAAAGGCAATCTATGGTTAGTCAATAGCCAAATTAAATGGAGAGAAAATTAAAGCAATTCTTCTAACATCAGGTATGAGGCAAGGCTGTCCACTCTCTCTGTATCTCTTCAGTACAGTACTTGAAGTTCTAGCTAAAGCAAACGGACAGATAAAGGAGATCAAGTTGGAAAGGAAGAAGTCAAAGTATCACTATTCTCAGATGAGATGATAGTATACATAAGTGACCCTAAAAAACTCTACTGAAGAACTCCTACAGCTAATAAATACCTTCAGCAAAGTCGCTGGATACAATATTATCTAAAAAAAAAAAAATCAGTAGCTCTCCTTTATACAAATGATAAATGGACTGAGAAAGAAACCAGGGATACAACACCCTTCACAAAACCCACAAATATTATAAAATATCTTGGTATAACTCTAACCAAGCAAGTGAAAAATCTGTTTGACAAGAACCTCAAGTCTCTGGAGCTTCAAGTCTCTGAAGAAAGAAACTGAAGAACATACCTGAAGTTGGAAAGATCTTCCATGCTCATGGATTAACAGTAAAAATGGCCATTTTACAAAAAGCCATTTCCAGCTTCAATGCAATTTCCATCAAAATTCCAACACAATTGTTTTATAGACTTGGAAAGAACAATTCTCAGCTTCATATGGAAAAACAAAAAACCCAGGCTAGATAAATGAATCATGTAAAAAAAAAAAAAAAAAACCCAAAACTTCTGGAGGTATTACTATCCTTGATTTCAAACTGTACTACAGAGCAATAATAATAAAAACTGTGTGGATTATTATAGAAACAGACAGGCTGATCAATGGAATCACATCCAAGACCCAGAAATAAACCCACAAACCTATTGACACTTGATTTTTGACAAAGAAGCCAAAATCATGTTATGGTTTGTATATGCTTGGCCCAGGGAGTGGCACTATTAGAAGGTGTGGCTGGCCCAGTTGGAGTAGGTGTGGCCTTGTTGGAGTAGGTGTGTTACTGTGGGCATGGGCTTTAAGAGCTTCATTAGCTAGCATTCTAGTAGCCTTCAGATGAAGATGTATAACTCTCAGCTCCTCTTGCACCATGCCTGCCTGAATGCTGCTATGTTCCTGCCTTGATGATAATGGACTGAACTTCTGAGCCTGTAAGCCAGCCTCAATTAAATGTTGTCCTCATAAGAGTTTCCTTGGTTATGGTGTCTGTTCACAGCAGTAAAACCCTAACTAAGACACCATACAGTGAAAAAATGAAAGTATCTTCAAAAAATTATGCTGAACTAGCTAGATGTCTACACAAAGAAGAATAAAAATAGATTCATAATTTTCAGCCTGCACAAACTGAAGTCCAAGTGGATCAAAGACCTCAACACAAAACCCAATATACTAAATTTAATAGAAGAAAAAGTGGGAAATAGCCTTGAACACATTGGCACAGGGGAAAATTTCCTGAACAGAACACCAATGGTTCAGGCTCTAAGGTTGATAAATGGGACATCATGAAACTAAAAAGCTTCTGTAAGGCAAAGGACACTGTCAATAAGACAAAACAGCAGCCTATTTTTTGGGAAAATATCTTCACCAACCCTACATCTGACAGAGAGCTAATATCAAACAAAATATATAAAGACACCAACAAATCAAATAACCCAATTTAAAAAATAGGGTACAGAGCTAAACAAAATTCTCAGCAAAGGAATCTCCAATGGCTAAGAATCACTTAAAGAAATGTTCACTGTTCCTTAGTCATCAGGGAAATGCAAATCAACAACCCTGAGAATCCACATTCACCCATCATTATGGCTAAGTTAAAAAACTCAAGAGACAGCACATGATGGCAAGGATGTGGACAAAGGGAACACTCCTCCATTGCTGGTGGGAGTGCTTGTACAACCACTCTGGAAATCAGTCTGGCTGTTTCTCAGAAAATTGGGACTAGTTCTACCTCAGGACTCAGCTACACCACTCCTGGGCATATAACCAAAAAATGTTCCACCATGCCGCAAGGACACGTGCTCCACTATGTTCATAGCAGCTTTATTCATAATAACCAGAAACTGGAAACAACTCAGATGTCCCTCAGCTAAAGAACAAATACACACATTTGGCTCATTTACACAATGGAATACTACTCAGCTATTAAAAACAAGAATATCATTAATTTTTCAGGAAAATGGATCGAACTAGAAAATATCATCCTGAGGGAGGTAACCCAGACCCAAAAGGTCGTGCATGGTATGTACTTACTAATTAGTGGATATTGGGCAAAAAGTTCAGGTTACTAACACTTCACTCTGCAAACCCAAAGAAGCTAAACAATAAGGAAGGTCCAAGGAAAGATGCTTGAATCTCATTTCAAAGGGGAGTAAAATAGTCATAGGAGGCAGATGAGGGGAAGGAACTGGGTTGGAGACAGGAGGGGACTTGTATTCAGGATCAAGTATGGGGAGATACAGGAGAGAGGGCTAGAGGGCCAGGAGAATGAATGGCTGGTGGGTGTTTGTGGATGGAAGCCCTCTTGGACTTGCCAGAGACCTGGGATAGAACATCCCAGGAGTTTATGGGGTTAGCGGAGACTCCTACCAGTGGGGATATGGAACCTGAAAAGGACACCTCCTATAGCCAGACAGGACTCCCAGTGGAGGTAATGACACCAACCCACCCAACAAACTTTCCACCTAAAATTTGTCCTGTCTACAAGAAATGCAGAGACAAAAATGGAGCAGAAACTGAGGGAGTGATGGTCAACCGATAACTGCCCCAACTTGAAACACCAATCCCTGACATTATTAATGATATTCTGTTATGCATGTGAAAGGATAGAAAATAATACAGCCTAACTCTATTGACCCCAAGAAATCAGTAGTTTAAAATGCTATCTCGCTTTGTTAGAAACTAGGTAAAAGGTCACATTCCAGAGCCTGCCCTTTGTTTAGACCTAGCAGAAAGGCCTTGAATAGGTGATCCTGGCCCCAAATGGGCTAAGCTTATCTTCTGTAAACTTATGCCATTACCCCTAAGCAGGAGTTCACGTAGCTGTAGACATTATAGAAAACTAATTGGTCCACTGAGCGCGGGCTCCGATAATTTAAACTGATTGGCCTAAAAACTATGGCGTGGTACAAATCAATTGGCTCCCATTTCTCAGGCTCTCCATGCTAAGAAATGATTGGTTTGTGATTCGAGGGCTCTGTCGTAAACTTATAAAGCTGTCTCAATTCGGCACTCGGGGGTCCATAGTCCTCTGACCCTGCGTGGTGCACGGCTATGGAACCCAGAATTCTGGAATAAAGAAATCCTCATGCTATTGCATCGAGACCGTTTCTCGCGAGTGATTTGGGTGTCGCCTTCAGGGGTGTGGGGTGCTGGGGCACCCTCGGTTTTTGGGATCTAACACATGCAGACAGAAACATAGCATAACCGTCCTCTGAGAGGCTCTACCCAGTAGCTAATTGAAACAGATGCAGATACCCACAGCCAAACTTTGGATGGATCTTGGGGATTCTTATGGAAGAGTTGAGGGAAGGATAGAGGGCCCTAGAGGGGATAGGAACTCTATAGTAAGACCAACAGAGTCCACTAACCAGGACAGTTGGGGGTTCTCAGAGACTGAACTACCAACCAAAGAGCATATATGGGCATATATAGACCTCCCATATATGTAGCAGATTGCTGCTTGGTCTTCATGTGGGTTCCCCAACGACTGGAGCAGGGGCTGTTCCTAAAGCTGTTACCTGTTTGTTGATCCCGTTTCTTTAACTGCCTTGTCTTGTCCTCAGTAGGAGAGGATAAGCCTAGCTTGTGCCAGAGTAGGGGGATGGGTGGGGAGGGTTCACCTCTCAGAGAAGAAGGGGAGAAGGGAATGGGGGGAGGGACCGTGTGAGGAGGGGGGAACCAGGAAGAGGAGGGGGGTAATGATCAGGATGTAAAGTGAATAAATAAGCAAATTAATGAAAAAAATGGAATTCATGATTTGATTTTCAACACAGGGTGTTGCATTCTGTAGCTGCCTACAGCTACTGCGAACTGGGTTCCTGGAACAGAAGCAGAGGGATGGATGGGGAAGTGGCAAAAAGAATGAGGGCCAGGTTTACCAAGGCCGAAACTTTAATGGAGATCAGACCATTTAACAGTTTGGGGCAAGCCCCTCCCCCCAGGCTGAGTTCCGGGGAAGACGGAAGACGTCTGGCGGTTCTTGGCTCCACTGCTCAGGCAGCTGGGTGGGTCACCTGCCTAATTCAGGAATTCCTAGACCTGGAGGAACGATGAACTTCACCTTCACTCTGAGCACTCCACCCTAGGTAGAGCAGGATCCTGAATAGCACAGGAATCCGAGCTCCACAAAGGCTGGGAGAGGAAGTTCCCCTTGATCAATGAGTTCCTACCAAGTGGCATGACACCCCAATATGGCTCTGTACATCAGGGTCTCATTTGTGCCAGCCTGGCCTTGAATTCACTGTGCAGCTAAAGACTGCCTTGAACTCCTGTTCCCACTCCCTCTACCCTGAGAGTGCTTGGATTACAGGTGAATGTATCTTACCCAGTTTATACTGGGCTCAAGACTGAATACTGGGCTTTGTGAGTGAAAAGTCTACCAACTAAGCTACAATCCATGTTTAAAAATTTCCTGATAAGCATCAGAAAAGATGGCTTCATTGTTGAAATCTTCCAACATTTAAAGATGATCTAACTCTAAACTTAAATAAACTCAGAGAAGAGAAAGGCAAACAGTTCCCACATCTGGTCTGTGAAGCCAGAATAAGATAACACAGCAACCTCACAAGAAGAGAATGTACTGTGGCAAGATCTCTTGTAGATACGAAAAAAATTCCCATTATTAGCAAAGCCAAATTCAGCAAGGAACATATGAAATGATAATCATGATTGATTTGCTGGTGATCCCAAAGATTCTAGCTTTACTGAATATTTAAAAACAAATTTATATTATTCACCATATTAATGAAAGAAATCAGGATATAAAATTATTTCCTGTGTCCAGATGTAGTGGTGTACACCTATAATCCTGGACTCAGCAGTCAGAAGCAGGAAGATTGCTGCATATTTGAGTCTAGCTAAAGTCATAGCAAAGTCCAGGCTACCAAGGCTACACACTGAAACTATCCCAAAAAAGCCAAAACCAGATGTTAAGGATGTAGCCCCGTGGTAGAGTACCTGCTTTGTAAGCATAAGGCACTGCGTTCAATATCCAGCTTGGATAGAAGAAAACCCACAAACAAACAAATGAAACCAAAATTATTTCCTCAAAGCAAAAGTAATTCCAAGTTACATGCACAAAGAAAGGTCTCACAGCATGTGAGGAATACAAGAAAATGCAGGAAGATAGATCTGTCAGAGGGCCGTGGTCGCCCCATCTCTTCTCTCCCGTACTTGTAATTCTGCGGCAGAATGTATTCCAGATGTACTATCTGGAGACAAGGAGAAAATCTATACCACAGTCTCTTTCATCCTAGAATATGATGTCTCAACAAGCTTGTGCTCCACGGCACTGGGTGTTTTCCCGGCCTTGGGTATGCTGTGTGGAGCATGCGCAGATGAGACTGTCCGTCCAAGCCTTTTGCAACTGGTTTGCCATGGATCCCGAGTGTCTGTTTATCCTTGCTGTCTATGTGCTGTAATAAATCCGTTCTGCCTGACTTATGGGAGTGTTCCGTGTTAGCAGGTTTATGCAACTGACAGAAAACCTTTGCAGAGAACTTTTGTAATCTAATAATGCGTATGTATCTATGCCCCTGCAGAAAGCGTCACAGTTAATGGTGAGCTTCTGAGTGCTTTCCGTCCATAATTGGGAATGAAAGAAAGATCGCCTGCTGGCACCACACTTCTTCAGTTCCATAATGTAGTTCCAGCCAGTGCAAATTGGAAAGAAAAAAAAAAGAGAAGCGTATGAATGTTGGAAAGGAAAAGAGAAAGAAAATAAATAATTAATAAAACATGACACAATGTGTACAAAGAAAAACAGAAACAGTTTACAGATAATTAGGGTTAATAAATGGGCTTAGCAACACTACTGAATTGGTGACCACTTGGTAAAAGCAGCCTTATTCCTGTGACAATGCCAATAATCAGATGGGATCTTTTAAAGAATTGTGCTATTTCTGATGTCATTAAAGATGAAATATTTAGATTTGAATTTGGTGGAAGAGTGCCATTGGAACTCAGTAGGGAAAAGATGCTATTTTCTACAAATAAATCTGGGTAAATGGATTACTCAGAGGAGAAAAAAAAATCATTGGTTCCTCCCTACATCACACACAAAGATAAATTCCATCTAAAAATGAAAAATAAAATAAATCTAGAATGTAGCATAGGGCTGGAGAGATGGCTCAGAGGATACAGACAATAGCTACTGACCCTGATGACCTGAGTTTGATCCCCAGGGTGGAAGGAGAGAACTGACTCTGTAGACTTATCTTCTGACTTCCACATATGGGCCAATGCATAAGCAACCACATTCATAAACACACACTCACATATGAATGTATGTGCATGCACACACACTCTAAATAAAAATGTAATGGGAGCAGCATAATAACATCTTTGTATCCTTCAGAAGGAAGATATTTCTAAGACAGATGCAATAATCATCACTTATAGGTTGGAGAGTTGACTCAGCCATTAAAAGCACTTAAGGACCCAGGTTCAGTTCTCAACACCCACATGACTGCTCACACCTGTTTGTAACACCCATTCTAAGGGATCTAAAGCTTCCTTCAGACTCTGCAGGCATTAGACATACACATTATATACTTACATACATTACAGCAAAACATTCATTCACACATATAAAATACAAATAAAACTTTAACAATTGTAATTGTTTGTGTATTGGATAGTTTTATGTCAACTTGATACAAGCAAGAGTTATCTGAGAGAAGGGAACCTCAATAGAGAAAGTGCCTCCATAAGATGCAACTGTAAGGCATTTCCTTAATTAGTCATTGATAGGGCAGGGCTCAGCCCATCGTGGGTGGTGCCATCCCCAGTCCTGGGTTCTATAAGAAAGCAGGCTGAGCAAGCCACGGAGAGCAAGCCAGTAAGCAGCACCCTCCATGGCCTCTGCATCAGCTCCTGCCTCCAGGTTCCTGCTCTGTTTGAGTTCCTGACCTGACATCTTTCAGTGAAGAAATGTTAGATAAATAAACCCTTTCCTCCCCAACTTGCTTTTCAGTCATGGTGCATCGTTGAAGCAAAAGAAATACTAAGATATCTAGATTCTAGATGGAAAATGGAGCAAGAAAGAAAATGAGTAGCAAAAAAGAAAGTATAGCAGAAAAAGGATCAGTTCTGAGTTAGCATCCAAACACTGTCATTTTAGAAATAAAGGACAGGAAAGCCAGTTGAAGTGAGAAACTCAGCAACAGCAAGGCGGAAGGAATTACCAGAGGGGACACACCTGCCAGTTAGAAGCACCATGGACTTTCATCCCTGAGCAATTTATGACCCAACCTGCCTCCATCTTGGGGTTCAAAGTCATCTTATAATAAAGACAAACTAGATTAATTTCTGTTTGTAATTAAGCCTCTGTTTCTCAAAGGTTGGGCCATGCTCTACCTGCAACCTAAACTGCAATGGTTCTGTACTGCCTCTTCCAGGAAATGGCAACCAAATCCCCAATTTGGAAACCTTTCCCTCCTGAGCTATCCAAACCTTCTCTTTCCCATGTCCAAAACTGTCCTCTTGCATCCTGCCTTAGGCAGAGGCAGCCCATATACACACATAAAAAAGCTTGCTTTGATTACTTGGCCATGATGATTTGGGTAGATGGTCTTTCTCCTCACATTTTGGGAAGCTCTGACAACTCTGAGCAGGTTCATAAAGGTGACTGGGAGTCAAAAGCATATAAAGCCAGTGACTAGAACCAAAGGGACAATGGATTAATGCTCTGGAACTTTCAAAAGAAAAGGTTTTAAACTAAAACTATTCTTAACAGTGAAAATACCAATCAGTGAAGCTGTATCAGTAAGGGAAAATTTATTATTATTATTATTATTATTATTACTATGTGTGTATATGTGTGTGTATGTGTGCATGCTATTGTGCCAGTCTATGAGTTGAGGTCAGAGGCTTAACCACTGATTTTTCATTGTTACAAACTTACAAATAGGACTCTTAATATTTTCTTTCTTGCTCATTGGAATGCCATCGCTTAAGAGATTTGGGCTTATAGTTATGTCTGTGTATCTGTGTAGTGACAAAAGACAACCAGTTGAGTTTCTCCCTTGATGATGGCCTCTAACTCATGATCTTCCTGCCTCTGCCTTCTGAGTGGGGAGATTACAGACATGTGCCTTTGTAAATGTGACACTCTGCCAGTGTGCCTGTCAATGACTTGACTGCAGCAGCTTACATCCTTACCCACGACCCCCAGGTACAGTGCATTTCCACTGTTGCTGTAAGTTGTATGTTTCCTAGGCTATATGTGCCCCCTTTAAAAGGTTTCTTCCTGTCTTTTTCATTCTCTCTATCTCCCAATCATTCTGCCTGCCTGTCTCTGTCTCCTTTTGTCTCTGTCTTTCTCTCACATCCCACTTTTCAGTCTCCTCACTCCCCCCAATAACTATCTTGGGTTGGCTCTGTTGTAGTGTGGATCTCTTAGTAGCGCACCTTGGCCCCAGACTGCCAACAGTATGTCCTGCTGTTTTATCCTAAAAAAGCCTGTTTCACCCAAAAGCCTGTATGAGAGGAGAGATAGCTTTCAAAATCTAGACACACACAAACCTGTCAACTCTTCCTTCAAATGCTGTCCTGGCATCTTTGCTTTAGATATTTCTGATTTTTAGCTACTAAAATATTTTTGTTGTTTTAAAACCTTTTCTTTTAAGAAATCTATGTACAATCTGCAATATATCACCAACCAGTTATATCCATGATTAGTGACCTCAAAGGGCAGAAGCCCTGTCCCACTGCCTCTAGCAAAGGTCTATCGTTAGTGTTTGGTACAGTGTCTAACAGAGCAGTGATGTGGATCTTTGTTGAATGACTGAGTCAGAGTGAATGAACTGAACTGTACAGGCTGACAGCCAGTGAACTTGGAAGTCTGTTTAAGATTATGTAATAATTTTCTATGTATGTCTGTCTGTCTGTCTGTCTGTCTGTCTGTCTGTCTGTCTATATGTATGCATGCATTTTGCTGTGTCTCATATAAACATCCCTTTAAACTTCTTCCTAGGCTAAACATACATAACGTTCCTGCCCTTGGAAAATGACAGTATCCTTTATAGTTGGCTAATTTTACTTAACCTTCATTTCCCTTCACAACTTGGCAATTCCTAAGCAGGTGACTTTGAAACACCAGCTGAAGCCTCAGGCCTTTTCTACCTGTGAGTCTGGCAGGCTGTGATTCAGCCTGTTGCATCATTTCTACCAGCATGGATGCCACCGACAGAGACTCAAGAAATTGTCTGCCTAGTAAAGGGCTTCATTCAAAATGAGCTGTAACCCCGAGGGTTGCTCTGTGGCACAGACACTCTCTTGTTTCTTAAATTCTCCTTGTCTTCTGGAAGAAATCCTGCACACAGCATTCAGTGGAATAAGAGCAGACTCCTTCCCTGCGCCCCCCCCCCCAACCCCTCCAGCCTCAGCACCTGTTTGTTTAGAATTACCATGGATCCCTGGGGAGCTTTTCTCCTCTGCTGGCTCAGACTGATACAGTTGTCCCTCTGTATCCACCAACTCAAAAAAAAAAAAAAAATCTAAAAATGTCTGTACTGAACACATGCAGACTTCATTCTTGTTATTATGCCTTAACAATACAGTACAACAGCTATTTGAATGCCATTCCTACTGTACTGGGAATTATAAGTAACCTCCAGATGATTTAGCGCACACTGGAGGATGTTCATAGGGTCTGCAAAGACTGCACCGTTTTTACTATTTTATTCCAAGGATTAAGCACATATGGATTTGGGTATCCAAGGGGGTCCTGGAGCTGATCCTCAGACAGATATTAGGAGACTGTCACATATACACTATAGCTAAATATAAGCCGAACACACTGACGATGGCTATAAGCAAGACCTTTGGGATGTAAACGTCTTCAAGGATGAAGGAATGTCAGCTTAACAGGGAAAGAATGTGTTAAAGTCTGTCCGCCTGCATTAAGGGTCTCCTGGCCTGTGAGGTCTGCCAGGAAAATTCCTTCCTTTGTCTCAGCATGCCCCCAGCTGGCAGATGGAGCTTACAGTTTGTTTTCAAATATCTTGGCGGAGCTACAGGATCTGGTATTTAAAAGGAAAAGGGGTACATGAAGATTTCCCCTGCTTGCAGCATTCTGTGCAAAGAACAATCGTCTGGGGGTGATCTTTGGGCTGTTGCAACACGTGAGGATTAACTATTCAAATAAAATTCCTTCTGTTTGAGAACAAGCAATTCATTCAGGCTGGGTCTTTCTGCTGCGGGCTGAGGTCTTTTGCATTTTTTGCATCTATGTTTTCCCACTCTCTCCATCTATCCCCCTCCCTCCCAGGAGACAGAGGTTGGCGTGGGTGTGGGGGTGGCAGATAGAAATCACAGTCAGGGTACCACTGGCCCCTCTGCTGTATTAGGAATGGTTTACTTAGTGGACCTGTCACAAGTGGGAAAACTCTTCATTCTGAGTTTAAGGAGTGTGGCAGATGCTGCCAGGGCTCTGCCCATGCTCCCTAACTCAACCTATCCTGCAGACAGTTCCCTTGTTTAGCAAACTTGCTTCTTTCTGTTCGAGGTTATCAGTGCTCAAATGGGGCAGAGCAGACATGCCATGAAATTAAAACCCTAGTAATGACCATCAATCCTAAAATCCTTGCTTCTCAAAAAGATAGGTCCTTACAAGCTCTCAAAGGGATGGAGTTACAGGGGTCCATGGCAATAACCCATTCACTGTTGCAAGCTGGTTCCCTCTTGACTGGTTTTTATCACTTATGGTCTTCCTGGACCAACTCTGCAGGAGGTCATCTAAACTCAAACTCTCATCTCGGGCTCTGTCTTGAGGAAACACATACTAAGTCAGGCAGCCTGTACCATGGTAGGAGATGCCAAAAGCATGCCAGAGAGGAGTAGATAGGCTGTAGGTTGGTTGGTAGATTGCTTACCTAGCATGCATGGAGGCCTGGGCTCACTCTCTTGGTCCAGTACCATGGACCAAGGGGAATGCAATCCTGACACTCAAGAGGTGGAGACAGAAAGCAAGATAAGAGGCTCAAGGTCATCCTTGGCTACTTAGTCAATTCAAGGCTAGCCTTGGATACAAAAAAACCTATCTCGAAATCCAAAATTAAATTAAAAAAAATTAAGCCAGTCTTCTTGGCATCCATCCCAATATTTGGAGTTGTCTACAACTCCTTTTCTCATTTAAAATCAGTTCTGTCTGGTTGACAGCCAGGATGGTCCCAGCAGGACAATTCCTGAAGTGCTTCTGGGTGCATACTGAAGTTTTCCCCTTGGGAGAGTAACTGGTAAAAGCTGAATGACAGTCCTGTCTGAATCTGCCTTTATCTACCAATTTCTGAGTGTGGAGCTGGGTCAGCAGAAGATGATCAGCTCTTTGTTGGCTGGTCCATGTTGGCCAATTCCACTAGGCTCTGCCCAACAGCTACCTAGCAACAGCTTACCTCACAGCCTACCAGGTTCTCTCTTTCTCTACTTCTCTCTTCCCTCCTTTTCTGCCCTTATAGTTCTGTTTCCCAGCTTCTCAGGGTTCCATTCCCTTCCCCGATAGTAAATCTACTTTATACTACGCCTGTCTCTTGGTGTGATTCCTCAGGGGAGCACCTCGGCATGGGCTTACCAAGGTACTCATGTTGCCGCATTATACCTTGTTATAAACCATGACAGTCCACTCACCACTCACAGCTAATCATTGCATCATAGTGAAGAGGTTCTGATTTGCCCAAAGATTATTTAGGTCTAGCATCCTTGGCGTATGGATTACACTGCCACTTTCTAATGGGAGATGCTGTTGACTTCTCAGGGTGAGCTCCTAAGGAAACTTGAATCCTTTTCCCAGGACTTTGCATTCCAGAGATCATATTCTACTGGCTGGTTTCTTACGACTATAATAAAATGCTGGAGGCAGGCTACCTTATAAAGGATAGAGGCTCACAGTTTGGGAAGTACAAAATCTAGGGACTTCTGCTGGTGATGACTTTCTTATCAACAGAGTCCTGAGGCAGCAAAAACCATCTATGGAAAGAGACAGAGAGTTCACTTGTGGATATGTGCCTCTGCTGGTACACTCAGACAACATTATCTGATTTTAATCACCTCTCAAAACTCTAAGTACTATGGTTGAATTAGCTTTCTACTTTCTTACTACTTCAAAATGAGCATCAAATTTCAACACATGGTAAATGTTATACCCACCCAATCTATAGCAATTACCTCCAAAGATCTTGGTGTCTATCTATCTCTATCTCTATCTCTCTCTCTCTCTCTCTCTCTCTCTCTCTATCTCTATCTCTATCTCTATCTCTATCTCTATCTCTATCTCTATCTCTGTCTCTATCTCTATATCTATATATATCTGCACTATAGTACAGGCATGTATGATTTTAGTTGCATTGGTTTTTATAAGCTATAATCATGTTATTAAAACAACACATACAAACTCTTATGCAATTTTTACTAAAATTAACTATATGAAACCCAGAAATTCTAGTTTAGACTTGAAAGAAAAGGATGTATCTGAAAAAAGACATGTTATCACTCATATTTTGATTTCAAAATGTAGCACAAAGCAACAGTCATTGAAACAGCATGGCCTGATCCATGATAGACACATAGACCAGTGGAGTAGAAATGAGAGTGCCCCTCTCATACCTATGGGCTGAATGTTCATGAAGCGTCTCTGGTTGAAGTGATATTGTCAGTGTGATCATATCAAGAGGTGGAGTGGCTGGAAGATGATTGAGTCCTGATGGTAGCACCCCAATAAATAGGATTATTAAGTACCCACACCCTTTTGTAAGGAATCGTCAATACTACTCCAAATGCTACACAAAAAAATTGTTCCTGTCTGGGGTCCAAACAAGACTCCAGCCAGGTCCTATAAAATGCCCCTAAGGTGTGAATTGCATCATGGAATTTATCTCCTTTGAGGCTTTTGTGAGTCTTATAACACATGTGATGCTCTGCTCATGGATGGGCTCATATATCCTAGTGCCCACGGACAGGCTCACAATCTCCTGGGTGGGTAGTGTTTCTGTTGGCTGAAGGCAATTAATTCTCTAGAGAAGGTGGTGGCTGGGAGCTGTTGGCGTCATGACTCCCAGCAGCTGGGAGACAGCACATGATGTCTTTTGGGGGATCTGGGCTGTGCAGGATCATGCATAGGACTTAGTGACCTTTCAAGAGCCTTAATGCACCTTCTTCGTAGTATCAATGGATTATCAGTTTTCGACTTATACCTTTGCTGTTTTCTCAGTCTTGCCCATCCCTATTTCCAAATACTTAGATGGAGATATGTTAGAGTAAGTTTCAACTAAATGACAGCAAAATTGGCACTTAAGATGTAATGAATGTATCATTAAGTATTTCAGAGTACCTAATCTTTTTTTGTTTGTTTGTTTGTTTTTTGTTTTTTCAAGACAGGGTTTCTCTGTATAGCCTTGGCTGTCCTGGAACTCACTCTGTAGACCAGGCTGGCCTCAACTCAGAAATCGGCCTGCCTCTGCCTCACAGAGTGCTGGGATTACAGACGTGTGCCACCACTGCCCGGCCCAGAGTAATCTTAATGAGCCATGACCTTTCAGAGATCCATCAAAACAAATTCCCAACGTCATCTGAGGTTCCCTGGGACTCTCTTATGTGCAGATGTAATCTCAAATCAATACCTATCTCTTGTTCTCTGTCCTGGGACATCCCTGTCATTTTAGGGCAGAGCACCCAATGGGCAGCTGAGGTGGGTATTTGTGGGACCTTGTAGGGCAGTCTGTAGCCTGGTTGAGCAAGGCTTACTCCAAAGACCCAGTAGAACATTCTACAAGGGATGGAACCATGAGCTATGCTCCCAGACTGCTGACTCCTCAACTCCATAATCCTGTGGCCATCAGTCACGTATGGTCACACCCCAGGCCCCTAGCATTCTGGCTGGACTCCACCCTTACAGTCCAGCCAGGCTTTCCCTGACCCATGGTTACCTACCTGGCTGTTGCTGAGTAACCCAGCCCTACTATAAAAGAAGGCTTCTTGCCCCTCCTCGCTCTCTCTGCCCTCTCTTGCCCCCCTCTCTCTCTGTCCCCCCTCTCCATTCTTTCCCCCATTTCTACGAGGTCATGACCATCCCTCATCCCTCTATCTTCTCTTTCTCTCTTTACTTTTCTATCTCTTTTTCTCTTCCTACCTTTCTATAATGAAGCATTGAAACTATGAACTGTCTCTTCTTATCAAAACCCACCCTATAAGAACATGGAGCAGGCCTCAGTGTTTCCAGCCACCAAGAAAGGACCCAGCCTCCTCTCAGCCAAGCTTCCTCAACAGGTACCCGGGAGGCCCATGCCAGAATGGCACCACCTTCTGAGCAAGGACCCCCTTCTCCACTAGCTGGGCAGCTTCTCACTCCACGGGTACTCGGGTGCCCACCATCTCTACCCCAGTGCAGTGTGCAGGCCTAGGCAGTGTTCCCCTATCCCCCTAAATGGGCTCTGCTTGCCAGTATTCTCCTATGTGGGCCCCCTGCTCCCCCTGCACCCCACCCCCTTCTTCCCCCCCACCCCAGGTATTCACTAAGACTGGGGCAATTTATTTCACTTCCCAGTCCCAGGAGGTCACTGAGCCTGCATCCCTTCCAGCCAGGATACCATCCGTGCCTTAAAGTCTTCTTTGACTCTGCCACTCTCTGTTAATTATCACTACAGAGATAATTATTGCTCCAGGGACTCTTCAGAAGCTCACAGGAAATCTCCAGCTCAGTTCCTTGTGTTCTTCTGGAACCTGTGGGAACAGTGACAGGAGTCTCTTTTTTGCTTTTCTACCTCTGGGTACCACTGGGACCATCGTTGCCTTCCTGTGAGCAGCCTGAGAGGTAAGCTCTCCCTCAGTGTCTCTCCTCATCAGAACGAGCTTGTACCGGTTTGAAGAGGAGCACAGAGCAGTCTGTTCTTGGTTCATCTACCTGAGGAAACAGCCATTGAGAGAAGTGATTGTCACCCTTCCTGACCCCACTTCTCTTAGCTTTTGGTGATACAATATGCAACCATATAGTGCCAGTTTCACTGGTTGCTATGAAGTTTCAGGGAGTTGAGACATGAAGACACCTGGAACAGTGCCTGGCTCATGGTGGGTAGAGGGGTGGGGCTTCAGGAATGGCTGTGATGTCATCAATTCTCAAGTCTTATGGTTAAAATGGACTTTAATAAAAGGTTTACGATGGCAGAGGGCTTGCCTAGCACATGTGAGGGCCCAAGTTCCACTTCTAGTGCTTAAAAAGAAAGGAGAAGAAGGGCTAGAGAGCTGCATCAATGGTTAAGGATACGTGTCGCTCTTGCAGAGAACCTGGGCTCCATCCCCAGCACCTACACAGTGGCTTACAACCATTAGTAATCCCAGTCTCAGGGCATCTCCGGAGCTCTTTTGACTTCCCCAGGCACCAGCTACCCATGTGGTTCACATACATACATGTATACATACATGTGGTTCACATACATACATGTAGGCAAAACACTCAAAACACATAAGATAATAAATACAACTGTACTGGCTAGTTTTGTGTGCCAACTTGACACAGGCTGGAGTTAATCACAGAGAAAGGAGTTTCAGTTGGGGAAGTGCCTCCATGAGATCCAGCTGTGGGGCATTTTCTCAATTAGTTATCAAGTGGTGAGGGCCCCTTGTGGGTGGTTCCACCTTTGGGCTGGTGCTCTTGGGTTCTATAAGAGAGCAGACTGAGCAAGCCAGGGGAAGCAAGCCAGTAAGAAACATCTCTCCATGGCCTCTGCATCAGCTTCTGCTTCCTGACCTGCTTGAGTTCCAGTCCTGACTTCCTTTAGTGATGAACTGCAATGTGGAAGCATAAGTTCAATAAACCCTTTCCTCCCCAACTTGCTTCTTGGGCATGATGTTTGTGCAGGAATAGAAACCCTGACTAAGACAACAACTTTAAAATTTCAAAAAGTAGCTGGGCGGTGGTGGTGCACACCTTTAATCCCAGCACTTGGGAGGCAGAGGCAGGCATATTTCTGAGTTTGAGGCCAGCCTGGTCTACAGAGTGAGTTCCAGGACAGCCAGGGCTACACAGAGAAACCCTGTCTCGGAAAACAAACAAACAAAAAAAATTAAATAAATAAAAATAAAAAAATAAAAAATAAAATAAAATAAAAATTAAAAAATTTCAAAAAGTAAAAGAAAAGGAATGCCTTATAGTCCTAAATTTATTTAAACATATTTGGCTGAACAAGGGCAGTGTCAGAGAGTACTCAAAAAGGTAGGTCATACAACCTGGAAACCGGAAGCAGACAGGTAGCCTAGCCTAATGCAAGCATTGTGGATTCCGAGCTGCATAGATCTGCTTTGGAGTTCTTGCTCACTCTCCTGAAACTGAGTCTAGCTGATAACACTAAGTCTAGCTGATAACACTAGAAAGCAGCATATCTACCCTAAGGACATTAGCTTAAGTGAGAAAGTGTAGCGTTAGGGCTCAGGATCTAGAACTAGACAACTCGGTATGTAGACTCAGTTTGCAACCTCTTCACTGAGTAACTGAAAGGTTAATCTCTGTGGTCTCAACTTTCTTCAGTTCCCTGATTGATAATGGTAACTTTTATTTATTACATTGAGTGTGAACCTTTACATCTGTTTTTTTTTCCCTAGTATTGGGCACTGAACCTAGGGCTCAGGCATGTCAGAGCTACCGAACAATGACCTTAGTAAGAAAACATCTAGAGTCAAAACATAAAAAACATCTATATTTCAATGTTTTATTATATAATTATGGTTTGGTTTTTTTTTTTTTTTTTTTTTTTTTTTTTTTTTTTTTGGTTTTTTTTGAGACAGGGTTTCTTTGTGTAGCCCTGGCTGTCCTGGAACTCACTCTGTAGCCCAGGCTGGCCTTGAACTCAGAAATCCGCCTGCCTCTGCCTCCCGGAGTGCTGGGATTACAGGCATGCGCCACCACCGCCCCGCTAATTATGTTATTTTTAACAATGTAACCATGGACTTTTCCACCTAAACTCCAGTCCCTAAAATAATGACTCTGAGACTTAATTATATACGAACAAATGCTTACGCCATAAGCTTGGGCTTGTTCCCCATCTCATAACTTAACCCATTTATTGTATTCTGTGAGTACCATGTGGCTGGTTTCCTCTCCTCGGTTTCATGAATCTGTCTTCTCAGAGTTTACGTTGAATTTCTTCCTCAGCCTGATTCCATCCCAAAGTTCCTCTTTTTCTATAGGAACTCCCACCTTCTATTTCCTGCCTCAGCTCATTGACCAATCAGCTTTTTATTGACAGGTGATGTGTCCATACAGTATACAAGAGATTCTCCCTACACATAATGTTAAAAAATATTAGCTATTGTGATGGCTATTCACAATTGCCAACTTTATTGGGTTTGGCATCTCTGTGGAAACATACCTCTTGAGTGTGTCTACTGAGGATGTTTCCAGAATGGTCTGACTGAGGAGGGAAGGCCTACCTTGAATGGTACTGCCCATAGGCTAGGTCCTCAGACGAAATGCAAAGGAGAGATGAGCAGAGTACCTACATGCACTCTCCTTGCTTCCTGGGGACATGATGTGACCAACTGCCTCAGCTTTCATCATCATGCCTCTTCACTGTGACAAACTGTATCCCTCCTAAACTGTGAGCCAGAATAAAGCCTCCTCCCTCCTTCTCTCCCTCCCTTTCTCTCTCCCTTAAGTTGCTTCTGTTGCTGCAATGAGAAAACTAACACAGTAGTATCAACTAGGATGATAAAAACACAAGTCGTGAAAGCAATATGAAGCAATTTTAGGTGGGTTTAATTTAGTATAATGTATAATATTAGTTCTCTTATATTTTACTCCAAATCTGAAATAATGTAAGTCCCTGAAATAATGTTTAAGTTAGAACAGTGCCATTTCAAAGCTGACAGACTGAGGGAACTGTGTACTGTTGCCATATGGCTAGTAATCAGAAATGCTTACCTCCTTCCCTGAGATCACTGTTGAATGCTGGAGGCTTTGCATTCTGATGTTTCTTTAGGAAAAATACCCTTTGCATAAACTGCCACCAGCTTGCATACGAAAAGCCCCTGAGCACTGTCTGACATAGAGAAGGCAGCTTTGTGAACGTCAGTCACCACGGACACACAGGCTTCAGTAATCTACCAAGCAAACGACCTCAGCTCCCATAAACTTAGTTGAGTCCCTTTCCACCAACTGCAGAGAATCCGTTGGAGAAGAAAGGCAAATGACAGGACAAGCTTGACGTTAGCACCCCTGTGGGGATCTCTTCTTAGCCTCCCACTGGAGTCACTGGACACCAGTTCCACCTTGCCATATGCACAACCTGCCTCTTTGACGATGTTCTGAGAGCTGTGGCATTGGTGTGCCTTTTCTTTATCATCTACTATATTGTCTAGTAGAACTCCAGATCATTGGGACTGTGGTCTAGACGCTAATAGTGGGTCACCTGGGGTGGGCCTTAAAGATTATCATTGCTTGTGGTGCTGGCTTGAGTTCTCTGCTTCATCAGTCAACATACATCTCTGCCTCACATGCACACTGGTATGAATGCCCATCATGTCTTCTCCATCATGATGGACTGAAAACTAAGCAATCCGAAATAAAGCGCTCATCTATTGCTGCCACTGTAGGTATTTCATTACCTACAGTGATGAGAAAAGTAATTAATATACCATGTAATGGGCAAAAATTGGGATATATATTTATATGTGCATGTCTATGTGTGTGTATATATATATATATATATATTTCCATTTTTTTCATTAATAAAGGGCCTATCTAATACTTCTGGTCTGCTCTTCTCTAGGCAAGGTAAGACTACGATGGAGAAGCCTCAGGGAGAGAGGACCAGGCTGGCCTCAAACTCAGAAGTCCGCCTGCCTCTGCTTCCCAAGTGCTCAGATCAAAGGCATGTGCCTCCACTGCCCAGCCAATTGTTAGCTTCTTACAGCCTGGTTTACAGAGTGAGTTCCAGGACAGCCAGGGCTATACAGAGAAACCCCTGTCTCAAACAAACAAACAAACAAACACAAACAAACAAACAAACAAACAAAACAAAAAACCCCAAAAACCTGCAAGAAGTTGACAATTAGTCAATGGTATCAAGGGGAGGAAAAATATTCATGGTATGAACTCAGAATACCCATAGCACTCCCATTAAAGAAGAGAATGTATACAAAGAGAGAACGTATACACAAGATTTTAGGATGTAGTATTATGGTTGTATATTGCTATGCAACATAATGTTCAAATTTACTGGCTTAATCTCTAGGTACCATTTTACTACCATTCATTGTTTCTGAGGGCTGAGAATCCAGGAAGGCACCTTTCATGGAACTTACATGTAAACGGATGATGGCTCATCTACATATGGTGAGGAATCTCTTTCTCTTTCCATGTGTTCTGCCTGCACAGGATTTCTGTGCTTCTTTGGATATGGTGTCCTCTATTCATCATGCTTCTATTGTGGCAGCTAAAAGTCTGTAACATCAGGCTTCCAGTCCCCAAAGCAAAAGCTACATTACTTTTTATGACCTTGCCCTGAAGTCATTTCTGCTGAACTTTGTTGAGTATGAATAAATCTCAAGACAGTTCAAATTCAAAGGTAAGTGAATTGGAGTTCAGTTGTTGACAGAAGAATAGCAGGGTTTAGAAGATAACAGTGAAGTAGTCATGTTCAGAAAATATAGCCTGTGCCTTCCACACTCGTGTGTGTGTGTGTGTGTGTGTGAACATGTGCACACACTACACTAATTCATATTTGAATTAGTAAATTTATTTATCTTCTAATACCATGAAATTATTTTCAGAAAAGTAAATGAGCATGGTCGGTACAAATAACTTGACTATTAAGATATATGGAAATTGTAGCTGGTAAGATGGCTCAGAGGAGGTAAGAGGCTTGCTGTCAAGCCCAAAGACTCAAGTTCAACTCCTAGAGCCAACATGATGGAAGGAGAGAACTCCCATGTTTTTTGACCACTACATCAGCTACTTGGCACATAAACACAGAGACAGACAAACAGCCGCACACACTATGCACACACGCACACCCACACACCCACACACTGTACCAGTTCGTTAGCTGTCTGAGGTTGTCTACCCTTAGCTGCTGCCAGTGGGCCTCCTGAATTTTCTAGCCAGCTAGAGTGAATGCTTGTGCATTCTTAGATGAGAGAGAGTGTTGGCTAATGACTATCAGCAGCTCCAGAAATGAAGGAAATCAGTGATACAATAAAAACCCTAATTGCTTGGCACTGCTGTTTAGGCCTCATTAGGTAGATCTGTAACAGCTTCGAGAGAAATAAACTCCTGCGTCAATAGATAACAAGGCACGGAATAGGCTATTTCCTCCCTGAAAGGTATGAAAGCTTCCCACGGCCTGATCTTCTCACTTAGTAGATTATTTCCTGTCATCTCAGTTAATTGAATTTTATCCCTTGCTCTTAAAATGCTTTCCTTCAAAATAAGGCTACAAAGTTCAGAGAAGCCATATTTGAAATCATGGTCACAGAAGGCAGAAATCATCCTTATCAAGAAAAAATGTTTCAGGAAGAATGTGAAGGAAAAAAAAAAACTCTCAAACTTTTGGAAGATCACCTTTCTCCCGAGTATGTGGGTTAACTGACATTCAAATAACATCTATAATACAACCTTGTGTTACAGAATTTGTGATGCAAGACTTATGTTTGGTTGCATCTATAACCTTCCCTGAGAATTCTGCCTAAGATTTTGTTTTTAAATGTTTTTGTCTTAGTTAGAAGGGAAAAAAGATCAGTTCTGGCTCCAATATGAATTTGGTTCTCAATATGCTTTTTTGGTTTGGATTTTATTCTTAAATGTTCTTTGTTTTAGTTAGAAATGGAAAAAAATTCTGATCCAACTCCAGTATGAATTTGGTTCTCAAATGCTTTTGGGTTATATTTCAGACTTAGTTTTTAATTCTTTGTAAACCTTTCTAGATTTACAAAGATTTGTAAAGATTTCTGATAATCTTTTTAGATTATGTTCAACATGAGAATCTCTCTCTGTCTTTCTGACTCTCTGTCTTTCTGACTCTCTGTCTTTCTGACGCTCTTTCTGACTTTCTGTCTCTCTATCTCTCTGTCTCTCTGTCTCTGTCTCTCTCTCTCTCTCTCTCTCTCTCACACACACACACACACATACACACCTCTGTACTACACAGTTAGAGCTGGACCAAATAAATCATAATGGCTCACATCTGGATTTCAAGGCTTAAATTTTGGTTTAGTTGATCATCATGATTATTATCTACTATCTTTAAATACTTTCTTAAGATGAAGAATGCAAGTATTTGAAAGCCCCCCCTGCTTGCTTAGAATATGTTCCCTAGTTTCATCTAGACCCTTCCATACCAGCCACTCAGAAGCTCAGAACTGTACTCAGTAGAAGCAAGTGGAAATTAACATCTTGGACAATCTCCAGGATGGACTTTGACCAGGAAAAAAATGTAAAAATCCTCTTAAGCTACTGTTTATCTTTCTTTTATGCTTCATCTGGTGGTTGATCCTAAGGCAGATGATGATGTGCTACAATGACCATTGCACTGATTTTGCTATAACCCAGACCAGTAACTATGCTGATAATTTCTAGCCCAGGCCCAAGCCTAGTGACTAGAGCTACCCACTCTTAGGGTAGGTCTCCACACTTCAGTTAACCTTCTCTGGATAATCCCTCTCAGGTATGCTAGAAGACTGACTCCTAGGTGACTCTAGATCTGGTCAAGTTGATAATTCAGTGATAACCACTATACTTCAGTTAAACAGAGCATACATTTGAGTGTTAATTAAGATAGCACAGAGGTCAGGGTAGCAGGCATTCCTGAATCCTGCCTGAACCACAGAGATTTCTAAAGCTCTAAATTATGAACTGAAAGTCAGTAATTGTTATAGGGTCATTTACATTCTCAAATGTCTAGTAGGGAGATTTCAGGCATCTTTGAGGAAGTGGGGATGAGAGGGAATGAATTCTCAAAGAGGCCACACTCTGTCCTGGGTCTGTTACTCTGGCTTGAGTAAACACAGGTCCATTTAGTGACTTGCAAAACCATGGCTGAAGCAATCCCTTGCAGTAGTGGGCCTGAAAGGACCTTGGAGGGCAGACAGATTAGCTCTCCTTATCTCAGCATCAGTCAGGCGGCAGCTGAATTGAAGGTCAATATCTGGGATTCTCCTGCTGGAAGCAGGTGTCTAGAGAGCATAGATTTTCTGCTATGTACACTTGACTCTCCCCTTGTTATTGGCCTATATCAGGCCAATTTCAAGCCCGTCAAAACATATTATTAGAGAAGCCATCCTTGAAGTAAATCCTATATGTGGCTCTTCTGGAAGCTAGGGCTATTGTTGTGTAGGACTCTCTCTCTCTCTCTCTCTCTCTCTCTCTCTCTCTCTCTCTCTCTCTCTCTCTCTCTCTCCCTCTCTCTCTCCATCCCCCTGCCACTCTTCATCATTCTGATTTCATTCTTCTTTTCTTTCTTTTTTTCCATTCATGATGACAATACACCCTCACCAGCAGCAGGGAAGTGAGGACACTGCCCTGTAGACAGTTATTTTGTTTTGTCACTCTTCTCGAAAATCATGGGTGGTGGTTGAGCATCCTCTGGTCAGGAGACCAACTAGATAAAGTATACAACTATTGCTACTCTAAACCAGTGTGCTGGCCACCCTGAATGAAGGGTGCTCAGATATCTGGCCAATTTCTATTGCAGTTGTATCTTAGTTAGAGTCCTATGCTGTGAATAGATGCCATCACCTCAGCAACTCTTAGAAAAGGAAAACATTTATTTGGGGATAGCATACACTTTCAGAGGTTTAGTCAGTTATCATCATGGCAAGAAACATGGTGGTGCACAGCTAGACATGGTGCTGAAGTGGTAGCTGAGAGTTCTACGTCTGGTTTGGCAGGCAGCAACAAGGGTGAAGGGCTATGGCTTGAGCTTCTGAAACTCCAGAACCTACTCCCAGTAACACATTTCCTCCAACAGGACCACACCTACCCCAAGAAGGCCACACCTCCTAATGCTACTCCCTAAGCATTCAAATATATCAGCCTATGGATCCAATCTTATTTAAAGGACTATAGAGTATTTCTGTAAGGGTATCTTGGGTACTTTGAATGAGGTAAGCATTTAAATCAGGTAAAGCATGTTAGCCTACCTAATGTGGGCAGGCCCCTTCAAAACCACTGAAAGACCAAATAAGATAAAATGTTGTTCTTCCCTGAGCAAGAGAATTCTTTTTGTCCAATAAAGAAGCATCAGCTCCTTACAAGGGTCTTTAGCCTGTCTTGATTAGACCTGGGGCTGCATCATCAGCTCTTCTGAGGTTGAGATCTACAGTCCTGACTGTAACTAAACCAATGAAATCACAGATTCACAGACTCTGCTGATACTGGGATTGCTAGTCTCTGTAAGTCAATGAATCAGTCCTTTAGAGCAAATCTCTTAAGCATCTCTATCTATCTATCTATCTATCTATCTATCTATCTATCTATCTATCTCTATCTTTATCTCTATATATAATATATTGCCCAGTCCCTTTGGTGGTTTGAATGAACAATTCCCCCGTAGGCTCATAAGGAGTGCCATTAATAGGAGATGTGACGTTGTTAGAAAAGGTATGGAAGTATGCCACTTGTGTTAGGTTTTGAGGTTTTGAATCCTCAAGCCAAGCCTAGTGGCTCACTGTCTCTTTCTGTAGTCTGCATGTTGTATTTGGGCAAAACTTTAAGATGGACTTTATACAGATGAGCTGAGCTCTTTCTCATACCTTCATCATCTTTAGCATCCTGCTCCTAGTATTGTAGCCAACCAGGCTCAAACTTTGATTCCTCACTTCAATGTACCATAGTGTATTTGATCTCCACCTCTCCATACTGTGATCTTAAAAGATTTTCCAGGTAGACAGGCAGGACACAGAGTCTCTCTGTGTAGTTCCCTCTCCTAAGAGCCTGCTTTCCAACATGTGGGAACAGTTTTGTCCAGTTTACTAACGGTCTGCAGTGGGAGTGCCCATGTAGTACTTCTCCATCATGGTGGGAAGTAGGTATTATCCGGCTGTTGTTCTAATGCTCTGGGATTTGGAAAAAGCCAGGTGTGTCTTCTACTTTCTTTACACTCATTCAGAGGCTGTTGCCTCAGGCTGCAGGGGTCTGGGAAGCAGGCCCCTGTGCTGTGGATGGATCACAGCCTTACAGGGGTGATGGGTGTGGTGAGGGACTCAGTGCTCACATTTCTTCATTTGACCAGCTATAGGATAGGATGATTTTCTCTTTTCCTTTATATTCTCCTTTCTCTTCTTTGCACCAGAGCTCATGCTATTTGGCTTCATGACCCTTCCGACATAACAAGCTCTTCTTTCTCTGATTTCTTCTTTAGCCTACCATGGCCCATAGGCTATAGCATGAGGGTAGATTCACAACTGCTGCCTAGGTCTTGAGGCTGAACAATGGGGACCACCATGGAGAGGTGCCAGTTTCACCTCCAAGCCTGACCCCAAAGGCTTTATAAGCAGGATCAGGCCATATGTCCTCATTAATCCAACATTTGGGTCGCAGGGTGAGGGAGAGTACAGAGCCTGGCTAATACCATAGCTTAACTCCCCTCCCGAGCTATCATCTGGACTTAATGGCAGGGGAATTTTGTTATTGAGCAGGAGCAGTGGGCATGGTAGAAAGCAATGCAAATTTCAGAAAATACTTCAAGAGAGCACAATGGATTAATTCTCATATCTCCCAACCTTCCCCTGGTAAAAATTAAGATAGAAAGAGTAAGGGTGAGTGAGGGGAAATAGATTTCTCATAGGACTCTAGACTATGATTCTCAACTTTGCAACTTTTTCTTGAACCCAAACTATATATACATTATATAATATACAATATACAATATACAATATACAATATACAATATACAATATATAATATATAATATATAATATAATACATAATACATAACACATAACACATAACACATAACACATAACACATAACACATAATACATAATACATAATATACACTATAATGTATAATATAATGTATAATATAATATATAATATATAATATATGATATATGATATATGATACATGATACATGATACATGATACACGATACATGATGCATAATATATAATATGTAATATGTAATACGTAATATTTAATATGTAATATATGATATATAATATATAATATGTAATATGTAATATGTAATATATATACACACATACATACATACACACATTCATGTATACACACACAACTGAGAATGTGGGAATGGAGTTTGGGTATATACATACATATATACATACATACATACATACATGCATACACATATATATTGTTTCAAAAGTGAAATTTAAATGTAACTTAATATAATTAAAGGCCACTGCTAATGTTCATAATAGCTCTGGGCAGCTGGTATTTACAGCTAACAAAAAATTTCTGTCTTCAAATTAAAAAGATAATCAGGTCTTAGAAAGAACAAATACTTGAGTGAAAGTTTTTAGATATAGTAATTTTAATTATATATTTACTCTCCCCATGTCTACTGCTCCATTTCAAGTTTATTCACCCTTGGGTAAAGTGTCTACATTCCAGGGAGACTTTCCTCTGTACTCATGTTACCAGCCATAAGTAAACTGGCCAAAGAGCAGTTGGTGGCTTTTACCCAATCGTAAGTGCAATGTTTTATTCTTGAAGATTGGCAAATCAGAGGCTCTTGGGAAACAAATGGAAATAGCTGGTTTTCCTAGAATTACAGGATGACAGGCTTTGAGTCACTCACTGAACTTGTAGCAAAACAGGGTTTCTACTGAATCACACCAAGCAGCTTTCCTTGCCTTTCCTTTCCTTTCCTTTCCCATCTTTTCCTTCTACCCCCTCCCCTCCTCTCTCCTCTCCTCTCCTCTTTTCTTTTTGAGGCAAGTTTTTGCTGTATAGCCCTAGCTATCTTAGAACTCACTCTATAGACAAGGCTAGGCTCAAACTCAGAGGTCTGGCTACCTGCCTCTGTCTCTTGAGTGCTGGAATTAAAGGCCTTTACCATCACTGCCTGCCAAAGCTACCAAGCATACCAAAGAAGGATGATGAATCCACTTTGATTGGACTCTTGCCTTGTGTGGTGGCAACCTGGAGGTCAGTGAAGGTAGATGCTGGCTTCCCAGGACTCCATCATAACTGGAATCTGCTCTGTTAGAGCAGATCTTTTGAGTCTCACAGTAGTTAACTCTTTAAGTCCCCAAATATAACAAAATAATTTCTGCCTAGAATTTTGGGATGGGCCAGGTAGGGATGATGACCCTAAAAATCAAGAAACAGTGGCAAAAATGAGTGCAGCCTCTTGTTCCCTGCTCTCACATTGGCATAAATATGTACAGGTAATTTTTTGGGGGGAGAGGGTTAAATGATAAAGGGAAAAAGTATCCAAAGGACGACAGAGACCCAGGACTCTGACTTATGGAGACGTAAATGAACATGGAAAAAGCCATCTTTTCCCAGCAGAAAAATCACCCAACTAAGAGAGAAATGATTTCACAATGTCACTTTGATTTAGTATTATTATAATTTTGATTATACATTAGTGGGTTTACACACATGTGGGGTGCCACAGATGTCAGAAAGAGCATTGGGTTTTCTGGCGCTACAGGTGTTTGTAAGCTTCTGAACTTGTGTGAGGAGATTGACTGCACTTGGGTCCTATGCAAGAACAGAATGTGCTCTCTTAACTACTGAGGCATCACTCCATCTCACGAGAGGACTTTGAAACACCACCTCTGGGTGTGTGTCAACTCAGTTCTTCTGGGTCTGAAATGTAATTGAGGAATTACACGATCCTTCTGAGACACTCAAAGAGTCAGTAACCACATCAAAACATTGACTGAAAAGTTATCAGTGTATCTATCGGTGGGTCTGTGTGTGTGTGTGTGTGTGTGTAGCTCACTCAGTTGATACAGTGCTTCCCTAGCATTCACAAAACTGAGTTCAATTTCAGCACTGCCAAAAGCTTGATATAGTGTTATACACATAGAATCCCAGTATTTGAGAAATAGAGGCAAGAGGACACAAAGTTCAAGGCCATTCTTGGCTACATAGAGTTTGAGGCCGAACCAGGATTTGTGTGAATCTGTTTCAGAAGGTTTACTCTGTTTTTTTTTTTTTTTTAAGATTTATTTATTTATTATATGTAAGTACACTGTAGCTGTCTTCAGACACCAGAAGAGGGTGTCAGATCTCTTTACAGATGGTTGTGAGCTACCATGTGGGTGCTGGGATTTGAACTCATGACCTTCAGAAAAGCAGTCAGTGCTCTTACCCACTGAGCCATCTCTCCAGCCCCTCTGTTTTGTTTTTTATAGAACAGAGTCTCACTTTGGAGCTCTGGCTGGCATCTAATGCATAGCAATCCTCTGCCTCAGCCTCCCAAGAGCTGAGGTTATATATGTGAAATACTACATCGGCTGAATAAAAGAATTGTTAGTGGGGAATTGGGGAGATAACTATGCACACATAAAAACCTAAGCTTGATGATCCACACTTGCTTGCAACTCCAGAGCACAAGAGGCAGAGACAGGCAGATCACTGGGGCTCAGTGGGTGGGCAGCTTGGCCCTAATCACTGAGCTCCAGATGGATCCTGTCTCATAAAACAAGGTGGGTGGCTACTGAGGAACAAGTAGAATTGACTTTGGACTCCAACTCCTCCACCCTCACTCACAAAAGAATTGAGAGTGGAACATTTTAAAACCAAGTTAATGTGTCAGAAAAAAAAAAGCCTAGGACAAGGAGACTTGAATTGGTGATTTAATTGAGGATGAAACTTAATCAGACACTAAACTTGGGGTATGGGTGGGGTCTGCCTCTCTCTGATGAAGAATACCCCCTGGCCTCTGAGATATCACCAAGGGAAATGGCACAGCAATAAATGTAGGTTACTTTCAATTTACTGTTAATTTCTGCTTTTCTGAAGGCTTATGATATGTCCTAAGGTATTGTCAGATACCAAGATCAAAACCATAGTTAAAGGCAGGGGATTCATCATCATCCATAATAATTGTCAAACAACTGTTTGTGAGATACTCTATGAAGCAGCTCATGGATTCTTTTAATCAAGTGGTGGCTATCTTATGATGTAACACCATCTGTTTCCCATTTTAAAGATGTAAGATTTGAGGTCGAGAGAGGTGATGTAAGTTGCCCAAGGTTGCAGAGTTAAGCTGGGTTAGATAGACACTGGCATACATGTCACCAGGCAAGATGCAGCCAGAATGATTGGCAAGACAAAATGAATACAACAGTGATTGAGGAGTGAGGAAAGGTCACATTTGATGTCACTAACAGCGGTCTTCATAGGGGCAGTGCTGGCTCACTGGGGGATTGGAAAGGTAGGTAGGAGTCTTTAGGAACACATGGCAGGTGGATGCTTACTGTAGCTAACTCTGCGGGTACATGCCCAGGCCATCTTGTGTCTCTTGCTGAGGTCCCTGGTTCAGCACTGAAAATAGGCTGCTTGTGGTATTCTGTACCCTTCTGTCATCGCTGGCCACCAACCCTAAAAGCCAATTTCTGTAACTGAAAAAAAAGTCAAGATAATATCTGTGGAAGTTGAGGTAGGTGGAAGGTTCTGGAGATGGCAGTACAGAGAGCATGTTTGGAAATGGGGTGAATAAGGACCCCTGTGGGTGAATAGTTTGCAATACAGGTGACAGAGCAAGAGAGCTCACAGCTTAAATTCTGAGGCACTATGAAAGCCAGTCAGGTCTCAGAGGCTCTTCTAGGTTCCACAATGAATTTTTGTTGCTCTGTTTATTTTTCAGTTTTTATTTTATTGTGGTAAAAATAGACATAACTAAGTCTGTCACCTTGTCTGTCTTAAGAACGCAGTTCAGTGCTCTGAAGTGTCTAACTAATGTCATGCAACCACCAACACCATCTGTCTCCATAACCCTTTCCTCTTGCAAACTAAACCCCTAAACCTACCAAATAGCTTCTCATTCCCTCTTCCTCTTGCCCCTGGCAATAACTACTACTTCCTTTCTCTCTGAATCTGACTATTCTAGAGACCTTGTCCAAGAGTGTTCTCATGGTACTTGTCTGCGTAAGCATAGACTCTAAGGATGTTCTCATGCTGTAGCATGTGTCAGTGTCTTTTAAAGGACATTATATATGTATGCACCATATCTTCTTCATATGTTCATCTGTTGATTGGCATCTGAGCTTCTGTAACTTTTAAGTTTATTGAGAATAATGCTGTAATGAACACATATACAGATACCTCATCCATGAACTGGTCTCAGTAGTCGCCAGTCTATGAACCAGAGTAAAGTTGGTAAGTCATGTGGTAGTTCTATTTTTAGTGATTTTTTCAAGGAACCACTTGTATTGTTTTACACAGTAGCGCACCATTTTACATTTGACCAGCAGTATGCAAGGGTTTCCATTTCCCTGCATCCATATAAGAATCAGTGATACTCAGCATGCTCCTCTGTGCATGTTTGTGTGTCTTTTCTAGAAAAATATCAGTTTAAGAACTTTGAAAT
Source organism: Apodemus sylvaticus (assembly GCF_947179515.1). NCBI lineage: Eukaryota > Metazoa > Chordata > Mammalia > Rodentia > Muridae > Apodemus > Apodemus sylvaticus. The sequence goes on along the minus strand of NC_067476.1, from coordinate 130,021,496 downwards.
TTTTTTGTTTTTTTTTCTTTTATATATTCTTTGTTTACATTCCAAATGATTTCCACTTTCCTGTTTCCCCTCTCCCCATAAGTCCCATAAGCCTTCTTCCCTCTGCCCGTTCCCCAATCAACCCCCTCCCACTTCTCTGTTCTGGTACTCCCCTACAATGCTGCATCAAGCCTTTCCAGGACCAGGGCCCTCTCCATCCTTCTTCTTGGGAATCATTTGATATATGAATTGTGTCTTGGGTATTCAGAGCTTCTGGGTTAATATCCACTTATCAGTGACTGCATTCCATGTGTGTTCTTTTGTGATTGTGTTACCTCAGTTAGGATGATATTTTCCAGTTCCAACCATTTGCCTAAGAATTTCGTGAATTCATTGTTTTTAATTGCTGAGTAGTATTCCATTGTATAAATATACCACATTTTCTGTATTCATTCCTCCATTGAGGGACATCTGGGTTCTTTCCAGCTTCTGGCTATTATAAATAAGGCTGCTATGAACATAGTGGAGCATGTGTCCTTATGTGCCCAGAAGTGGTATAACAGGGTCCTCTGGAAGTGTCATGCCCAGTTTTCTGAGGAACCGCCAGACTGATTTCCAGAGTGGTTGTACCATTTTGCAATCCCACCAGCAGTGGAGGAGTGTTCCTCTTTCTCCACATCCCCACCAACACCTGCTGTCTCCTGAGTTTTTAATCTTAGTCATTCTGACTGGTGTGAGGTGAAATCTCAGGGTTGTTTTGATTTGCATTTCCCTAATGACTAATGATGCTAAACATTTCTCAAGGTACTTCTCAACCATTCGAAGTTCTTCAGGTGAAAATTCTTTTCTTAGTTCTGTACTCCATTTTTTAATAAGGTTATTTGGCTCTCTGGAGTCTAACTTCTTGAGTTCTTTGTATATATTGGATATTAGCCCTCTGTTGGATGTAGGGTTGGTGAAGATCTTTTCCCAATTTGTTGGTTGCTGTTTTGTCCCATTGACAGTGTCCTTTGCCTTACAGAAAGGTCCCATTTGCTTTATGAGGACCCATTTGTCAATTCTTGATCTTAGAGCATAAGCTATTGGTGTTCTGTTCAGGAACTTTTCCCCTGTGCCCATGTCCTCAAGGGTCTTCCCCAGTTTCTTTTCTATTAGTTTCAGTGTGTCTGCTTTTATGTGGAGGTCCTTGATCCTTTTGGAGTTGAGCTTAGTACAAGGAGATAAGAATGGATTGATTTGCATTCTTCTGCATGCTGACCTCCAGTTGAACCAGCACCATTTGTTGAAAAGGCTATCTTTTTTTTCCACTGGATGGATTTAGCTCCTTTGTTGAAGATCAAGTGACCATAGGTGTGTTGGTTCATTTCTGGGTCTTCAATTCTATTCCATTGATCTACCTGCCTTTTACTGTACCAATACCATAATTTTTTGATTGGATTATTTAAATCTCTCTCTCTCTCTCTCTCTCTCTCTCTCTCTCTCTCTCTCTGTGTGTGTGTGTGTGTGTGTATGTGTGTGTTGGTTTGAATAAGAATAGCCCTCACAGGCTCAGAGATTTGAATGCTTGGTCATTATGGAGTGGTGCTATTTAACAAAGATTAGGACTCCTTGTTGGGCGAAGTGTGTTACTGGTGGTGGGCTTTTGGGCTTACAAATGTTCAAGCCAGGCCAACATCTCTCTCTTCCTGCTTGTGGATCTAGATGTAAAACTCTCAAGCTACTTCTCCAGGACCAGGTTTGCCGGCATGCTGCCATGCTTCCCACTATGATGACAATGGACTGACCCTACCCACTTAAATGTTTTCTTTTATAAGAGTTGCTGTAGTCATGTTCTCTTTCCACAACACTAGAACATTGACTAAGTCTCTCCCACTCCCTCTCTTTCAACAGGGTTTCATTTTGATTGATTGAGTTGGCTATGTAGATGAAGATGACCTTGAACTTGTAATCCTCCTATTTCTACATCCCGAGTACTCAGATTGCAGGCATGTGCTATTATGTCTAGTTTTGTGCAGTGTAGGGGATGAAATCCAGGCTTTTGTATATGCTGGACAAGCATTCTACCATTTGAGCTAAGTCCCCAGCCTCTAAAAAGCTGAGGGAACTATTTATGTGTTTGCTATAGAAACACCACTGCTGTTTTGAAACAAGTTAGTTTGTTGAGCCACCCTGCTACATGACAAGAATATTTCCTGTGACAAACTGATTAGCACACACATATTCTGTAGGGCATGTGGGCTGTGTCACCAAAGGAATTGACATGGAACTGGCAAGAGAGAGGAAGTTCAAATCCTGGAAATCTCAGAATTTAACATCTTCAGGAGTAGAGTTAGCTCCTTCTGTGTTTCTATGCCTGCCTCAGGGCACAGGCTGATTTCCAACCAGGTAGCCACAAGAAGTCAGTCACATACCCAGAATTTGGAATACCTCTCTATGCTAATGAGGTATCTCAGTAGCCCTAGCCTTTAGCCAATGACCCTTCCTTCAAAACTATATAGCCCTTGGTTCACTCCTAATAAAGTGTATGTGTTCAAACCAATCCCCAAATAAGATATACTAACAAGCTAAGATCTACTCAGAGAGCTACTTTATTAAAGATTAACAGGGAAGGCCTTTGTCTAAAATGGTCCTAATGCAATTTGTCCATCTAGGACTCTGGTTTCCCACTCTGGCATTGAGGGCAGCAGGCTCAGATAGATGCCCCAGAGGGAGAGGCAGACCGGGAACCCCACCTGTTCTGGAACCATTCTACCCTGTCCTTTCTGAACTGGTATATAGGTGGTGCCTTGACATCCCAAGAGAAGAGGCAGAACATGGAACTACAGTTTAAATGACTGAGCCAAGGGAAAATTAGAACTTCCCAGTTTGTAAATAATCAGTCATTGTGACTTTATTTTGGTATGATAATGGCTTAGCTGTCCTCCCTTGCTGTTAGCCTCAGAGAGGGTATTTTGGTTTCAAAATGAGAAGGCAGGGGAAGAAGAGATACTAAAGTCCATGAAATGAAGAGCTTGGCTTAGGGAGATGGGGGCATTTCTCTGCTGCTCAGTGGCTTCCATGATTTTGTTTTCTGAGTGTCACACTACATAAATAAATGAGGAACACACATCAGGAACTCACGAGAGGAGATGTCATAGATAGTGATCAGCCAGTCTAGCTTTGGTCTCTGGGATCAGCAGCTAGACTTCACAGAAGGACCATGTGTGAAAAACCAGGCACCAGGAAGTGCTAGTCAGAGATCTATTGGCATGCAATTAAGAGAGACATACTTCAAACTGACTTAGGACCAAAAGTGACACGGTGATGGTGAAGGCCCATGAAGTATGCTCTGTCTCTCTGTCTCTGTTTCTGTCTCTGTCTCGTCTGTCTGTCTGTCTGTCTGTCTCTGTCTCTGTCTCTGTCTCTCTCTCTCTCTGTCTCTCTCTCTCTCTCTCTCCTCTCTCTCTCTCTGTGTGTGTGTGTGTGTGTGTCTTTGAATATCAATCTGAAGGGGACTATAGTTGTTGAGAGATCACTGATCTTACCATTCATCTTTTGCAGTTTCAGCTCTGAAAATTTCAGAGCAGGATTTCAATCACTAAAATTACTTACCTCTTGATGGCTAGTCAGCTGTGGCTGGGGTAAGAAGGGATAGACTAGTATTGTCAATCAATGAGACCTTCACGGTTATATCAGAGGAACAGTTTCTTCTATAGAAGGGATTCTACTTTGTGGAAAGAGGACTGGATGCCAACACATAAGGAAACAACAACCTGTCAATTCTGTCACATCAGCCATGAGAAGAAGGCCACAGGATGCCTAGTGATGTATCAGTATGGATACAGGCAGGCAGGAGAGTCATGAACATCAAACATCTTCTCATAGAATGAAGCTCGTGGGACCTCACGACATTAACCAAGTGTCTGAGCCAGCTACAAGCTTCACTCAGGGATAGGAGGGAATTTGGGGCTAGAGGAGAAAAGGTTTAGATTGCATTTAATCTCCCCAAAAGAGACTCTGAAATTTGGTCTAAGAAATTTAGTAAGAAGTGATTCTTTGGGCTTCGGGTCCAACTCAGTGTTAGATCATTTGCTGTGGATACAGGAGAATAAGTTTTCAATCCTTAATGCTGTTAAAAAAAATCAATAAACTAATAAATAAAACTGGTTCCTAGGAAATTCTGTAAGGAGAGGGGAAATGGGCCAATCAGAAGCTAATCGAAGATATGATGTCCAAAAAAGATATGGAGGGTAATTATGGTTCAATACTTTAGAGCCTGTGGAGGCAGGGCCATGCTGTCATGCTCAGAGATAGGTACGGAGTTTTCACACATTGTCTGCTCATCTTTCTGAATATGAGATACCGCAGGCACTCTCATTCTCCACGCCTCCAGCAAAGTTTCTCTGATGCTCAAGGCTTGTCTGTCTTTGGACAAAGAGAGGTAGAGGCTGTTGGGAGTGAAAGCATGAGCAGAAAATTGCAAGAAATTCCAGGGGATGGGGACAGAGCCATGATGTCACATGCTACACTCATGTGTGCGCACAAGCACACTCTCACGTGTTCAGTTGCCAAAACAATGAGAAGCGTCATTTCTAATTGAGTTGTGTATGACTAGGGGCCAGCTTGCTAACGCGGCTGGATTATAACATGGCCAGCTTGTTCCATGGCTAGGTGGACAACCAGGAGCATGAAGAGAGCCACGCAGAATACCAAGATTTAGGAGCATCTCTAACATGATTGTTTAGCAATATGAAAAAATTGTGGTTTAATAGCAAAAGATAAATTTTAAGAAAGAGGACTTCACTGTGACTCAGTGCCTGGCTCCTGATGCTGGCATTGTCTGAGTGGTTCTTTTGGGCCAGGCTGACCCCTAATAGAGCCTTGCTAATATACATTCACGAGGTGTGTGGTGACTGCATAGAAAATGGCTTTATTCATAAGTATGGCAGTCTGGAAGACTGTCAGATTTTCTCCCAGCATCCCATGCTTCAGCAGGATATCTGGAGTTTGTTTACTTGCAGGCACAGCATGAGGCCAGTGAGGACTGCTTTTCAAGTCTCTGCTTGTGCCATCTCTGAGATAGCCATTGGCCAAATAAGTCACACAAAACATTCATCTGGGAATGTCTGGAGTCTCTACAAAAGGGGCGATATGGGAGCTGGGAGAAGTCAGGATCATTTGCACTTCCCTCATCCATGCGTCTTGTACGCCGTTTTTCAGTCACATTACTCAGTCTTCAAAGAAACAGAAAGGGGAAAGGCCTATGTTCTTTTGCACAAAAATTATTTCTTTGAAGCTTTTAAAATATGTGTAATATTAAAGAGTTGTAAGCCATAAAACAAGTTGCCAGAATTTGAGATATGAATGAATGTGTTAAAAAGATATAAAAATTGGTTTTGGACATTCCAGTCTTAACATGTGTCTTTTTATATATTTCTAAATATACCTATATCTATATATGTTTCATAATTAACTGAACAGCTCTATTGACTTTTTACATACCTCTTTACATTTTGTGTGTGTGCACGTGTGCACATATGCATGTGTGCATGTGTGCCTGTGTGCATGTGTATTAGTAATAAATCCCTGACATCACAGGGGTTTGGTTTGCAACCTTCCTATCCAGTGCTCGTGATCCCTGTTCAGTATCTTCCTTCATTTCCAACTTTGCCCATATTTCATTTGACATTTGAATTCGGTTATGGAATTAACTGGCTTTGTGATTATAGTCTTTTCAAATCTCTATTTAAAAAAATGAGTAACATTTGGATTATAACCACATTAGCACTCTATCCCCCTCCACTCCCCTCGAGAGTGAGGGGAGTTTCCTAGGCAGTTTTCCTCTCTATACCTGGACTGAAGGTGTGTGAGATCCTGTCTTACCGCATGCAAAGCCCTGAATTCCATCCCCAATACACATACTCCTACACATAGAGAACAATAACTGACATGTTTTTGCAAGCGTGTGGCAGTAATGGTCAATAACAAAGAGACCTCAAGAAGTTCCCGGTGGTGCCAAATACAGGCTCTGAGTATTAATGATCAACCCATTGGTTCTCTGATTGAGCACAAATATTTTCTCGATTGATGTCTCTTCAGGGCATAGCAAGGTTGAGTGCCTCCTCCATTCTGGGAGCCAAATGTGTTCCTAAAATACATTTCTTAGGTGAGACTTCTCCTCCTCAGCAGCAACCTTCAGAATCTCTCTCTTCATTTTCTTTACGTTGAACAGATTCACTGACTGACTGCGAAACCTGTATCCAGAAATGAGTGGCATACTAATGGTATCTGTCCTCAGCCTTGGATTCAAAGTCTGCATCCAAATTCGTCCTGCCTGCCAGGTCAACCTCAGCACTTAGGATTGAATCTAGGGTGGACCCACCTGCAGAGTGACATGGTTAATGGGTGACGAGATGGCTTGACCTACAATCCTAGCAGGCTTCTGCCTGACTCTGGAGATGTGGCAAATGGCTAAGATCCTGCGTATACTGTTGAAGGACTGACTTAGGGAGTAGGGAAGGGCCTTGAAGCCAAGACAGGCCAGGCAAATTTGGACTCTCAGCTAGCAACTACCGTAGCACAAAAGCTCGTGAGCTCGAGGCTGCAGCCTGTGACAGACAGCTCCTTATTTGTAAGTAGTTAATGTTTCTTAGCAAGCACTTCTAAAGGAAATTGGTATGTAATGACGGCACTCGCTGGAAAACAGGCCGATTAGAAAATGCACTAACTTATCTAGTATTCATTTGAAAAGTAAATGGATGCGAGGCAAGGTGAGAGTTCACTACAATTCAAATATTTTCCCTTAACAGGCTGTAGCACTCCTGCCTTAATTCAAGCAGAAACACAAGTATGAATAATCAAACTAGATGACGCTCATCAAGAACCTTTGTGCCTTGCACCATTTCAAATGGTCATTGAAGCTTAATGGCAAAAAATTTACATTCTCCCTTTAATTTGTATTCCGTTCCTTCCTTCTGAGTGATGTGATTGTGGCTTGCTGTTGCCCGCTGTATTATTTTGATGCAAATACCGTGTTGTGTGTGCCTGAGTCCAATTTCCTGGCTTTTGCTGGCAAGAGAAGGGACTGCAAAAATAGTTGAAAATCAGGGTTATTTAAGGAGTTTATAACCACTGCTCCTAATAACTGAAACAATACAGTTGATGAGCGGTCTGCTTAGAGACACTCTGATGGCTGTAAGTTAATAGAGCCCCACAAAGGAAGATAAAATCAACAAGAAATCTATTTACTCTTCTGTTTTCTCTATCCTGAATATTAGATTTTGTTCTGATGGCCAACTATGAGAGAGAGAGAGAGAGAGAGAGAGAGAGAGTGAGAGAGTGTTGAGATTCAAGTGAAACTCCCTTCCTGTGGCATGCTCACCCTGGAAAGAAAGCTTTATTGAGATACAGGGGGTTGCCGCCAAAGACTGCAAACACTGAGCCCCAAGGGTGATCCTTGAATGTAATGTATGCACAAACTAATTTATGATACTGTGACTAATTTCCATTTCTTGTGCTTAGAGTTGCCTAGCTAATTACAGAGATGTTTTCTTAACTTTAGTAATTATGTTCTATGCTTTCGACAGGCGACGGAGCAAATGAGCAAGGCCAGATTGCGCAGTACTTGGGAGACAAGCGCGTCCAGGCGAGAGGAGAACTGAACGCGCGCTGAGCTTACAGGGCCAGCATCCTTGATCAGAAGCCTCACCAGCTTTGACCAGCACCCGCAGGCTGCATCGGAAACATCTGGAGACATATTTGATGGAACACCCCATAATTAGACCGGCTGGCTTAATTAGGAGAAATTTGTGGGTAGAGGGTTGCTCAGGGGCTGTGCTGGGATCTGAAGGTTTGTTGCCTCCTCCCAGGAGGCCTGTACCACAAAGCTCTACCCGCTGAGCGTGCACGCGTTGGTGTCTGAACATCCAAGACAGCTCTGTAGCCATCTGTGAACCCAAGGCAGGGGACTGCCCCCTGCAAGAGAAACAACAGTCTCGTTCACTCCTCCACCCCTTAGATAGCAGGAGGAACGCTCGGATATTCAGACGTGATCACTTCCTGCAAGCCTCTCTGGAAGATGCCTGTTGGAACTGTCTTCCGGAGGCTGGTGGCAGGATAGACCACGGTGTTCCTCGTATTCTTGGGAATCCCTTTTGTGGCAGAAAATGCATCACCCTAAGGAGCTAACGGCTCCTTAGGAACCAAGCCTTGATTGTGCAGCCTTACCAGTGAGGGTTTCCCAGCCAATTTAGAAACACCAGGCACTGCCCACAAAATTAGCTTCCAGCAAGGCAGACTGTAGAGCAGGGCTACAGGGACAGTGCACATCTGGGAAACATCTGTGCATGTTTTTGAAGCAAATATGGACCGAGCAGTTGCAAACCATTGGATTCTAGATGCTGTGGCTTGAAGATGCACAGGAGGACAAGGGAAGAATGGGATGGACTCCTTCCACAGTGAGGAACCTCAGGGGCTGTAAGAGAAACCCCAGCCCGCGGTGGAACCTGAACTCCATGTTCACCCACTGCTCTCACGTTCCTAGAAGTGGCTCTTTTTCTACTCACACAGGATAAGGAAGAAAGAAGTGTGTGTGTGTGTGTGTGTGTGTGTGTGTGTGCTTGTGTGTTTGTATGGGTTTTTTCCCCTCAGGTCAGCAATTTTTGCTTTCTGGGATATGAATGCTATTTATTGCTACCATGCTATTAGTAAACAGGAACAGGCTCCAATAATCTGTCCCCACTTTACCAAATTAAAATGATTTCCCTGCTCTATAGAGATGAGGTGGCTTGAACATCAGGCCATCCAGGATATGAAAAATGAAATGTGCTCCCTAACTATCTCCCTATAAACATTTGATGAAAATGAAACACACTTCAAGCTACTCATGGTATCAATTTTAGACGGAGCCATCCAGGTAGCCGGCATGCAAACAGGCCTCGCAGAGAACCAAGCTGTTGAATTTTTAATGTGCTGTTGAAAAACATTAATGGGCTTTATTGTGAAGTCCAAAAAATGGATTTCAAATGGATTTGAACAGAATTCTTTACAAAATGATGAAATCTAAATTCAAGCTACTTACAACTCAGAGCATTGTTTTTCTTTTAAACTTTACTTTGTTTCCTATGATGTGGGTGCATGTGATATGTGCGGGTGAGCATCAGTGTGCTCATGCCAGGTTACAAATGTGGAGGTCAAAAGACAACTTTGGGAAGTCGAGGTTTGAACTTGGGTTGTGAGAACTTGTGCTGCAATGACCTTACCTGCTGAGCCATTTTGTTGGCCCTTAATCCCGTTTAAAAATCTCGATTTGTGTGTTAGGTAGTCAGTGTGTCAGAGGACTTTGCCTCTAGTGACTGAAAGAAAGAAGGGTGGGGAAAGTGTGAGGGATTGCCGAAAATACTGACAGCTCCTCTGGTGTCAAAGACCACTGCAGGGTAAAGAATTTTCTTATGGAAGAAAAGACACCAGCAAAGCCAAGCTTTGGGTAGACTTAGCTCCTGAAATATCTTGCCTCCCAGTCAGCCATGACAGGCACAGGATGCCTTACCCCGGGGGTGTGGGGACCTCAGAGGAGGCCTCACTGAAAGAAAGCCATCTTTTCATCTATTCAAGGGATGAAGATGTGTCTGCTTCTGTGATGTAGAAGAAAGAAATGCAACAAGAATGTAATTATTTTGACACTCTTTTAAAAAGGTTATTATTTATACTTAATGCCAAGTGGTTTAGACTGCCATTATGAAAGAAAAGCCACTGTCCTTGGTCCTTAAACTGCGAGCTTTCTGAAGGTGGGAAGCCAGACACAATCTGCTGCCTGTGGGGAGAGATCATTCCCAAGCTGGGAGAAGTGGGGAATCTGTCCTGCTTTCTCAGCAGCATCAACTTTTACTCCATTTTTTCCTCATGAAGAGAGCACAGTTTGAAAGGCATGCTTTCCCTGCTAAGTAACTTATTTATTCTGTAACACCTTGGTGTGAAATGTCACATACGCTATTCCTCGGGGAACAGATTCTGAATGAGAGTCATCACCATGCTTCCAGACCACTGAGAGCCGTGATGGGTGCCTGAAAATCATCGGAGAAGTTCCTCATTCAGGGGAGAAGTTCAGTCTGTTTATGTCCCATCACGTTTTGCTTTGGTTTTACACTAAGTGATGCAACCTCTTCACATGCCCCCGGGTCTTTTCCCTTTGTACCCACCCCATGGTCATAGAGGGGATCATAGTGTGCTGCAAAATGCCATTTGAGTCACTGATGAATGGTTTACATGCTCAGCAGGTGGCAGGGAGTTAGTATGTAAAGGTCCTTTGAAGAGGAGGGGAAAATATTGCTGCCTTTCTGAGAGAGCAGTCTGTGGGGGAAGCCTTTCCAGAGGGAAGGTAAATGCTTTGCCAGTGTCCAGAGGGTCTTGTGAGCACACCAGTGTGGGTCTTGCAGGCTGGAACTGGTTTTCAAACACACAACTTGTCCATTCACTACTCCAAAGATGAAGGGGTCCAACTCTATCTGAGTTAACAGCTATAGCCAGAAGCCTACAACACAAGCTTCACTGGGTTTTGTTTTTTTGTTTTTTGTTTTTTGTTTTACATCCTAACAGTTGCCTTTCCTTGCTATGTTCTGTCTTATCTCCAGGGTTTCTAATAAAGTTATTTGAAATCGAAGACACGCTTTAAAACCCCACCAACCCTGAAGAAGCACACCAACTTCTCTGCAGAGTAACAATTAGATCTTGAACAAAAGTGCTCGTAGGTGTATATGTAGCTGGATTAAGCGAGGTCGTCAGCATCTTTTAGTATAAATGGATTTTTTTTTCTCTTTTCAGGAAGAAGGCATAAGAATTGGCTTTTGATAACAGTCAAATTCATGTTTCTAAAAGAAAAAAAAAGCAGAAAGAACTAAAGATGCATTTAGCTTTTTATTTAAGACCAAGCATCTTGTTCCCCCAGTCTGCCTTAATTTTAGATGCTGACATCATGCATGCATTTTAAATTATTAGGCAGATAATCACTTCCTTATAATAATTTCCACGCTCAGCTACAATAAAATAGATGTCTTTCAAAGACCCCTTAGTCAAATGTGCTCAGTGTTATGCTCTGTATCATGCAGGTCAATTTAATTCAGCGTGGCTCTCTCTACCCAGCTAAACAATTGCTTTTCAGTCTCTGGAGAGCATGGTGAATGCAGCCAAGAATACCCATCCAAAGACGGCCTTGGATACTTGTTCATAAAAACTTGACATCTGAAGTCCCACTCTTTATTAATCTCTTGTCAAAGAGTTAGTCAAGATTTCTGGGGGAAAAATGTCAATGTCATATAAATCATTATTAATTATTCAATAATGAATGAGATTAAAATGGAAGAATGGACCATTTCAAAAATGGTCAGGCAAGCATCCCGTTCACCAGCGGCCCCTCCCACGAGGGCTTCACCTCACCATCTGCAGTCTGCATTTCTCTGTAGCTGCAGACTGGGACAACTACCATTGTGCTTGACAGTTTACATAACAGCGGCATAGATGGCCAGTCAGGTGCTTTGGCTTAAGTCTGTTTGTTCCTAATGGTTCCTTAGCTAGAAGCTTGATCCTCATATAATTGTACTAAGAGGTTGTAGGAGTAGCGGTGCATGGGTGGGTCACAGAGGCTAATTTAGTCCTTTCAAGACCCCTGTTAATTCTTAAACAATAGTTTCTTATAAAGTGAGACCACTCAAATGTGTTTACCTTTTGTTCCAAGTTACCTTTCCATATTCCCACCATGTTTTGATGTGAGAAGGCTGGGGCAGGGACAGACAGGAAAAACCTCCTAGGGGTTAAACAGATAGGTCTACGTGGTTTTTGACTTTCATTTCCCAAAAATTACAAGCTAAATAAATCTCTTTTCTTTATTAATTACACAGAGTCAGATATTTTGTTAGAGAAATATCTTACAAGGTATCTTAATGATGTCTTAGTTTATGATTCCCCGGAAGCAGAGAGTCACAGAAGGTTTCCAGCACAATTTATCTGCAGATGACTGGAGAAAATGCAGGTGGAGAGAAAGAGGTGGGAGAAACCATCAGTTTTTGCATTAATGAGCAGGTTACAGTGTGACCTGCTGGCCATCAGTGCTGCCGAGGACTTATGGGCAACGCTGTGGGACACACAGGAGAGCTACTCAATCCCACAGTAGCTGGATTGCACAACTGCCAAGTCTCATTCATCAGTGCTTGAAGGGTTAAGACTATAATTCTACCAGGAAAAGCCCCCTCAGAAGTTCCCAGCCTATCTTGGAGCCGGGAACTCCAGAAGAAATGGGAAGGACAGCAGCAGTTTTTCCAACAAAGCAGACCGAATATATTTAATGCCAAGAGACTGTTTAGGGTCCAGGCTCTACCCCTGCAACTGTTGTCTGTGAGCTTCGAGTGACCTCTGGGCGCTCTCCTCCTCAGGCCTGTGCCATTTGAAGTTGAACACAATTCTTGGAGATGCTCTACTGTTTCCATAGGGGTCTACTATAGCCTTTCGTATCATTTAAAAAATAACAATGAATATTTATTATGCTAAATTAAAGCCAGGAATGCAATAGTATAAAGAATGCAATCTTAAAGCAGGAGCAGGGTTGTATGTATAATGTCAGCACTTATGGGGACAGATAAGAGGATCAGAAGTTTGAGATTCACCTGGACTACCATAAGTTCCAGGCTGGACAGGGCTATCAAGCAAGGTTCTATTGCAACCTACATCAAAAGAAAAACAATCAATCACACAATAACAACAAAACCCACACACTTTTTGAAGTTTTTACTTTATCAGCTTCTCACATCCTTAACATAATACTTTAAGGACTTCCAAAAGGACTACCATCTTGGTGAAGGCTGGAGCAGTCCTGCTGCCCAAGGTCCTGTGGTCTTGGGCCTACTGATCATTTCTTTCTCTATAATACAGTGAGTTGGATAAGAGTGGTCACCTGATCTTGGGGGAATCAATCAGAAAAATCTGGATAAATATGTTTCATGGCTTGACTTGAAAACATAAGGTAGGGTACTTACTGTACCTCTGTCAAGGATCCCTTGGGCAGAGGGAAAGTCTCTATGAACAGTGGGAGTAGAATGCAGGAGCCTGTGAGGCAGAGTCTCATTAACAGCTACAAAGAGCACAGAAGAGTCAAGAGCAATCCAGGCACAGGCAGATAAATGATTGGCTCACCACTCAATTGATCAGTGTATCTAACTGACCCAAACACGGAATTCCCCGGATGTAAAAGAGTGCCTAGCATATAGTAGTTCCTCCGTGGGCATTTGTTGAGTTGATGGATCAAATCTATCAAATCTATCTGGAAATTTAAGTAATGGAGGAGCCATGCACAGCACAGCACAGAAGCCAACAAGCAGGAAAGAGAAGAATCAGAAGCAGAACTCAGGCATGGAAGTCCTATAAGAACACACCAATGATATGTCCATCATAATATGGTCCAACTTCATGTGATAGGTGTGGTGTTTTTTTTTTTTTTTTGAATCAACAGGTAAGAAAGCAGATACATGGAGAGATTAGATACCTTTCCCAGGAGGACGTAGTTAATACCTGGAAGAGCCTGGATATAAACCAGGCTGGCTGTTTGCAAAGTGGCCCTTCATTCTTTCACCTCTGCTAATAATTGCAGGTTTCTTTACACCCACAAGTTCCAAAGTCAATGTGGTCCAGCCAACCTTGGATTATTATTTGACTGCGTGCTTCTTCTTCCCCGTGCTATATCCCTATAATAATGTGGCCTTTCCATCTCCTCAACCAGAGATTGCTTCAATGGGTCTCATTTTTTTTTCAACCAAGAAGCAGCATCACAGGAGAGCATTTAAGCAGGTTCCCTGTCACTCCCACCCAGATATTTGGCTTTGGCTTCCTGATTGCCCTTCTAAAAAGTATGGTCCTGAAGTCAGAGGGCATTTGTCATGTGTATTCTGAGATATCACAGGAGCTAAGACATAGTTCCTAGGTATAAGCCTTATACATGTAGATTATCTTTTGCTTCATGTCAGATTACTGTAATCTCTAGTGGCTCAGAATAATGGTGCAGTTGTTATGTTATGAGTCTGCAATTTTAGTAGGCCTTGTAGATGTAATTGTATGCCCTGTAAACCTCCAGTAAGTTCACATTGAAGTCCTTAATTGACAGTACTTCAGAATATAATCATGTTTACAGACAGACTTTTAAGAAGCAATCAACTTGAAATGAGGTCATGAAGGAGCATCATTAATGACATTAATGTCATTAATCCAACATGACTGATATCCTTATAAAAATAGGAAATTTGAGCATATGCACAGGTGTTCAGAAGAGACTTCTAGAAAACACCACTAACAGTCAAAGATACAGGTCTAGACTGTGTCACTCCCTCCAGAAACTCAGTAGGAATCTACCAAGTAGAAACACTGGTCTTTGACTTCTAGCCTTGAGAAGTGTGAGGAAATAAATTTCTGTTGTTTAAGCTACCTAGTCTGTAGCATTTTGTTACAGCACTGTAGGAAGCAAAAAGAATAGAGGAAGCTCACCCATGCTCTTCACTGCATTAACGTGTCCAAATCAAAGCGTGCAGACTGAATTCACTCAGAATTACTCCATCAAATATGTGATATTTGATGCTGACCATTAGCTGAACCTCAACTGGGATAGTTTGCTGTCACCCCTCCATATGACCCTTCCTTGAACTTGGGCTGCCTCCTGAGACCACTGGTTAAGTTCTGGAAGTGAAGCCTGGGAGAGGAAACTTTAACAACTTTAACAATGCCCTCTTCTGGTGTGTCTGAAGACTGCAACAGTATACTCACATACATGAAATAAATAAATCTTAAACAAAAAAGTGAACCAAAGAGGCAAGTTTATATTCAATAGATAGAAATTAGAATCTTCAATTTTGACAGGATGACAGGAAAAAATAATTTATTTGTATATTTTAAAAAGTACAAACCAAGAGGCAAACCAAGTAAATCCTAGCTTGATATTCTATGATTCAGAGCACCTTAGGCTGCTATCATTTTTTCTTACGGTTCACACGAGCAGGTTGTTGAAGACACCCTCCTAAAGGTATAATTAGATATAGTCATCGTTAGTGATTAGCAGAACCATCAAAGAAAACAGTATCAGATATTTGAAACTAATAGAAAGTATATAAAATATTAAAACTTTATCACCACCAAACCACAAAACAATGCTAACCCCGATCTAGCCTGTTGTAAAAGTGAAGCCCCATGTGATATCAAAACATCATGGGTCACAGGAAATCCAATCAGCCAAAAAGTGTCAGTGCCTTGCCCCCCACCTCGGGGAATTACTCGTTTATTTCTACTGTTAGGATTCAATGATCAAATCAAAGACTGACATGTAGACAACTGTTGGCAAATGAGTTAATGATGTACATATGGATGACTAACACAGCTCTACTAAGATTTTATGCATGAAAGAAAGGTTGGTGAGAAGGAAATGGCATGTCAGGGAAGAGCTGAAATCTGAGTGTATAGGAAATACGTCTTTGGACATGCAGCTTGCCAATGAAATAACTTACCTCTGACCTCACAGCACAGGGGAAGTTCATGCCTGGGCAGTGGAGAAAGAGTCCTCTCCATTAGATACTACCTCTCTTTTAAGATGCTGGATGTTTCCCCAACATTTTCCTTGGCAGTATCCCAAGTTAGCCAATAGCAGAATTCAACATCTATGAGTGTTTTCCCCAATAGCTGTCCTGATTTGTCTCCTATTGTGGTGATAAAACACCACAACCAAAAACACAGTGGGAAGGAAAGGGTTTATTTCATCTTAGAGTTTCCTGTTTCAACAGGCTAGTTTCACCAAACAGAGCAGGAGCCTCAGGCAGGAGCCTACAGGCAAGAATTGAAGCGGACGCAATGGAGGAAAGCGGATCACTGGCTTGCTCAATATGCGTTCTTATAAAGCCCAAGACCACCTGCCCAGAGGTGGTCCCTTCCACAGTGGGCTGCCCACCCCCACTTCAATAATTAATCAAGAAAATGCCACACAGACTTGCTTACAAGCCATTCTCAAGGAGATATTTTCTCCATTGAAGTTCCGTCTTACCAGATAACCTTAGCTTGCATCAAGTTGATGGAAACACTGACCACTGCACAAGCCCAATTTCTCTTTCCTTACCATAGCTGCTCTTTCTGGAGAAATCAATCCTACCTAACTCTGGCCATGTCCATGCCTGAGAATCTCCACGGCAGTCATTACTCCTAAAGAAGCACAAAAAGGAATAGTTGCTTGGGCCAGGCACTGGAGAATACACGGTGCTTATTCTAATGGCGAGGAGAATGCCACAAGACAGTGGAAAATATCCCTAGAGAAGCACATGGTGGCGAAGCAGTGTCTTCGCCAAAGGGATGTCTGTGGACAGTGAACTTGACACATGAGAGTGTCGTAGATATTTAGCTGACTTCAGATCCATAATTCTTAATTACAAAGTTCTCTTCTACCAGGGTCAGGGTTCACTCAAATGCCTGAGCACTAGAGCTCTAGGGTGAGACACTCAGGAGTTCACTTCTGAGAGTTATTTCATGCCAGCTCTTCCGTATCTCTGTGTTCTATAGATCTTCATATTCAACCAATTGATGGTCAGTTACTATGCATTTAGGTCTGTGATGACTGTCTGTCCTGAACATGCTCAGACCTTTTTAATTCCCATTATTACCTAAATTATCCAGTATAATGCCTACTTATATAATACTTGTACTGTATTTGGTATTATAAATACAGTAGTATTGTGTGTGTATAAGCTATATACAAATAGCTTTTATTTAATATATTTGAGTATTCATGGATTTTTGTAACTATGGGGGTCTTGGAACTAGTCCCCATGGACAACAAGGAACAAGTTTAGTAAAAACGAAGAAATGTAAATGACATTTATTTTTTAAGAAATTATTAGCATAGATTAATATTAATATTACTTTGCTTATTAATGTAACAAATACTTGATTAAAAACAACTTGATTAGAATGAAAGGCTTATTTGGCTTACAGTTTAGGAGATATAGTCCATCATGGTGTGGAAGGCCTGACAGAGCACTTGATTGAACTGGTCACACTGCACCCACAATCAGGAAGCAGGAAGGGATAAATGCTGATGGTCACATTGCTTTTTCCAAGTCTCCTTTTCTACAGGTGCCTATGGGTTAATATCCTAGGTAGGGTCTCTTGACCAACTCAGAGCTGATTGAGAACAGGAGCCCTTGGGTTGATATCTCTCAGATTCTGGGTGGATCTTATCTCCTCAGTTAAGCTTCTCTGGAAATACCCTCAAAGATGTGTGTATGTAGGTTGCTCTAAGTGCTTCTTTGGCTGGCAACAATGATCACTATGTGTACTTAAGGCAGTATCTAAATAATACAGCATTGTTGCTTTTTAGACTCTCTAAAAGAGAGTCTAAAATAAAAAAAAAAAATGCTAAAAATAACATAGAGGTGTTAACTGCCAGAAACAACATTTCATTTAACCTAATTAACTCTGGAATTCCTGAATAAATGGATAATTGGGGCAGAATGAAAAACCAAAATTCACAGATAGACCAAATTCTGTAAACCACTGGAAAAGTTTGGAAGATGGAAAGGTGTGATAATTATACTTCGGTATGGGTATAGTCCATGTCACTGAACTGTACCCTTGATGCTTAAAATGACAAAATATGTATATTTTATCACAATAAAGTGTTGAAAAATATATCATACTACTAGTTTCAACTTCATTCTGGTCCGAGTCAGGTTTTTATGTTTTTATAGGCTTCCTGTGGATCTGATCTCAGCATTGCTCCTCTGTGTAAGGTGCTAATGAGCTGTGGGAGGAAAGACAGGGAAGCAGCTGGGGGGTGGGGGCAGGGTAAGAGTTCCCACAATCAGGTTTGCTTAATGAGGTTGCTGCCACCAGGGGTCTTCTGAAGGTGAGCACCTTTCCTTTTGAGTCTTTTGATCAGCTCGAATTGTAATCAGCTGAGACACACTGTGATTTCCTGTTATACAAACCCAAGGTTACTCCTGGAATACACTCCAAAGTAATATGTGGCAAACTCTAATAAATGAATCCTGGTTTTGAAAAGGAATGCACACTTTGCCTACTTCTAAAAAAGGAATTTGAGGCAGTTGAAAAAGTTCTGATTGAAGAGAGAGAGATGTTTGAGGAAAGAGATGTTTGTACTGAGGCCTGAATCTTACTACCCATCCTCAGCCCGCCTGCAGTCTCCTGTGGACAGCATCTGTCGATACCAATGGCTTGCTGTGTCTCTGTAGCTGGGCTTTCTCGGAGTGTAGGGATAATGCCTCCAGGATGCACACCCCATCAGTAAGGGACAGGGCTCTGTAGGTGTTGCTGGGAGAAGCACTGGAAGCACAAATGTGAGAACAGGAGCTTGGATCCCTGGGGCTCACAGAAACGCAGTGTGTGCGTGGTGATCAGCTTGTGGCTCAGGGTGTAAGAAGCAGACACAGAAAACCTCTCCAACAAGCTGCCTAGCCAGACTGGTTTCCTCTTTCTTTGAATGACTTTGGCACCACAGGGCCCAGCTGGTTCCTTCTGGCATTTACAATCCTGGATGCTCTCCCTGCTAAGAGACTTGAGTTACTCGAGGGCTTGGGCCCATGTTGGGCCCAAAAAGTGTTCCTCAAGGAATGAAAGAATTTATAAGGGCTCTGGAGGAAAACTAAACAAGACAAAACTGCCTCTTCTAGTAAGAATGAGATGGGATGAGTCACTCAGAGGGATAGCCAAAGACTGTATTTGTTCAGAGTTGTCAGCAGAACCCAAAGGAACTAGCTGGGCTGTTTTTAGTTCCTTAAAAACACATATAAAACTCTTTCCATTTAACTTGCTCGAGGCCACCAGTTAGTAGATGGATATGTGTGACTCAGGAGTTCCTGCCCTGCTTACACCTGTTAAATTTTCTCAGCCCAGGTGGCAGGAATTTGAGTAAAGCCATCTTCAGATGATCCACGCAGTAGCTACCAAATCACTACAGCCACCTAAGAAACCCAAGGATCCAGCTGACCACCATGTTCATAAGTGAAATAAATCCCTCATTCTCCACTCTCTTTCTCTTCTCTGTCCTCCATCTTCTCTTCTTGCTGTTTCTCTTTGTTCTGAGACACGGAAGGTCAAACCCAGACCTTTACGAATGCTAGATAAGTATCCTTGGCTAGACAAGCAGTGCTAGACCTCTAGTTTCAAACATTTGTGATTGTTTTTGTTTGTTTGTTTATTGGTAAGTCAACATTTTAGGATGATTGCCATAAGCAACAAATTTATTTGATGGCGAGTGGCTGAATAGCCAACTACAGCGTAGCACATGTTCTTATTGTCTACACGGATCCTGGGGATGAGCTGTTCGTGGTCTCATTGCTTTATCTGCTCAGGAATGTCAAGGCCTCAAGTCAACATTTTGGGGAACATTTTGGCTTCCCCTCAGCATTCTTCTAAGACAGTAAGATGGCTGCTTCTGATTCGAGTCACACAGTCTCATACAGAGCTCAAAGGTTGCAGAGGGGCTGCTTCCCCATACATCTCTCTCCTTATTGATGGGGTTTGTTCCCGGGCACCATATGAAGGGGTCATAAAAAGAGAGAGGGGGGTTTAGAGAGTGTGGCACGGTGGTGTGGGGGAAGGGGGTGCCTAGGCGTGCCCATGCCCAGACACCTCTTCCCCCTGAGGGACCACAGGCACACAGACATGGTATAGAATAGAGTTTATTCAGGTTAGAGTATGGGAGTTAATGGTATAGTGGAGGCAGAGAAAGGCAGAGAGAGAGAGAGAGAGAGAGAGAGAGAGAGAGAGAGAGAGAGAAAGAGAGAGTAGAGTAGAGGCTGACCATGACCATGTGGAGAGAGGGGGAGGGGAGGAGAGCCCAAGAGGGGCAGAGAGGTGAGTGTGCCAAGAGGGAAGAGAGAGAGGAGGGGTAAACAGCCTCTTTTATAGTGGGCCAGGTCTACCTGGCTGTTGCCAGGCAATTATGGGGTGGAGCTTAGACAGAATACTAACACTTATGACCCTTCAAAACACTCCTTTTGCAGATTGTCCCCATGAATTTCCTTGGCTATGACTTATTGTCAGGATGGCTGGGCAGTAAACATCATTAAAGTTTCTAAAGTAAGAGGGCAGCTCTGCCACTTCGGGAAAAGAATGTGGACTGGCTGGTGAATAGCACTTGCACTGTTATTTTAAAACAAGTTTCTAGAGAATTGAATTTTCCTTGTCAGACACAAAAGTTTAATTTCGTACCTGAAAAGGTACAAAATTTTAACCCTTTATAATGAAAGTCTAAGATCATTCCTGTTTTATATTTCCTGCTGATGAGGCTGCCAGCAATCTCTTCTGTCTTGAGCTTTGTTATAGTTTCTGAAAAGAATGGATAATTGTCCCCATCCCTGGCTTTGTTTTTGTTTTTCAAGACAGGATTTCTCTGTGCAGCCCTGCCAGTCCTGGAACTCACTCTGTAGACCAGCTGACCTCCAACTCAGAGATTGACCTGTCTCTGCCTCCCCAGTGCTGGGATTAAAAGCATGAGGTGCCACCCAGCCTCCTCCCACTTAAAAAATGATTTTACTCCTCTCGGCTGGGTATGGTGGCAGGTGGATCTCTATGAGTTGGAGGTCAGTCAAGGGTACATAGTGGGGTCCTATCTCAAAAAAGTCAAAAGAAAAAGGGTGTTGTGTGAGGGGGCTGGGTAGACATGGGAGGAGCTGGAGGAAGTAGGTGGGGTGGAAATGATATAAACACAGTGCTCACTCATGAGATTCTCAAAATATAAAACATTTTGTTTTCTATATAGAATGTGTGACTTAAAAGTTCCAACTATTGTCAGTTCTCCTATTTGTGGCTATAGGAACTAAATCCAGGTCATCTCAAAGCTATACAAGTGTTTTATCACTGAGCTATATGTCCAGCTTTGGTTTCTACTATTAAAGATGTTCCTGGTACTTTTGATTATCTTCCTTCAGATGTCTTTTTAACCTTTTGATGCAGAACTTTCCCTGACTATAGGATGTGTGTAGGTTTGAATAAAAATAGCCCCCAGAGGTTCATAGATTTTAACGCTTGATCATTAGGGAGTGCTGCTACTTGACAGGGATTAGGAGGTATGGCCTTGTTGAAGGAAGTGTGTTAGTGGGGGGGGGGGGGGCTTTGAGGTTTAAAATATTAAAGCCAGGCCCAGTCTCTCTCTTTTCCGGCTACCTTCAGATCTGAATGGAGAACTCTCAGCTCCTTCTCCAGGACCATGTCTGCCTGCATGGTGTCATGCTTCCTGCCATGACAATGATGGACTAATCTCTGAAACGGTAAGCCAGCCCCAATTAAATGTTTTTCCTTTATAAGAGTTGCTTTGGTCATGGTGCCTCTTCGTAGCAATAGAACATTGACTAAGACAGGGTGCTTTGAAGGTGTGCCTCAGATGGCGGTAGCTGTTGAGAGAGGACCTGAGCTTCACTGTTCAAGGCTCAAGCTGTCATCTTACAGATCTTAATCTCAGATCACATTCTTGACTGCCTTTCTCTCTCTTCTATCTCTGAATCTTCTTCCCTTCTCTCTCCTCCCTGGGGATGCCTCCATAAGAAGATACTGGCTTAGGAAGCCTAGTTCAGTGTCTCAGGGAACTTACTCTAAGACAATTGTTGTCTTACTTAGAGTAGATGCCTTTTAAAAAGTTTTTTGGTTTGTTTGTTTGTTTAAGACAGAATGGCCTTGAATATATTATACTCTTAGCAGAGTCTCCAGAGTACTGGAAATGTGGGCATACACCACCATGCCAGGACCTTGTTTTCTAAATTCTGAACCCATGTTTTTAAAATCCATCTTAAAAAAGAAAATCAAGAGAGAATTTCCTTTTAAGATTACTCAAGATTTTAAAGTGTGCAGCAAAACTTAATGGTAGCCAACCCACAAAAGAAAGGTCCAATAAACAGAACAAAGAGCAGTGTACCTACTTATCGACTAAAGCCCTTGTTACTATGCCTGCTCTCAAGCTCCTAGGTATTCTGAACATCTAAAGAGGTCCAGAGTGCCAGATATTGTGTGCTGATGATATGTTAGGAAGCTCACTGATGTTTTGAATTTACAGAGTTCCTAAGCTCATGGGAAACCTTCCTCTAGCAGTTCTGTTGGCTGCACTCATCTTACTGGAAACATGAAGAGGGAGCACAAACCTCTCCATTTCAACAGGCATGTGTTTGGTTCATGACATCATCCTTATTTGAGTGTTTGCTGCTAGGATTTCAACTTCTCATATTATACACAAGGTAAGACTCAGGAGAAGTGTTCATTAGCTTATCAACAGGCTGGCAGTGAGCTTGTTTTTCCTTTCAGATGCCTATACACGTCTATTCTATAATTCTCATCTATTGCTTAAGAACTACTAGGGAGAAGAATGTATAAAAACTATGCTCAGAGAGTCTTTCTGCCTTGGTCATGATGATTGGTTACAGCAATCTCCACAGACACTTGGAATCTCACTTCTGTAGTAGCCTCTGTTGACAGTCTGGTGCACATCTCTTAAACCTTCACATTGTTCTAGAAGACACATTTTCTTAAGACATTTCTTTGAGATACATTTATAAACTGAGACTGGGATACATCTCTCAACAGTGAGACAAATGATCACTGGGAATGAACATTTGTGCAACAGCCTCCCAATATGTTTTCTATGCAAGAATAGGCATACCCAAGAACAAAATATTCTTTGTGCCAATGATAGCAGAACTCTACAAACGTCTTTCTTTGTGCTTAGAGGCTACAAAATTCAGGCCTACTGGTAGACCTCCTTTCCTTTTCGGAAAGGCTCTGTACTATTCCCCTATTTCCATCTTTCACAGCACACAAGTTTTCCCACACATTCCAACTTCACTAAAGCTTGCTTCTTTTGTTTTGGTGGTTCCAGTGAAATCTGGAAATTTAAATTCCCATGTAGTGCAACTGTGTTTATATTTCTTTCCTTTCAAAGATGCATAATACCTTTCTTGGTGTTTTCTTTAGACCAAAGCTCTTTCAACTTAACCATATTTGGAGCTTTGTTCCCTTTGGTATCATTTCAATCAAGGTTGTGGCTAGGTCCACAGTTTGTCCACCAGCTGGCTAAATTCAGTCAATTCACTCAAATTGGGGCTCTTTCTTTTCACTTTTTCATTTTTTTCTTTGTCAAGTCAGACATAATAATCAGACAGGAGTAGGGTTATCTAAAGAATCCAAAAGAGTCTCCTGAGAATTTCCTGAAATTTAAATGAACACCTGGCAGTTGTTACCTGTGGCTGTTCTGCATCTAAAGAGATAGATACTTGCAAACAATAAAGAATAGATTTAATTAATCAAAAGGTATTTCTGTGGCACATTCTGCAGGAAGAGGTCATAGTCATGTGTGCTCCAGTATCAGCCTATCACGGTTCTAGGAGAAATCTACCATCTGCACACATGGAACCATGAAAAATGCTGACATCAATAAAAGGAACTAGCAGAGAAGCTGGGACTGAAGTCTTCAGGCCGCCATTTGCACCAGGGAGCCAGGCAGCTCCACAGCCTTCTGTGCATGGCCAGCCAGGAGAGAGTGATCTCCCAGCAGCACTTTCACTTCTGAGTACTTCTCTCTGGAGGGGAACTGCTAGGAGCACATGGGGCATATGATCAGTGGAGGAGCTGGGACAGGAGTCTCCTGGCTGCCATTTGCACCAAGGAGCCAGGAAACTCCATGGCCTTCTGTGCACAGACCCTGCCAGAAGAAAGTTGGTCTCCCAGGAGTACAGACACAGGCTTACAGGCCCACAGGAGGGACAAGGTCTAGCCAGAGACAAGACCAGCTAACACCAGAGATAACCAGATGGCGAAAGGCAAGCACAAGAACCCTACCAACAGAAACCAAGGCTACTTGGCAACATCAGAACCCAGTTCTCCCACCACAGCAAGTTCTGAATACCCAACACACTAGAAAAGCAAGAGTTCAATTTAAAATCACATCTCATGATGCTGATAGAGGACTTCAAGAAGGATATAAATAAGTCCCTTAAAGAAATACAGGAGGACATGGATCAACAGGTAGAAGCCATTAAAGAAGAAACACAAACATCCTTAAAGAATTACAGAAAAACATAAACAATCAAGTGAAGGAACTGAACAAAACCATTCAGGATCTAAAAGTGGAAGTAGAAAACGATGAAGAAATCACAAAGGGAGACAACTCTGGAGATAGAAAACCTTGTAAAGAAATCAGGAGTCACAGATGCAAGCATCAACAACAGAATACAAGAGATAGAAGAAAGAATCTCAGGTGCTGAAGATACCATAGAAAACATTGACTCAACAGTCAAAGAAAATACAAAATGCAAAAAGCTTATAACCCAAAACATCCAGGAAATCCAGGGCACAATGAGAAGACCAAACCTAAGGATTGTAGGTATAGAAGAGAGTTAAAGGGCCAGTAAATATCGTCAACAAAATTATAGAAGAAAACTTCCCTAACCTAAAGAAAGAGAAGCCCATGAACGTGCAAGAAGCCTACAGAACTCCAAACAGATGACCAGAGCAGAATGTCCTCCTGTCACATAATAATCAAAACACCAAATGCACTAAACAAAGAAAGAATATAAAAAGCAGTAAGAGAAAAAGGGCAAGTACCATATAAGGGCAGGCCTATCAGAATTACACCAGACTTCTCACCAGAGATGATGAAAGCTAGAAGATCTTGGGCAGACCTCATACAGACCCTAAGAGAACACAAATGCCAGCCCAGACAACTATACCCAGCAAAACTCTCAATCACCACAGATGAAGAAACCAAGATATTCCATGATTAAACCAAATTTGCACAATATCTTCCCACAAATCCAGCCCTACAAAGGATAATAGATGGAAAATGCCAACACAAGGAGGGATACTACACCCTAAGAAAAAGCAAGAAAGTAATCTTCTTCCAACAAATCCAAATGAAGATACCCACACAAACATAAAAATAACATAAAAAATAACAGGAAGCAACAATCACTATTCCTTAATATATCTTAACATCAATAGACTCAATTCCCCAATAAAAAGACATAGACTAACAGAAATATTTTTCATGTAAATCTTCAGTTTTATCAGAGAATGTTAGTAATTCCTCTTTCAATTAATTTAGTAATGTTTTTCATGTCTACCATTTCATCTGCATTATTTTTCATGATAATCTTCAGTTTTAATATGTTTTTTGATATATTTCCTTTATTTTATCAGAAATATTTTCCATGTAAATCTCTAATTTTATCCCAAAATGTTTTTAATTACACCTTCAATTAATTTAGAAAGGTTTTTCATGTCTACCTTTTTATCTATAATTTTCCATGAAATAGTCAATTTTAATGTGTTTTCCTATATATTTCTTGAATTTTATCAGAAATATTTTCATGTAAATCTTCAATTTTACCTGAAATATTTATAAGTCTACTTTCAATCAATTTAGAATTATTTTTATGCCTACCATTTTCTGTATAATTTTCCATGATAATCTTTAATTTTAACATGTTTTTCTATATATTTCTTCAATTTTATCAGAAGTATTTTCCATGTAAATCTTCAACTTTATCAGAAAATGTTTATAATTCCACTTTCAATCAACTTAGAAATACCTTTATGCCTACCCTTATTATATCTATATAAAATTTTCCATGATAATCTTCAATTTTAACACATTTTTCTACATTTTTCTACAATTTTATCAGAAATATTTTCCACATAAATCTTCATTTATATCATAAAATGTTTCTACTTCTTTTTTCAATTAATTTAGCAATGTTTTTTATGCCTACCATTATACTCTTTAATTTTCCATGAAAATTATCAATTTTAATGTGTTTTTCTATTTATCTCTTCTATTTTATCAGAAATAGTTTCCATGTAAATCTTCAATTTTATTATAAAATGTTTTTACTTCCTTTTTCAATAAAAGAACATCCTTTTCAAAAAAAAAAAAAGAGTTAAGAGCAGCCCAAATAAAACAGTAAGTAATAAAAAAAAAAAAAAAAAAGGAAAGGAAAGAAAAAAAAAGAAAAGGAACTTACCCTCTCCCAACCTCATTGTTACTGATGGGGAAAAAAACCCAAAAAAATCTACTTTCAGAAAAGCTGACTATCAAAATTTACAAAGTCACTACAATTATTGTCTGGTTCAACCAGCAATGATGGGAAAAAATCTCTAAACTGGAGACAGAACCCTGTCTCTTCACAGAAGTGCTTGTGAGCCTGGTGATCTATGGTGTTACTGTACATATAACTCCTTAAGAATGGCTGCATGTACTAGGAAATCTTGCCTTATAGCTAACCTTTATGTATCTGGTCTTTATTCAGAAACAGCAGTGGAAGGCAACCTATTCAACAAGTATCTTTGTGTACCTGCATATTTCTAACAATTGATGGGAGCTGAGGCAGAGCTGAAGAAGGAACTACCCTGGCCCCTGATTTCTAGAAGCCTATGTCCTTGTTAAGATAAAAGTTCACTTGTTATATATGTATACAGACAGTACAATCCATCTAACAAAGACCAAGATACAGATTATGAGGAATTTGAAAACACAGAGAAGCCAAGTCCCAGTCATTCCCAACTGCTATAGTCAACCACCAAATATCTGTAGTGTATTCCATGGAACCTTGGCTGTCTGGTCTAGGTTCTCCGACTGTGTTCCTCTCAAATGGGAACTCAAGCTGAGAGAGATGCTGACCCATTTGGATCACATGGCTTGTAGGCTTGTTACAGCAGCTGAGGGAGAAGACCTGGGCTGACTGTTTTCCTTGGAATTCACTTTCACTGATAGTTGTCCAGTAAAAGGGTCCACGTGGCTTCTGTTCGTATTTGCTTGGTCTAAGTTATGGAGGTTGGAAAACACAGGGGGTTTCATGGTCATGCAGAGTGTTCTGCTTCAAAACTAAGACTCATGAAGTCCTACAGCATCACTGCCTCAGAGCAGCCATTTGCCATAGTAACTCGATGTGGCAAGGGGTGTGTGAGGAAAAGAACAACTTGACAGTGCCTTGAAGAAACAGGAAACTATAAATTGGAAGAAATAGCTGGAAGGAAAGGAACAAAATCCATCAAAAGATGCTCTGGGAAAAACGAGCAGAAAGAAAAGAACAGAGCAGGATTGAAACACAGAAAGAGCATAGTCTTCTGGAAATATTAGGGCTGGTTATCAGGATGGGGTCAGGCCAAGCCATGAAGAACTTTCACCCCAAAGACAAGTGTAGGATTTGCTTGTGGTTGATGGGAGCCTCTCGGTGAATTTTACTCAGGGAAACAGTATCACAGTCACCATCCTCTGGGAGTTATTGTTCACTGTGCCTAGCATATACCAAGCACCTCTCTGCTTTATGTGTATTTCCTAATTTGTCCTTGTGATGATCTTTGGGAAGATGTACATCTTATCTCTACTGCACATATGAGGAAGTGGAACTTCTAAGAGGTTAAAGAACATTTCTAAGTTCGTACAGGTTCTAAGTGCCAAAGAAAGCCCTATGACCTTAAACACAATTTTTAATTGTGCATGTTCTTTACTATTGTCATATTTCAAACGAAATCGCTGTCCTGGTTCCATGTTTAGTGGAGATCAAGAGTACCAAATGAGATTAAAATGTGTACACCACTGGCCTCTACTGTAACTGTAAGTGGGCGATCCCTAACTTAATGAATATTATGTCTGGACAGATCAGATGAATCAAACAGATTGCCATAAGGAAAAAAAATAGAGAAGGTAGAGAGTTAGTTTGGAGACGATTTAATCAACCAGGGGACATCTCCATTTAGCTTTGGAACCAAGCCAAGCAATTTACATTACAGAGCCCGGTCCAACTGCACAAGACTTTGCCTGCTGAATTATGGCTCCTTTCTGTCCAAGTCCTTCTCACATTAACAGGGAACTTGGGAGCTGCCCTCTGGAACAATCAGAGACAGTGAGTTGTGTGTTCTGTGGGCTGCTATCCCTCTGGGACGTTATTACCAGAGATAATAATGTTTCCCTTGAACGTTATTGTTCAAATAGGGAAGATACGTATAAACGGTAGCTGTGAAGGGAAGTCCTTTTCATCCTTGTGGCTTATATCAGAGAAGCTGCAGTTCCCAAGCAGCGCGGGAAGAGTTCTGGAGTGTTTGTAGGAGTTTGGGAAGTAGCTCAGAGGCTACTGATTTTTTGCTCCTGTGGACGTTGTTGCGGGTCCTAAAGAGTGTAGCACAGCAGCGAGCAGGCATCCAGTGGATTCCATCACTTTTTTAAATTTCACACACAATCTCAGCATTTTTGTTCATAGACAAGCAATCTACAGGGAACTACATTGTCAAGACCCTGAAGATGCTAGTACTTTTTGCTTCTGGTTTTCAGTCCTTACCCTAACTCTCCACCAATGTAACAGATTTACTTGCCTCTGAGTGCTTATGAATGGAATTCTTCACACACATCCTCTTACATTTTTTATTGTAGTATCTTTGTGAGACTCATCCAGGTAGTCATAAATTCTTTCATTCTTACAGAAGACAGCATTCCACCATTGAACCATTCCTGATCTCTTTACCCATTCGTTCTGTGATGGGTTATCTTTAGCTCAGCAGTATCATAAAGTCTGTCTCCATAAACAGTCTATTCATGTTTTTGATTAAACACATACTGGCATCTACTTTGGAGAAAAACTGCTATGCTCGCATACTTCTGGCTCTAGGAGAGGTTGCTGGTTTTCCAGTGACTTTAGAAATTAACGTATATGGCAGGTCCTAAGTTTCTAAGGCATATGTTTTGGTATTTTGTGGAAATATTACTCTCCTAGAAGGTTAAGAGCAGCTCTGGAGAAAGTGAGGGTGATTTGACTTGGCTGATGTCCTGGGGAAGAACTACAATGGTCTGCCTATAGCCCCAGCAAATGATGTTGTACAGTCGCCACAGTAATGTTTATAAGCTTCAGCTACCAATGCCTTCTTGAACGCATAGATGCTCTGGGAAATTCTTCAGGAGGTAAATCTGTGCAGACATGAGATTAGCCAATGGCAAAGCTTTTGCAAGAGTGATCCCTCCTTTTCCCTCCCTGCTCCTCCTTCCTGCAAGGCCACCACAGAAGGCTCACTATGAAGCTGACTTCCATGTCTCTTTCGTAATAGCACAGCATTTCCTCCGCCTGTCCGACAGCCAGAGACTGCTCTCCCGGCGTGCACAGTGCCTGGGTTTGCTTGCCAAGACAGAGTCCGACGAAGCTTCCACATAATCATTTCCAAACATTAAAATGGCCCCATTGTCATTACAGCAGGGAGATTGAATTCGTCTCATCAAAGCGGAGTGTGACAGGTGACTCAATAGGACAGTGCCAAGCGCACAGGCAAGAAGATTAGCAGGGCACTGATATCATTATTTCCGCCTATCACAGATTCGGCAGGGAGGCAATTGTAATTTCTGGGCTTATTAGTCTACATTCGGAGGGAAAAACCGAGTGATAAAACTCACGGTGACAGCTAGGCATTTGTGCAGCAAGTGCTGTCACCGTGACACTTAGAAAATGCCAATGTGACTACGTCCTCATAATCCTCACTAATAGAGGTTAAAGCCGGGCACAAAGGCGCCCTTATCAGTGATCAGTCCACTAATAACATTTGCATTTTTAAGTTAAATATGGTAAGGAAAAGAGTAAGTAGTTCTTTGCAGTCGGAACAATTAATTTCACACTGGAATTAGAAAACAGAGCCAAAATGTTCCAGGCTCCTTATCTCTTTTGATCGCTTGCAAGAATCCTCCAAGGGAAGAAATGAGTGAGCGGAGAGCAGTATGGAGAACAATGTTACGGCTGGTATCTACTGCCTGTGACGCTCGACAGGAGAGCACCACCACTAAACTCCTGAAATTAGATTTCTGCCCCCTCCCGCTAACACACAAAGCCGCTCAAGGACTTAAAACTAACCAATACAGTGGAAAATAGCGTTGCGTCCTTAACGTATTCCTGTTTAATGGTTCCTGTTTTGCCAGTCAGAGAAACATTATATCACGGAATCCCAAATCTAAAGAGCCAGGGTGGGTCAAACAGCACAGCCATGGCACAGACACAGAACGCCACTGGCTCTGAGCATCTTCCCAGCCCACCTGATCTACAGGAATCTCCTGTAATGAATTTGTTTCTCAGTGGTCATTCTCCGCGACCCCCCGCCCCGCCCACCGTGGCACTGGCAATGACAATGACAATAAGAAAACACCGAGATTCTTTTTGTAGACAATACCAGAATGGTATTTTCATAGCTAGACCTTGAAAAAAAATCACCTAGCTTGGGGAAATGCATCAGAATCCCAATTTGATTTTGCTAGAAACATTACAGGTGGCAAGCCGTTACTTCCTTCCCTTTAAATAAGAGACCAATTAAGAAGACTATGTAATTCAATTCTTGAGTGAGTGCCACTGAATTCAATTTGTTTCAGGTCAATGAATATAATGCAAAGTTATTAACAAAAAGGTCAGGAGCTGTGTGGAAAGCACACACACAGGATGGGACACTGGTAATTAGTACACATTTTGAATGTGTGGCTGTGCTGGCATACTGTGGAGACAATCTTAACAGGATTAGATGCTAATAAACCTTTAGGTCTGTGTTCCCGCCTTTATAACAAAAAAACAAATAAATAAATACTTAAATAAATAAATGTCACAAGTTATGCCCCTGTTCCCAGCACTAGAAAGTAAATATAATGATTGCTTAGGAAAGCCATACATATCAATGAATAACCATAAAAAGATATTGGTCAGAGCTATGCCCAAGTCAAGAGGCTATGATTTCAGATTCCAAATTGAGAATTTGAGTACACTGTCCTGGTATTATAGGGGCCACCTACATGGGCCACCCATCTGAATCCAGAAATCCTATTTTCAAATGTGTAAAACAAGGCCAGTTAGGGATAACAGGATTCATGTACACGTGCATGTGCACATACACGTGTGTGTGTGTGTGTGTGTGTGTGTGTGAATGTGTGTGTATTCGTGGTCCCATTTCTATTTGGTATAGGAAGAAGACTCCCAAATTTCACAGGTAACTTTTCAAAGGTCGGTGGATGTGAGGCAAAGTCAAGCACAGTCTGTGTATTCAGCACAAGCACAGACAGGCGTGGCAGTGACCCTGGACACACACATGCACACATACCTGCATACACATATACTGTGTGTGCCTCATTGCCACAATGAGACAGTGCGTCTGCCCCAACTAATTGAGAGCAGTTTGATGTATATACTGTGTGCCATGCTCCCATGACTGGATGCCTCTTGTCTGTCTCACTTCTTCCCATCAGCATCTCCTGACAGCACACCTAAGATACGCTGTGCACTGCAGACTCAGATTGCTTCTGGGTCACTGAACAAAGGGGTAAACAGAATTAGTTAAAGGCAGAGGAAAGACAGGGCTTGTTCCCATCTCTGTGTGTGCACATGTGTGCTTATGTGAACCATGTCTGTCTATGTGTCCAGACATGTCAACCCTTGCTATGCTATAGTCTAGAGTCTCTCACCCCTGAGCTCCAGAATTCCAGTCAGTCCACCCTGTATTGAGCATTCTTTCCCCCACTGACAGCCTCATTCCTCTACTGTTATCCTGCTACTGGTTTGTTGTGCACTTTCCTGTCCTGTGTTCTGCATACTAGAAATTCCCACATTTCTACACTGAAGCCAAATCTTCAGTGTAACGATATTTGGAGGTGAGGTGGGCCCTTTGGAGGGTGATGAATGTCCTCATCACAAGAATGGTACGTTGGTCTAAGAGGGATTGGAGTCGTCCCTATTTATTCTGTCATGTTAGGACATGGCTTTCCTATGAACCAGGATTCAGTATTCACTAATACTTAAGTATGCCCACCTGTGGGTTTCTGGACTCTAGAACAAACATATGGAGTCGTTTTTTTTTAAGCCACCCAGTCCCTGCTATCCTGTTACAGCAACCTGAGCTGACTCACTTGAATTCTGGCCTCAGAATCTTTTCTGGGAGAACACAGCTAACCCAGTGGTCAGGGTGCACATTGTGCAGCATGACCTGGAAACTAGAAAGTTCTAAGAACTTCTGCAGACTCGTAAGAGTATGTCACATATTTGTGCATTTTGTTTGGGGACAGGGTCTTGTTACATAGCTCAGGCAGACCTGGAACTTGCGATTCTCTAGATACACTACCTGACTTCCAACCATACTTACTACAGGCTATGATAATTAAAGAAGCATAGTAACAAACAATAGATAGGTTCACCAACGGGAGAGAAGAGAGAACCCAGGAAAAACCCACATGTGTCTGTCCCAGCGACTCTCTATAAAGGTGGAAGAAACTACAGTGGAAAAAGAATGGTCTCGGATGCATGCTGTTGAAAAAATGAGGCATCTTCATACAAAAGGATGGAATTTTTGTGCTACATACAAAACTCAGCTCAAGATACATTAAACATAAGGACAGAAACTCAAGGGCTGAAGGAAACCATAAGATGAGTCCTATAAAAGATTGGGCAATGAATTTTGACTTGATTCCCAAAAGCACAAACATGAAAAGTAGAACTAGAGTGTTCATCAAACTAAAAGGCATGTTCACAGCAAAAGGAAAAATAACACTGTGCAAGACAACTTACAGACTGGAAGGAAAATACAGAGATGGCATAACACTAATGTTCAAACTCTATAGGAGACAATCAACTCAATAATAATAATAATAATAATAATAATAATAATAATAATGAATAAAATGTTAACAGTCTGTGGGCATTTCTTGAATGGACACTTCTCAAATAAAGACACTCAAATGACCAGCAGACACGTGACAATTAGTCTACACAGTTAATCATAAGGTAAGTGCAAATTAAAACTACAGGAAGATTTCCCTTAGCCTATTAGAATAGATATTGAGGAAAGGAAGATCCCAAGAGTTGATGAAGGTGCAGAGAAAGGAAACTTCTGCACTATGTTAGAACTTGTAATCATGATAGAAATCTGTTCAGAAGATCTTTGAAAAATGAAAAGCACAGCCACCATATGATCCAGAAATCACACTTCTGACATTTACCTCAAAAAGTTTTTATGTTGAACAGA